>NC_073711.1:16681850-16985571 GCF_023634085.1 Falco cherrug
AATGGGTATCAGTTTTAATTGGATCACTCATAGCATCTCTCTGAAACCATTTCTTCACCTATGTTTACCTGCTCCCAGACAAGCAAAAATAGAATGTGTGTGTTCATTATTGGATAATTGAATTAAGCCTAAAAAAAAATACCATCTGTGATCAAGTATTCTATAATTAACATATGTTTACAGATATGGTGTAATCAAAACTAACTACACTCTAATCTCAATAGATGTGAATTTTGATCCTTTTATTAACTAATCTATTGAACACATTTTGCAGGCTCTTGACAAAAGGTCATTTCATTAGCAGTGAACTCTGGCTGTAAGAACACCTGACACCTTGTTGAACTGCTTCAGTTACTTGCCAAATACTGGCTCTAAGCCTTGGGGTGGGAGAGTGGTATAAAAAAAAAAAAAAAAAGGCAAAAAAAAAAGCAGTATTTGTCTAAATAGTTTTACAGCAGATAGATTCTTCCTTCTCCAAAAGTTTTTTTCATTTGTCTGTCCTGTGCAAACTACCAGCCATGAGCATACTAAAAGTTCAGGATAAAATGACAACTATATATTATAAATTACACACAGCAGAACGGAGCATGAATACCACAGGGCAAGCAGCTGAACTGCACCCATTCATTTACCCTTATGAATTACAAGAAACCTTAAACAATGACAATACAGTCTCTAAACACAAGTTCAGAGAGTATCATAATATGACACAACTGCATCCCAGTTTCTCCTAGATTAACAAAAAGAGCACCAATGTTCCTAGGCACACGTGGCAAAGCAACAGAGTTAGCGGTTGCAGAAATGCAGGCAGGGCACCAGTGGGGATACAGCCCGGACCGAGGTGTCTCCCTTGTCCTCAAATGCAGAAGTCTTTCCTTGACGATACATGCTAGGCATCTACAGGAATCTTGGCTGCACTACCAATGATGTTTCATGATGTGCTTCAAAGCATACTTTTCCCACTTATTTAATTTGCATACGCAGCACCCTTATTTACTAACCAATGTGGTAAATAGCTTCCCAACCACAGGACCAAGCTGTAACATCTCCTTCTTAACCAGACATCTCCCCTGGTGAGAAGGCAGCCATGCATTTCATGTGAACAACCGTGCTCATACCATACGCACTCCTGTACTTCTCCTGTCCCCTGTGAACAAAGAGGTGGCAGTTTCTAAACTGTCCCTGCTACTTTGTTAAAATCACAAGCCTCTGAACTACCCTGCCAGGCTGTACAGTCTCTGTTCTGTAGGCATTTAAGGTAACTGTTTCAATCACAGTTGATGCAAACAGGACTAATGGGAGCCCTACCAACAAAAGAAGGGGCTGAATCTAGAAAGGTACACACTTCTAAAAAAGCAAATCACTATAATACCAAATTAGTAGATAAACAGACTTTTGCAACCATTAGCCTTAGGATATGGAGCTTAGGAACAAAGACCCATATCCAAAAATCTGTCTGGACTCACTGTACCAGCTAGCGGTGAAGAGAGAAGATGATGTGATCCCTGCTGAATACATTCAAATACAGAAAATTTCACTCCAAGTACGGCATTTCCAGTCAAACCTACTCTGAGATCCTCTGTTCTGCACGTGTTTGGCCACAAGTCTTTGAAAAGCAGCAAGGTTTTCCAAAAATGCACAAACTGAGGAATGTGGCAACCCACTGCAAAGCAAGACAGAAACCCCATCCATTTGATGGGTATTTGAAAAGTAAGAGAGGCAAAAAAAGACAGGAAAAAGTAATTTTCACATTAAATATCACCAGCCACAACCACCAAGGAAAAAGCTTTCCTAGCTCTTCCCCCTGCTTTCTCAGCCAAAGCTGATATAAGAACAAGACCCAGCCCTTGTCTTGTGACATTCTTCTGTAGCTTTACTGCAGACTCTAGACTTCCTAAGAAAATAATACACATTTTAATTTAGTTTTCAATGTCAAATAACTGATTTCAAGTGCATTTCCCATAGCAATCCATACATTCTCTGGCTTTCTATTTTTAAATGTGTGATAGCTTGCAGCTCTTTGAGGCTGCAGTATACATTATACTGCAAAATTACCATGTCAACAAATAATTTTTCTTTACTTGTAAACAGTGCCTCTTTGTGAGCTGGCAGATGTCTGCCAAATTACACTTTTACTCATCAAGATGTTCATTGGGAAAAATATCAGTAAGATACAACCCTCTTGTGCAGCAAGCAGCAACGAAAGACTTGATGGAAAATGACTACCCCAAAATACTCATCTCTCAGCAGTAAAAGACAGTTCTGAGAACTGGTGTGCAAGCAAGGGATCTCAGGCCCTTCAGGAGAGCAGAGGTCTGATAAATCCTTTACAAAGGGGACACATAATTCAAAACCAATCAAAAAGTAGGTACCCAAATTCTCAGCAAATGAATCCTGGAGTACATATGTAAAGTGTGTAGATACGTGCCGTTACACTTGCACATATGCTGAGGCTGCAAAAACAAACAGCACTTGAATTCATACCTTTGTAGGAATGTAGAGGTCGAATGCTGCCAAAATTGCCCCAACTACATGCACAGATCAGCTCCTGTCCATCGACTGACCCCAGAGGGAACATGACACTCAGCTAGCTGACTTTCCACCAGACAGGCAGAGTGCAAGCCCTCTGGCCCACTGTCCCTTCCTGCCACATCTCACCCACCCCAAAGAATCCCTGGAGCTCAGCCTCCTCCAAGCACTTAGAGGGGCAGCACCGAGAGACCCCATTTGGGAATGCTCCAGGACCATGCCACTACCACCCCGGCATGTCATTCACCTGACATGGGTGCAGCTCTGCCTCCATGCAACATGTAAAATGGGGAGGACTCAAGTACTTCCCCCAGCTAAAATTAATCAGGCAATAACTTAATCATTACTGGGGTAATTCAAGCCCCTACTTCAAAAGCCACTGTGTAAATTGGTCACCAGCATGTCAGTCTCAATTTTATGTTTTAGAAGCTGTGCTTCACAAAACACTCGAACAGATTTAAAAAAAAAAAAGGAATTCGTAGGTGCACATATCCAGCTTTAACCCTCAGTGCCTGAGGAAAGGACCCAAACTGCAAACTTTCCAAGTAAAAGGAAGCATCCTATCGCTCCTGAAATGAAATGAACGTGCCTATTAATTGTTTACAGCAAGAAACATGTAATCTTCTGGTGAGGAGCCTGTTGTAGGCAGGAGTAAGATGCTGGTGACCACAGGCATAATTCCTATTTCTGGAGGCAAAGCTGGAAGAGGCAGCACAAACTGTTGTGCTGGAAGCACCTGGGCTCCCACAGACAACAGATTCAGAGCTCTGTGGGGCTCCCCACAGCTCTCTTACTCTTCCAAAGCAAGACTTAAAATGCAGGATATCATGAAAGAGCCTTCTAATGAACACTGATTCTCCTTCGTCCTGCAGGGAGATGCACAACAGGGGGAAAAGAGTGAGTTTTCCCATGGCCACAACTTGACAATGCTGACAGCTGTGCAACACCCTGATGGTCCTCCAACACCCCTGCAATGTGCATGTGCGTAACATGCTGCTCATTTCTGATGCTTTTTATCCAAAAGGATTGCAGGGCCGCACAAACTAAACAAGAAAGTGTGTCACTAGCACAAATGCTTGCTCATGCCCTGTCCCCTTGAAGGGAGGCCACTCAAAAAAGGTGGTTTCACTGATTCGTATCACCAACGGCTAGGCAGAAATAAACACGCAAGGAATTTCTCCTTGTACAGATGAGGGGGAAAAAACAAAACCTTTCTAAACATTATTATGAACTGTCACCAACAGGTTCCAATAACACCCACAGGAACAAGGGTGGGTATATGAGCAGCAGGTCATAACACATCTACGATCTGGTCTCAACACCACAAACTAAGAGGACGGGAGGTGGGTGCTTGCTATAAATGGCAGGAAAGGGGGCGATGAGGCCATGTGGATGAAGGCAAAGCTATAGTTACTGCTGGCAGTGCCAAAAGGAGCACAAGTAACTAAAACTGTAGGGCCTTTTTATTTTTAAGCACATGCATTGCAACGCAAGATTAATTAAAAGTATCCATTTTCATCATAAGCAGGATCTGTTTACTGCTGCATTATCATGGCTATGTACAGCACAAGTATTCAGACTATGGAAAAGAGATTAACAGCATATGAAAACTAACCATAGAAGACTGAAAAGTGTAAATGTGAACCAGATAGGTAAGTTGTATAGCTTTGACAGCACGACTGAAAATCCAAATCAGACAGGTGGCCATAGAGACCAGCCTAGAAAAGAAGCTACTCTTACACTAAAAAAATAAATCAGTCTCTCCCTGGACACTTAATTTCTTTCTGCGCTCAACAGCAGCCATGCAAATGTAGTAATAAAACAATAAAGAAGAGAAAGGAATTCGGAAACACAAGCACAAGAAAGGACTGTTCCACACAGAAAATCTCATAAAACTGGAAAACATTAAATGGAAGCTGAAGAAGTTAGTTCATGTCACCGGAATCCAGATCTTGCAACAAACAGTAAAATTTAATATCCTTCTACTAATATCCTTCTGTGAAACCTAGGTCTTGCAACAAACAGCCCAATCCAATATCCTTCTATTGAAGCACCAAATGAAATCCTCATGTACCAAAGAGGACAAAGCAGCTTTCTGCACTGAACAATAGCTACCCTCAATTTGCATTTAAAATTCTCTAATCTAAGTATGATCTGAGTGTAACTCCCAAAGCAATCAAACCTCATGTATTTTGATATTATTTTCTAAGTGAACAGGAAAAAAGCTTACACACACAGGAGAGGGATAACACCTTCAACCAAAAACTATTGAGCTGACTTGAAAACAAGGACAATGATGAGAACCCACCAACAGGAATGAAGTGCCTCGACTCAATCACACAGCTACCCAAGAATGACTTGGAAGGAGAAAAACATATTAGGTACCCGAAGGTAAATGGTAAATCATTTTACAGTTAACAGAAATGGGGACAGTCTATACAGAACTTCATGAAGTTTATGAAGTTTACTTTATTTAGCCATCTGAAATCTAAACCAGCGGTCTGTCTTCAGTTTCCACAGACCACCTTGACAAAACACATGCATAATAATTTCCTTACAGAAAGCAGACAGCAGTCCTCACTGGTGTTGAATTTCAGATGGGTCTTTCTACAGTAAGCCTCCTTCACAACTTTTAGTGTTGTTGGTGACAGCGGTTTTGGGGTTTGGGTTTGTTGGGTCTTTTCAATTGTGAAGTGTGAGACCTAAAACTTCTTAGAAATGATTAGAGGCATCATATGGCCTTGAGTGTATAACATATACACGTTATAATGCTGGCTTGAAATACAATGACAAATGAAAACCAAACAAGCAATTCTTTCATTCAGTGTTTTTTGTCTCCGTGCATATCTATAATCCCCCTAATTAAGGCCTGGATAGTATTTCACTAACATTTTGTGGGTATACAATACAATATTGGCACACTTTTCAGAGCATATAGGGCCTGGTCCAAAATCCACTGGCTAAAGTGGGTTCATGTCATGCAGTGCCTGTGTGGAGCTAGAACCCAACAATCAAGGAGAGCATCAGCACTGTCTCCGGAGGGGAATTCTCCACTGACTTATGCTGACAAACAGAAGTAATCATATTCAGGAATTCTTGAGTTTTATTCTGCTTCTGATGTACAGCTTTAGAGCAAATGGGCTTTGTGCAAATAATCAAAGCATGAGAAGGCGCCAAAACCCAACTACAACTTCAAATTAGCTGCTGGACAAAAGAGCACCAAGAAGAAACATCATCTTGCTAGGCCCTGTCTACAGGGCGATGCTCCAGCAGTTCCTGCCTGTGGGCAGCACAGAGGGCAGCGCAGTCAGGCTGCCCACCCCAGGTCCCACACCAGCCCCAGTGGCAGGAAGAAGGGGGCATGGCAGCTTCCCCGTGAGCCTGGTTCATCCTTGGCCCCCCCAGCCTGCTACTCTGCAGCATGACGTGGCAGCAGCATCTCCCAGCCTGTGGGTTTCTAAACCCTTTGGTGCTACTATTAATGCCACAGCTCCTTCCCTAATGCATTTCTCTTGCTATAGGTTAAAGTCTTTAACAAGAAGCACAGTATTTTCACAGGTTCATCTTTACTGGTCATTGTTTTCATGTTCACCACAATTATTTCTTCATCACAGAGATGAAGGTAATAAGACACCCTGCAGGCATTTCACTGCCAAAATGACATCCACTTGATTACATCCTCGTGTCATCTTCTGCACAAATGGCAGACTGGGTTTTCCTACATTGCTAAAGTCTGCCTTAACCTTCAGTGCAGCTCTTTGACACGTAAAGCTAATGACGACACCAAGGAGAAGTGACAGAATCTGTTTCTGCTTTATAACTATAAACACTTTTGCCCAAAATGTGTTTAAAGAACTTGGAGGGAACCCAAAATCCTGCTTTAACACTAGGATTTTGTCACTGGTAGTGAAGAGCTGCACAAAGCAAATTACTTTTCTTAAAAGCCACGTGCTCATTCAATTATTTTTTCTTGACTAGTCACACCCTCTCATTCTTTTTAAAAACAAGATTTTTTGAAGTTGCCAATAGCCGTTTCAAGTATCTTTCTTTGCTGAATAAGCCTCCCAGTTTCTATATTCAGAGCACAACTGATGCAGAAGTCTCTTAACACCCACTAAACTTGAATAATTTATACTCTTACAGTCTTGTATGGCAAGATACAAAGTGACTTAATCATGAGGTATTCATAGCATTCTCCTCCACAGAAGTATGAAACTCAGTGAAAAATAACATTCCAATACAAGTCCTCAGGCAGTATGTTCCACATAGGAGATTGACTTGAGTTTTCATTAAAAATTCAGAGCTGTAGACAAATCAGATACTTTTGGTTTTGTATGACTGCTTGCCTGGCCAGCTGAACAATTCATTAAGTGCACTCCATTTCCAGATTAAGCTAAGAAAACAGGATAGGTTGCTTTAATACTATTTCGTGTGTCTGCACAGTGCCTATTGCATCTCATGAAAATTTTTAAGCACAATTCAAATTTAACATTGTCTTACTGCTTCAGCGTTTACAGTGAAAACACCTACAGCATAGCTAAACTTTACTACACGGATACTACTTTCTAAAAAAGAAAACATGGCACGATAGCAGGACTCCTATGTGTTTCCATGCTTCATTTTTATCTTGCTTATATTGTTTAGAAATACATAATCAAAGCAAGCAAGCGTGTCCCTTATGTCCTGAGACACAAGCTACTGTAATGGTTTTGTAAGAGTGCCACAGAAGTAATCCTGTCTTTGGACTCTCTGTTCTGTTTTGGTTTGGAATAGAGATTTTCCAAGAGACAAATGGGTGCGCGTACTCAAACACCACTGATGTTCTGTGGAGGTTGGATACCAGGCTGTCTTTGAGAAATCCCCACAGAGATGTTTTGCTCCTTTAAACATTTGAAAGGTTTATGAAAATGAAAGGAGGTTAAAAACATATATGTGATTGACTGTTACATAAGTAGTCTTTGAAAGCATGCTGAGTTTAATGATATCTCAGTGGAACAAAACGAAGCAAATCACTAATCAGTTACCAAAAAAATTCTTGTCAAAATATTTTCTCATGAGTTTCTTGGGGGTTTGCAAGTTAAAAGTGGTTTCACCTGCCTTATAAACATGCACATTCAATTAACCTATTTTAAAAAAGGATATTGACATCAAAGTGCCCCCCCCAAAAAAACCCCAAACACAACAAAACAATGACCAAACAAAAACCAAAAACCCCACAACACATCACAAGCCTGACGAACTGTCCAACAAGTCCATCTGAGCCAGGGCAGTTCAGTGGATAAGACACTGGACTGAGAGCCAGGGGACATGGACATAAAAACTTATGTCCTATGTCAGGGCAAAGGTTCACTCTAGTCCATTCTGCAGACGCAGCAGCAAGTGCCAGGGGAGTGATTTGAGCACTGAGGGTGCACGAACCGACCCCCTCCCAGCACACAGCAATCGGCAGCTAATCATCTCCCTCCACAGCTGTGTATCGTCACATTTAACAGACGACAGATCAGCTGCAACGTACCACCAAGTGCTGTGATCAGCTACAGCTCACTTGGCCTTTTCTCTTCTCCTCCCCCGCACCCCCCACCCCTCCTTTCTGATGTCCTATCTATTTAAACTCACCTTTTCAAGGCAAGGACCATCTCTCACATTGTTGCATTCATGTAATACTTAGTTCAATGCAGCCTTGATCACAGCTAAGGCCTCCGAGAGTTATGATCCCTGGGAAGCTGTGTATGTTAAGCGAATGGAATAGGGCGGCTGGATGCACACCCTACCGTAAGGGAGTAATTTCCTGGCAGCCAGCAAGTACCTGAGGCTTGCTATAAAAGTCATCAGGCCAGCCTAAACAGGGAAGTTTAGCTCTCTTTTTTTATTAACTGCATGCAAAGCTATTTATATTTCAGTTCTCAGTTAATATCATGGCTTTGTGGTTTCCCAAAGCCTGTCTTAGCATTTCCCTTTTGCTGTGGCATCTGGCAGTGCATCTTCAATATTCCCTTAGAGCAGATACGGCTGTCTGTATTCATTTCAATATCTGGATTGCAATCACATTGACTAGGTCTTTGGTCTGCAAGCGGTTCCATCAGTTACCCTGAAACTATTCTCACAAAAGAAGGTAAGAGCAACAGAATTTGGCTTCAAACACATGAGTACTTGCCAGATAGAAATTTTAAGGATTGACACCTAAACGAATAAAATCATTCACTTGATAATATACCACTGAAAGCAATGTCATCTAGGCTTTCATAAAGGGAAAAGCTTTTAAGAAATCATCTCCAATTTGCTGAACTCAGTTATGTTACCCACTATTATAGAATAAAGTAAATTTCAGTATCTTATTTTTAGCATCTTCTGCACTACAGATTAGTGTCTTTGACCAAAAAACTACTCTGCTAATCATCCAAAAGGCTCTTCTCCTTCCACGTAGTTTAAGCCACTAGCAACTAGCTGTTATCCTACACTGACAATACTATAACACACAAGTAATACCATAGATACAACACCAAAAGGCTAACAAAATCCTACTCTTCCAAAGTTAATAACTGGAGAGTCCAATGTGGCACCTCCAAGCTCGGCGATCAAGAGGCTACAAAGGGAATGAGCCAGCTCAACTTCTACAGAAGCCAAAATGAGTACGAAGATAATGCTAGAAAGCCCCTGGCATTATTAATCACCTGTCCACAAAGCAATAGCACTTCTGTGCGATCCAGCTGCAGACACGCCAGTGGTGGATTTACTAATTAAGCAGCAATACATGCACAAAAATTATAGCTATTGCATCATCAGATATTCTCCCCTAATTATTTCTAGCTATAATTTTTACACCTTAGAATGCAACAAAAATGGCAAAGGCCTTTCTTAAGTTCTTCTTACCCATTTTCCCCACATTAATTTTCACAGTTCAATGGAGAGCTACAGCCAGTGTGAATGCAAGCTAGGGCTGGACATTGTTACATAAACATGACCTTGAAAGCACTGAGCCAAAAGAAAGCTGGTTTATTTATTCAATTTTACTGGAATGTGTGTTTATTTGAGAATATGAATTTCACATATGTACCTCCTGGCTGACTAGACCAGCAACAAACTGTCAAATTATATCCATTGTGAAAAGATTGTACTTATATTTAAATTAGGGTTTCCAACTGCTCTCCATGCAATGCCCTTTTAGGAACCAAGACATCAATCTAAACCCTAGCAGCCTCACTACTATTTTTTGCAAGGTTTCCTTGTACATGCATTTCTGTAATAGCAGAAAACACAGTTCAAGCTTTCAAGCCAACTAAAGATGAACTACACAAAAAAGAAACACACGCTGCTACCTACCCAAAAGCTGTTGAGTTAGTGTAAGAAAACCCTAGTCACTTGCAATTTATCCTGTTAAATGTATTTAGACAATATTCTTGAAGTCTCAAGAACTCAAAGCAACATAGGAAGAATTCACCAAATGGGACATAATGATCCCTGTTACTACTAAAATAACCATCTAAGCAGTTTGAGAGTGTTTAGCCTGGTGGGTGATCCATGCACATTTTTCCCATTAAACAGAAATTTTAACCTACTATAGTCAACATAAAACTAACTCCTAGCTAAAGCAACCAGCAGCAAAAATACACAGATACATCTACCAACCTCTGAGCTCCCAGACTTGCCAAGCAAGTTTGTCAAATCATTTAACCAAATACATTTTCCTTTTTGAATGCTAATACGAGTGTATGCTGGTTTCTTACTAGAGCTTTACAAGACTTCAAAATACATCCAACCACTTGTGCATTCTCCTCCATGGGTGTCCTATCACTCCCCCAAATCTTGCAATAGTTAGGTATACATGCCAGTGAGATTTCTCTTTCATTTTTATCTACATCTAAGAGATATTTGTATCTACCTCGTTCACAGACCTACCAGGAGATGTAATGGAACAAGCAACATGTCTTCCTATTTAAGCTTTTTTGGCTATTACTGTGGGGGGAATGCCAGCCACTGAAAATAGGATCAGAGAACTCGTTAGCTTCCACATGCAGTCATAGCTGGCCTAAATAACATGAAACACATATAGACATAACTGCCCTTAAGACTGAATAGCTCAACTTTTGCCCCACTAGGGGCAGCTCCTTTCACTGCAGCAGCTCTGCAGTTTCTCCACTGCTAGAAGACAGCTTCACAGTGGTTTTGCAAGTCCTGCACTGCCAATTCCTACAGAACTGATGATGAAGTTCTTTAGGGCATCTGGGCAGCAGCTGAGGGTTATGAGACCATGTTCACTCCTGACCAGGGCACTTGGCAGCTCAGCAGCAGCCAAATGCTGACAATCATCCCACAGACCAAGCTCCCTGCATCCCACCCCTACCACTGCTCTCTGGGGAGGGGGAGGCAGGGAGAGGAACGCATGCTTCCAGTCTCCAACTTATTACAAGGTACCCAGTGTGTACTAGGAAGATAACCCTTTCCTCTGTGAAGGCAGCATTTAAACCTAAAGGTCTTGCCAGGGGATTTCGTTCACAGACTACCACAAGAGAAGGCTGGTGTTTCAGCACCACTTGCTGCTAAGCCATAGCAACCCACCTCCCATGACACAAAGCTGTGACTTTTTCAGCTGTATGAGAAAACCATCTCAATCATTTGAATGAATGCAGTTCCAAGCAGACACACCGGTCCTGCAACATCCCTTGACAAAAACAGCTGCGTGCCCAGAGCACGCCACCATACCCCACATGATTCTGCTGGCAGTAGCATCACATCCCAAAGCCCTGACCCCAATTTATAAGACTCTATATAGGCACGACCTGTGAGTCTTCGATAACGCCTCACCAGCCGCAGTCTGGAGAGACAGAAAATGAATAAATCAAGCAAATCCATCTCACCTGCTGTGGGGTCCCTTAGTGGTTCTTTATCAGCAGATGTCCCTTGCTGAAGATCTCTCCCAAGTGCTGCTGGCTTAGGCACGTATTGAAATGCAGCTCACCTCTCTCTGAGTATGAGGCTTTCTGATTCCTTTCAGAGGAGGGATCAGAAAGAGTAAGGGGGAAAGTTACAAGAAAGAAAAACTACATCAGGATAAGATCCAAACACTGCCAAAATCAATAGGAGCCTCTCTATTAACTTCAGTGGGTTTTTGATGTACCAGAGAAGTCAAACAGACTGAATGGCAAGCAAATTGATTTGTTAGATGCTTAGATACCATGGTGAATGATGCCTTGGGCAGAGACTAAAGATTACTGATCTCCACTCACTATGGTTTTCATATATTATACATCATACACAGACATGTAGATTTCCTAAATAGTATTGAAAAAACACCAGAATAAAGGCATTCTGTGTTACCTCATTAAGCATGTCAAAAAATACTCAAGAAAATATCACCCTTCATCTCCACTTTTGCCTCTAATATTAGATGATTGCATCATTTTTAAACAGCACTAGGCTAGCAAAAACATAGGACTGAGATTTTTGCATTGAAAACATTCACTAGCAACAATTACTTTTTGTCAAACTGCAAAAATTTCATGAAATTGAGTCTAATTTTGAATGCACACAAAAGCAAAATAGATCTGACCATTTTTCAATTTCTAATTCGCTTACCTTAGCAAGCACATATTCCCACTGAGTATTTAAAAAGACATTTTTCAGATGTTGAGGAAAAACAGGACTACAATAACCAAATAATTTTTGCAGTTCCGAAAAGGAAATTTCCAAGTATGGC
This sequence comes from Falco cherrug, assembly GCF_023634085.1. Classification (NCBI taxonomy): domain Eukaryota; kingdom Metazoa; phylum Chordata; class Aves; order Falconiformes; family Falconidae; genus Falco; species Falco cherrug. Next base: position 16,694,074 of record NC_073711.1, read on the forward strand.
ATGGTAATAACAGAAGAAAGAAATAAGGCAGTCATTACAGATTTTGGTCAAGAAATCCAGGCAGAAGTGGCTATACATTATTACTATTGCCAGTTGTACTTCATCCTTATGGTTCCTTGTTTATGTTTTTACTGACTTCATTAAAGTCATGGTAACTCTCCCCTAAGTTCTTCTGTTTATTCTGAGCAAGAAAACTGAAAAGTTCAAAGCTGACAAAACTTCAGCTTCAACCAAAAAGACTACTCCTATGGCTGTGATTTGCCACCATCGTTTGCACGCTTTTCAGGACTGGGCTTTTTGTGCCAAAGGCCAAGTACAGGTACAGCGCTGGTCACATATGGAAGAGCGATAGCACTATTGTTTAGACAACGTTGCCAGTCAAGCCAATAAACTAGTCCATTGCTTCTTGCTTTTTAAAGCGCATTTAGTAAGACAGATGGTCCTGCTATCACTTCTGCTACTCCAAATGCTAATCTTTTTGCCTTTCCCGACATGATGAAGTGAGCCTGAACTGCCTAAATCATCTTACAGAGTCCAACTCTCTTCCACCCCAAAGACTGATTAACAACTTACAAAAAACAATGCTTGCCCCATTAAAACTTTGTTCTTCTGCATCATTTATAAGCCCTATTCACTGATACTCACATTCTCACAACACCCACACCAGTGTTGTATGTGAAGTGCCCGATTCACTGGCTTTCATTTACTCATGAATCACTCTTCTTTGGGGGCTACAGCACTAGCGCACTCCCAACACAAATTTTCACTTTGCACTTGTAAGCAACCCTGTAGCTGCCTGCATTCACCCCACAATACACAAAAAAACTGTCCCTCCATCAGCAGTCTCTTCCCCAGCAGCCCAGCGTCAGCAGCTCCACAGCTTGTCCCAACAGCTTTGCAGCAGTTACCCTAACTTGCTCCACTATCAGCAGATTCCTGCACTTCCCCTTTTCACCGTTATTCCAATTGTGCGTGTACCTATAGATCTAGATAAAACAGTAATATAATTGCCCACATTACACCATTGTCCTACACAAAAGTCCTACAGTTGTGAAATAAAGAGGCCAGAGACATTACAGTTCTAACAGCATCAGCACATCCTCCTTGCACAGAACAGATTTGGCACCATAAATCTACTTGTAACATTCAGAGCTGCAGGTTCAACTAGTAAAGCAGAGCAGAAAAACCTACATAAGCATGTGCTGTTATAATATTAAGTTTGTGCAGAAATGGCAGGGTTTGTACTTCCTGATACATGTTTATTTGAACTGTACAGCCTCAAAGATGCAGCTGAAGCGACTGCTTGCATGTAAATGTTTCAAGGTGATTTTGCAGGGGGTTGCAGGGGTGGGGAGTGGAGGGGGTTGATTGGTTGGTATTTGGGGGGGGTTGGTTTGAGTAAGGGTTATTTTGTGGTTGGTTTTGGGTGGTTTTTTTTCCTTAAATCTCTTCGTGGCAGGTTCCAAGCACACAAAAAACCTCCCAGAAATTTGGAAAGTCTAAGTGAAAACTATTCTGAAATGCAAAAGCTGCATTGTTACCCAGGTGCTCCTCAAGATAGAATCAATCCAGTAAATTAACACTGTGGTTTCTTGCTATCTTTAAGTCATACCAGCACTTCTCACTAAGGCACAGTCTCTCCTATAAAACAGTTCACACTTGCTCAGCTGCGCTGTCCTATAATTGCAACAGCCCTTCTGAAAAGCAAATGACACCACTTGTTTAGCTCATCAGCCTACCAAGAGCCACAGGTTATACAGTCTGCTTATTTCCCCCTACACTTTTTCTTTCTTTCTTTTTAATTATGATACTTTGGACACAAGTAGCTCTTCCTGCAGAGGAAATCAATTATGAAATAAATCTAATATTCAGATCAGACTGTATTAGAAAGGACCAGTCATCCTATATCTGGTATTTCCAGATTACATCTTAGCATGGCTGAGTCATCACTTCAGCATTCTCACTAAATTAAAAATTAAACAAAGCAAATCAGTCAATTAACGTGGCTGCTTCTTGCTCTGTGCACATATAATCTTCTCAAGTCCAATCCTTAACTTAATTTCGAGCAGGGAGTGCTCAGTATCTAGGAAGATGCACTCATCTCACGGAGCTGGCTCCAGCATTACAGAACTGCTGATGTCCAGCTTAGTGTTTGAAATCACTGCTACACAAATGCAACCTCAGTCAGCCAAAGGTCAAGGCCAAAAGTCATTCATTTCCATCAGAGTGACTACTGAATAGTGGACAATATAACAATTGCTACCAACAAGCAGAACTCAATATTCTGCTTTACTCCTTCAAGACACCAAAGATATTTTCTCTCCTGAACCCCTGCCAAGCATGGAAGACACCCTGGGAATCTAATCATTTGCCCATCCATTTCACAAACTGGCTACACTCACAGCCATAACAAAAGATGCAAAATGCTTTGATCCTCAACAGACACAGACCTGAGTAATTTACTGATTATATATGTAGCATACAGTTTTCAGCAGCTGTAATCTAAGGTAAAGGGAAGGATGGGTTATGTCCACAAAGAAATATTTTGCCCTTGAGAATTACTTTCTAAAACTTCACTGGAACATCTGTCTTACCACTCCAGAGATGAACCCAACTCCATCAAATGCGATGATTTATGCAGCCTCTCTCCTGTTACATAAAAGTTAGATGTTTTTTAAAGCAAAAAAATGGCTTCTAGAAACTCCTTCTGGCACAAAAAGCTAAAACTCTGAAGTCACCATCCACCACTCATGATTTTGGAGGCCCATACCAGCACTCGTAAAAGACAGAAATAAGCCCTAGCACATCTAACACAAAGACACCCTCCTTCCAATGTAATGGTGCACACTGCATTCAATATCCAGTTCCTGAAGAATCTGGAAAACAACCCTGTTCAAATTCTTTCTCAGCTGAGGTACAGGCAAAGCAAGTGGGCAAATATTCCTGTTCCTCACTAGCAAAGGTAAGACTGTTTCTCCTCTTAGACAAACGTGTTTGCAAATTTGCTTTCCAATTCAAAACACACTTCCCTTTAATTCCCTGCTCTCTCCCCACATGCACATGCTTCAAGAAAAAAATTCTGAACTAGTGATGAAACAAGCTCTAGTCTCATTAAAGTCAGCACAGGAGCTTTGCAATGGACTTAAATGGGATTAGAGCATTTATCTAGATTAACAATGCTTAATAGCACAGCTACCAAACAAATCGCTCTGTACACAGTAGAAGTGATGACTATATTTTTGTCGACTGGTCACTTTTTTCCCCCCAGCACCTTTCCCCTACAAGGGTCTGCAGTGTCCATACACATTCTACCCTACAATATTTTCCCACTTTCCCCCAGTTTCTGGCCCATCTGCTGGACATGTGTAGTGCTGATTCAAGGACACAATTGCATCAGGCAGCTCACCAGCTCTCTGGATGCAAGAGATGAGGTGCAATCCCCCTCCCTCTCACTGAAGGTGCTAGTTTGGGGCCTTCTAATTTACACAACAGTGCTTTCTATAATTTTTTTTAGAAACTGTATGTTTGAAAGTCCCACTGACTTTGCTCAGTTCAAGTTTCATGTGGATGAAAACATTTGACAGACCATGTGCTCACACACCATGCTGTCCTTAAGAAACCAAACTAGGATGTCATATTTTCAACAAATGTAGGGGTTGAATATAATTTGTTATAACTACAAAACTAAAAGCCTAAGGACTTATACTTCGCCTTGCATTTGCTAAGAATTGCTGCTATGGTGAATGTTCAGCAGTGCAAGCTAACAAGGGAGACACACTCTCAACTATGAGGGCAGAGTGCTACCTGGATACATCTGCATCATATTCTTGTATTTCGTATTGTTTTGATAAATCCAAACAATTCAACTTCATAGATATTTTTGCACCTTGGAAAATGGCTGCAGATACCCATCACCAACCACAGACCCCTGCACTTTGGATGAAGAGCTGTAAAAGACAGCATTTTCCTAACAAAAGCTATTGCTCGGACATTTCCACTGGTGAACATTTACCAATAGGTTTGCCCCTGCTTGTTCTTTTATTGTGCCAAACAGGCTTCCTGGAAATCTTTCTTTATGTCCCAATCCACCAACTTAAAAGACACTACCATTGCAAAGTCAGGTGAGCATAGCATCTGGCACTTGAATGCTTTCCAACAAGGTACTGATCATATCAAAAGTATTTTCCCTTTTAATGCATGTATTTCAGCACCCCATCTTCAAGCCCTCTACCTACAGCTTTGTCAAAACAGCTTCACAAGAACTGCCTGCTAAGCTTCATAATTATGCTAAGTAGCAGCATCTAATAATCCATGTGCATATATGAAAACTATCTCAACTATTAACCTTACATACTTCTCAATGCAAAGTAAAATATGTCTGTATATACTCCACTAAAAACTTGTGCTGCTTTTACGTAACATCACAGCAAAGTCACTTGGTCACTCAGTGAAGTGTATAAGTAGTTTTTTTTTAAGGATATGGACCCAACCAAAAGATCCTTCCCCCTTTCAATTTTAAAACATTAAAAAAACAAAGAGGTGCATGACCCATTTTGTGGCTAAACGCTGTTCACTTCAGGTATTTTTACTCATACTGTAGAGATGGTTCCTGTGCCAAATCAAGCTTTTGCACAGAAGGGCAGTGTAGAGGGCAGTAAGCTTTTCAGATACCCATTTCACTTTTTCTCACACCCTGGTGGTTCTTCACCCTGGTGAGACAGCACTGGCCATGCTGGGCACTGCTCTCAGTCTATCTTATCACCATGAGCTTTCACCTCTGCAACTGCTCTACTGCAGTGATGACATGAGGATGGAGCTAATATCCTCAACTGACTCCAGCCATGCTCACCAGAAAGGCTTCAAACCAGGCTGCTGTAGAGAGGCAGGGATGCTACACTTGAGCTGCCCTGCACAAAGCTGTGCTGGTCCAGTAGAATCTGCTTGTGCAAACACCAGGAACGCACATCAGATTGGGAGCCAGTGCCCCAGAGCCAATCATTCCCAAACCCACACCCATTCAAGCATAAGATGGGACCTCCAACTAACAGCTGGAGTGATGAGCAGCAGCAAGGTAACTCAAATAAGAGCACTAGATCTTTTAGTTTACAAATATACAAGTATCCTTATCTTTTTACATACAAATAAGTATTTTACTTTTCTGATATGCATTACTTTGACTATGTTACTAGCTATTACACTAACCATTCCAATCAGTTTTCTTTCTCCCCCCCCCCTCAGTCTTTGAGCAAGTCATCTCTGGCAAATATTTCTGAGAGTCTCCACCTGGTTCTGAATATGAATATAATAATGTAATGAATAGATTTTGTTCTATTACCTTTAAGACATCTTCTACCTCTGATTACTTCTCATTTTGCATACAAAACAAATTCACATGTAATCTGGAACATGTAGGGCACACAGATTAATAATTATATAGATGGTGGTAAAGAGCCACCATTTAAATGTGTGCTATTTACATTTTAAATCCTGCTTAACATTCTATATTAAAGCTGATTAAAATCATATACAAATATTGCCTTGTAATTGCAAGAGTAATGTTTAGTGTTTATTCCAAAGTTAATGAGTATCTAAAACTTAAATTAACAGGAAAGCCATAAATTCCAATAAAATATGATTTACTGCACTAAAAACCTAGCAGAAATTCTATTCCAGCATGCCAGGTTGTCCAGTTCTCGTATTTAAAAGTTAGTGCCACAGGTGACAAGTGGAGTCAGCAACAGTCCACTCAGGCACAGAGATGGCTCTAGCCAATCTTTTAATCCCTCTGATGCCAAAGTACCATCCAAACACCATTTCCCTACTGTCTTTGAGATCTTCAACATCCATAAGCAGGGCATAAGAAATGCAGGGGGTGTCCTTAAATCAAGGCATGAAATGCAAACCCCACCATGAAATACACTGTCTTCTTTGTACAGACAAGGACCCCCTCCTACAAGAAACACTCTGTGTGCAGGTCTCAGCACCAAGGTTTAGCTCAACTTCTGAGCAGAACGAGCTAGAATGAGACAAACTTCAATGACTACTGCTTCACCAAACTGGTCAGTTCTGGTTTCCTGAAGCCACACAAGTTACACAGGTCACACAACCCCCCCTGGGCTTTCGTTTTGGGCTTTGTTTTCACTATGGAATACAAATCACTAATATTTTGAAGGATCCACTATGAAAGAGGTACCATTTTAATACCTCTGTGAAGGAAAACCAGAACAAGAGCATACGTGACTCCAGTTTCCCCTGGCTTGGACAGTTGCCTTACAGCCACTGGCCACAGTCACATCTGTGCACAGATTAACACAAGGCTCAGATGCCAAACAAGCCTGCTCAAGTGAACCATGATTGGTAACAGAACAGCAGAGAACAGAAAATTTGCCTGACAAAAGCCCAAAGACAGCATCACAGTTACAGACAGTACTCTGAAATACCAGCTCCATTTGGAGCACATATTTAATAACTACACAGCATCATCACTGGAAAGAGAATGAGCCTTCTTAATATTTTGTTTCAGAAGGTACACACCTGTATTTCTAAAGAAGTGTGATTTGTTTATTCTACACAGATGTAATTAACATCTACAGATTGGATAATATCCTTCACAACTGCTTCTAGTTACTCATTTAGCCAATCTTTAAAAAGGGAGGCATGCAAACTGGAAAGCCAGACTCATTACCTTTGCAACAAAGACCACCAGTTGATTCCCACCAGGACCTGGCCTTATTAACCTTACTTTTAAATTACAAAGTCACAGATGTACTCATCAGTTGCTTGATGAAGATTCATTTGCCAACCTCATCTCACAAAAGGAGTAATTAACATGCAGACATTACAGACTGACGATTGAAGTTCTTATAATGAAGGACTATGGACAAATAGTGAGGCACCTGTGTATCTGTAACAACTAAAAGTTCTCTCAAAAGTTCCAATTAACCAGCATAATTGTAAGAAATTAAGTAAAAAGCAAGTAATTGCATCAGTCATGGTCTTGTTCTGTGCACAGTCAGACAAATAAATTAATGCCTACAAATGCAGCACTGTTACAGCCATGGTGGTTTAAGGACAGAAAGAACTATGTCATTTATTTGACTATTTTATTAGGAAAGATTGGACAAATCTTTGGCACACAGTCCCTTCACCAGATCTGACAAAGCAGAAGCAAACTCCAAGCTAAATACAGGTTAGAGACAAGTGCTCTTAATTAACCTAATTATGTTATTTAATCAGGCAACTTTAGAGAAAGGATGGTGGAGGAAAGAAGGGCATCGAGGGGGTTGAAAGGTTGGCAGCTGTGGAGCAAGGAGGTAGGACCTGAGGAAGAGAAAAGGGTCAGTGGGAAGCAAACTCAGAAAATAATAGATCACAAGAGCACAGACATTTCCAGCCATGCTTCAGGTGCCAAAGCTTTCCATTAAGTCCAGGGAAAGAGTCTGGATTTGGTCAGCCTGCACCAGCTCTAGAGCCCTCCTGACTACCAAGGACACTCACGCCCATCACAGCCTCTCAACAGAGCTCTGAAGATGGAGTGTGAAAATCCCTGACAAATTCCAGAGGAACATCCTGGGATAAACTGGGGTGCACAAATCTACCTGGAAGCTGGTGTTGATGCACAGCGCAGCAGCCTGCCTGCAAAGCCAGCTCCAAATTAATGTCAGGGTATTGCTGCTATGGGATCCACAAAGCCGTGAATGGCTGGAGACATTCCTCCCCAAGGCAACACTTCCCTCTCCTTTCTTGTGCCAGACGCCTGTCTCAGTCTGTAAGTGCTACTTGCCCAAAAGCCTCTTTTTATACTATTTTCTTGAGTGTTTGAAGGAAGGACCAGAGACAGCACATGATACACAGGACAAGAAACCCACTGGTGCCCTTATCAAGTAGCATCACAGACACAGAGACCCTGTTGAGCAGCAGGTTTGATGCACTGCTGAAAAACTTGGTATTTCAGTGTAGGAGGGTTTGCTTGAGTAGAAATTTTAAACTGCATCTCTACTGTAATAAAATCAACAGTACCTGTGTTGCTTTGTTTTCCTGGCACCTTTAGGGGTATATCTGCACTGCACCACACATCACACTGCAGAATGCTGCAGGCAAGTGCCAGCTCCTCTCAAAATGGGAATATTCAAGTCGGAGGAAGGGCTAAGCCACAGGACACGGCAGTGAGCTGACAGACGTGCAGCCTCCAGGTCCCGAGGCAGTGCACTGGACTGCATTTTGCCATGCAGATGTGACAGCCTATTCACAGCTGGAGTCACAAATGCAGAGTATCCTGATGTGTGTTGCAGATGTCCCCTCTCCCTTCTACAGAGGGCACTTTGGCATCCCATGCCCAAAGCCTAGGTAGGTCCTGTACATTTGCAGGCCCTTCCCAGCATGATTATTCTTCAAAATCTAAATTCACCAGTATAAAGCAGCAAAACCCACAGAAACGTTAATTTTGTAAAAACAACGACGCTACTTTAGAAAAAAAAAAAAGCAAAGCTGAGTGTGTAGGGGGGGTTATCTTATCAAAGGCAACAGTTTATGCATCTCCAGGTTCTTGGTCTTTCTCAATTTTCTGTCTTACCACTGTCATTTAACAACTCGCAGGCATTTGCTGAGTAGTTCATCTCCACTCTGCTTCCCCTCTGTTTTCATTGCAACCATCTAATATCCAAAAGCACTATACACATGCAGGAAACATCCAATAACCAGGTAAATACAGTGTATTTACAAAGCAACTCCATCATGAAGGCATTACTAAGGACTTGTGGATTTAGCCTGAACATATTTACCAGGAACAGAAAAATAAAAACTTGGACAAACAAAATGCACTAGATCACTAAAGCCTGAGGACAAAAAAAGAAAACCCCACGATCATCATACGAACCTCACAGGAAGACTGGTTTCCCAGAAAAGGATATAATGAATATGTGATAATATTGGAAAAGAAAATAAGTACCCTTGTAAGGTATACTAAACTAATCTCTCCTGTCCAATGAAAAGCACTAAGATTTCATGCTAAGATTCTTCAGCAGCTAAGAACGAGCTTTTTTTCTAAACGTATTCAGGGACAGAGAGATGCTATTTTGAAAGATGCATAGAAGTGTTTTCAGGAGACAAAGACACACAAAAAGAAGTCAGTGATGAGCAGTAACTATAATCCCGAGTCTGCATTGCCTGTCTGAATATCAGCAGTTAAATGCACAATTCTCCTCTGATGTTTTTGCTTTCAAGATTGCCTGCCTGCTCAGTTCTCAAGCTACAAATTTTGTTCAGCTAATCCTGATCTGTTGAGAAGTTTTATCAGTATCTTGCTATTTAATAGCAATGCGGCTACACGAAAACACAAACAACAAATGAACAGTTGGAGTGGTAGGTAGATAGATTTCCTTGCATAACCACCAACATAAGGAATAAAGACAGTTTGAGGACGCATATGGTCATTGAAAAGTTTTTCCACTGAAATGAGAAGCACCAGGTTGTACAGACCTTATTATTAATGAGAAGAATTTACTTAGCTAAGCAGCCTGGAAAATCTAGTCTTTTGGGGATCTGCTTTCAGTGTGAAAGCACTGCAGTGGAGCCCATACACATGAAGCAGAGAAGAAACCCCTGAAATATTAAATATTAAATCACTGCTATTCAGTTAAGGAAAGCTTTCACACATTATGTGTATTACACTGAAAAAGGACTTAATGGTTTTGAAGACAACTCTCAGTATCTAGTAGCTCGGCAAGTGCAGGAATACACTCTACCATCCCTTTTGCTCCAAAGGAGAGCACAGAGTATTTGTTCATTCAACATATGGATGTAACTATGTAGAGAGTACCCTGATCACAGCAACATGTGTGTCCCCAGTTTCAAAAACATAAAAGCACAGAAACCTTCAGAAGTACAGGTGTTACATTTCTGTAGCAATTGAAAAGCTAGGAACTTAGAAGTAAGGATGACAGTCAACTATGATAAACCTATTTTGGCCCGCTCCTCACCTTTATGAAGATAAAAAGGTTGAAAAATAAATCTGATCAGAAGGGTTTAATTTACATTATACCTGTTGTTCTCAGGCAGGGGGGATAGCGTGCAATAATCTTTTGGGCTTTGGAAAAGTATCTTTAAAATGTCATTTCTAATAGGTCACGTAGAGTTCTTCATAGGTTGGTGTGGGTTTTTTTTTTATTATTACTACTTCAGATCAGAGAGGACTAATAAATCATCTCACCATAACCCCTATATACTATTTACCAAGTTCCTCCTTGAAGAAGCCCATTAACTTGGATTAAGGACAAACCACAAGATTCAAGATGAAAGCTTTCCAAGCCAAACAAATGAACTGAACAGCACCCAGACACGGTGCTCCTTCCCCAGAGGCAGAGCCCTCAGCCAGCCAGTGGCCACACCACCTCAGAAGGGGGATGGCTGAGCCAGCTCAAACCTGGACCAAGTGAGGCCATGGAGGACCATTCAATATCATCCATCATCCTCCCTCCAATAGTTACCAAACCCCTGGTGATTCAGAAGGTGAATAAAATCACCCAAAACACCAGATATCCACAGCAGTACCCCGACAGAACATTTCATCCCCCACAGTGACAGAGTTGTGAACTGCCCTGAACATCACATTCGTGACGTGAGTTTTATTCAATTTCATCCCCAATTTTATTCTCACCCACATGTCCCATAAATACCCAGTACCCTTAACCTGGGTCACAGCTGCCTGGAGCATGGCAAGGGGAGATTCATATATATTGATGCAGGAAAAAGAAATAAACTTCTAGTGGAGGAGTGGGTCCCACCTGTGTTGCCCCAGGAGCCTCAGTGTCATCAGCACTTTGTGGTGTCAAACATAATTTAAAAGCTGAATTTTGTACCAGATCACAGGCCCTGTCCGTGCCAGTCAAGGCCTCCCATCCTCCTTTTCAGCCCATCAATATCACAAGAAGCCAAGAGTCTTTCTTGGCCTCATCACCACTTCTGAAAAGGACTCATACTGACTCTACAATCTGCTCCTCCTGATGAGTCTGTGAGAGAAGGTGCTCTTCACATGCCAGGAAAGCACAAACTTCCCAACCTCTGAAATCCAAAGTCCAGCACCAGCCAGCAGGATTTGTTTTTCAAAGTAATGCATTTTCAAAAGAGACTTGGTTTTCTGATTCAGAAGAGCCTTCTAATAATGGACTGTATGGATCACAGCTATTTCCATTTAGTGTTTATCAAATAGCACAAAAAATATTATTGACGAATCATGGTTTTTAAATAACTTCAGGTAGGGAAAAAAAATAATCACAAGCAATTCATTTATTTGCAAGAAAAAGCCTCTCAGTAAGCACCTCCTTCATAAAGGACAGAAAATACAGAAAAGTTCTGCTCTGCCCACTAAAACTCAGGTTTTACCATAGAGGCCAACAGCAGACAGCAAGAGCTGAGCTCAGTAAGTCACTAACTGATTATCTCCCCTAGAGAATAATGCAGTTTTCATATCAAGAACACACAGTTATAGGTCTCTGCAAGAAATTGTTCAGAAATACAATTAGCAGATAATGTAACTGAACAAGTATGTCTCATGGAAACGAAGGACATAAAACTTCAAATTAACCGGTGCCTGAATTGCCTTTGCTATTGATCACACCTCATATGAGCTTAAACCACTGCAGTTCAACAAATCCAACCTAGAACTATAGGGACATTCAAGCCATCAAACATAGCGTAGCCAAAGTTTGCACCCAGATGGACCTCATGGACAGAAAGACAAAACTGCATGCATATTTTTAATTCAATATCTGCGATTCAAGATGCTGTTGTATTGATATTCAAACAATTCTCACTGGTATTTATCTACAATGTGTTACATCAGCCCAATCAAGAGAACAGTGAACTGCAGCTGGGGTGGCAGGAGGTCGTAACAGACTGAAGAAAGCCTACATAGACCCTTAGAGAAGGTTATCTATCCTTTCACCCTATAGATCTGTATGTGTAAAAAGTCTAAGCAATTTAAGCTGTGTGCCTGCAGGTACACCCTGTGAAAATGCCTTCAGGCCCCAAACCTGTATGCATGTATAATTTATTTTTTGCATGAGTGAGTAGTTTCAACACCGCTGGTATTTGCCAGAGAATCAGAGCATTAAAAATTAAAGCAAACCGACTACTGCCGTCCCACAGCAAAACAGCACAAACACGTGTCATCACTCATCTCTGCAGTAACAGGCGCCGAATTGGTTCTAAAAGCAAGGACCAGCAGTCCAAGGAGAAAAATATCACCGGCAGTACAACTGAAACAAAAGTTTAAAAATGGCATTTAAATGCCTCCAATCTCATATGAAAAACTACTTCATACGGTAATCAATAGGTGTCATGTCCCCTCAAATTGGCAATTTTCTGCATGACCAAACAGGAATATTGTTGCCCACTAGAAACCAAATGCCACCTGTACATCAGCATTTCAGGGTAAGCCTCGCTCTGTAACATTTACCTCTCCATGCTGAAGGTCTTTGAGGTTTTTTGAGGTTTTTAAAACCACAGATGGATTAATAAAATTAACCAAGGATGAAGAGGGACTAAAATAGCTCTTTTTTTTCCTAAAGCCAATGGCAAAAATCAAACCAATTAAAATCATGATCCAAGTCAGTTTTAGTCAATTGTTAGCACCTCAGGCAAAATACTGCTAGAGCAGAGTTGCAGTTGGTTTCAAATTTATCTGTCAGTATGATGACTGAAGGGGCTGGAAGAGATGGAGTAAGGCATTAATAGTAACAGAAGCAATGACAAGAGCTTGGTCCACACCATGGGCACAGGATTTGCATCAGTTTCTCCTGCCTATCTGACAGCAAGCCTGGCCCAAAGCAAGTATAAAACTAGGAGAGAAAGAGGAAAACTTAAAGGGAAGCCAAAAAATAAAGGTTGATAAACACACAATCAATAAAATCTTTTTTCAAAAAAGCACTTTAAGCCAAATGTTCTCAGAAGAAATGTTTTCAATGAGCACATAACAGAAGCATCTTGCACAGAGCACTACAGATGTTTCATGGAAAGCAAGTCCTGTCTTCTAACCAAGCAGAGCAGGCATCCTGGGAACATTACCACCAAACTGAAATATCCCCCTAGACTGCTAAGTGCCACATCAGGCTGTGGGGTCTACCAAGGACACCCTACATATCTATATGCAATCTTCATTGCAGAATTGCCTCAGCTGGCTTCATCCAGGACAACAAGATGTAGTCAATTCGACAACAACAATATTTGCTAGTGGCTAGAGAAACACATGCAATAACTACATCAATACCAAGAAATTAATTTTGCCTAAGGCAGTGTGCTTATTTTACAAGATACCTTGCAACAAGAGCAGCGTGCCAGTCACATCAACAGCACAGATACATCAGCCACAGGGCACTTACCCAACCAGGCTGGACCACCAAGTAATAAAGACAAAAAAAAAACCATACAGTATGATGCTGTTCAGAACACCCCTGACAGGAACAGTCCAAATCTAAAAAAAAGCCCCAAATGATCAAACAACAAAAAAATTCCCCGTAAGACAGAAGCTAAAAATAAAATTTGGCAATGCTGCTTTTCACCAGCACTTCCTTTGGGCCTGACAGAGAAGGGCTTGCAGCAATACCTACCATCACTTTGGATTCAGGATCACAAACAACTCATTGTATCCCAATAGTTCACATGCAGCCTGAGCAAAGATATTACTTTTCTGGGGAGGAAGAACAAGGGTGAGAAACACAACGAAATATATCATGGGAGTGACGAACTGGAAGGCTGGGTCCTTAAGAGAAGCTGATTTTCTTGCCTCTTCTCACACAGATGTGTTTGCTCTGGCAGTACAAGCAGCCATTCCTCCGCCCCGCAGCAGACATGCCATGGGAGCTGTGTGTCAAGACACTGTGGGTAGGACCAATTACCCATTTTGGGGATAACACAGGGACTTTTCTTTGCAGGAAAGTACTGGCGAGGTACCCACTCCCTTTTTGCTATACTCTCCCATGCTTTAGGCTGATCAAAAGTGGGTCTTTATGATTCACAAGGGCCTTAACAAGAGCACAGGAAGGATTTACATGTTTGTCAACCCACATCGACTTATGGACAGCATCCCACAGTGTCAGAGAAACTGAAACAGGAACTAGTTCCCAGAGGTAGCCAAGGCATAGGAAATGATTTTGCAAACCATATTAGCCTACTGAAAGAGGTGGAAAACTGTGAGTCTTTGCACTTGGAAGCTCCCCTCACATGTACCCTTAACATCTCTTACAGATGAAGGGACAAGGATCAAGACACAACCTATTTCCTACAGGAAGACTGAAAAAAAACCACTAACCTGAGTACAAAAAAAGAGTGTTTAATACTACAGCACCCAGCAAAAAGTCTGTTATTACAGCAGATGGGAACTTAGCAACCACCATGTCACATCAAAAGGAAGCTCAAGAAGTTTTAGTCTTCTACTTTAAAACCTGCCCCACGCCTTTCTCATACGCCTGCATGTCCCAATCAATTACTTTACGTCAAAGCCTTGTTACACACACACAGACTTTCAATTGATTCACTCAAGTCAGTGAGCAAAGAAATTACATCTTGGAAAATAAAGCTGGGCAGACTAGGGCAGCCTGCTTCATCACTATGAGACTTAGAAGTTCGAAACAAAAGCAGATCTGGTTTCACCCCACAGCTCGATTGTAAGCTTCAGAGCACCTGCTGCTCTGAGACACCCTGTTAGCTGGCCTAATCATCAGGCAGCCCACTGATTTTTCGTATCAGTGCAGGCAGGGTATTATGCCTACAAGTACAGTCACGTTCCACATCAAGATCTTGTTTATCTGGCAATAAACATACACTAATCAAAGTAGTATTAGCTTGAATTTATAAAGCATGAGCTGTTCTTTCTACATAGCAAAACACGAAGACATCCTATAGCATATTACAAACCTGAATACTGATTAGAAAAGGTACATACAACCAACATTTCCATACTTTGTGGTGGCATTAGTCAAAAACTGCGATATCACACCACAGTCTTGATTCCCACCATATGCATCAAGGTATTAACCATCCTTCAAGGCCTTTGACTCAATAATCCTGACATTTGTGGATAAAGGTAAAACATAAATAAGGAAGAAATAAAGATGAAGTGAATGGAGGAGACTGAATTACACACTTTTGACACCATAATTCCCAAAGCCAAACTGTGAAGCACAAACTACCATATTACAGTGAAACTGGAGAAGCAGCAGCTGCCTCCAAGACCATCCAGCACAGTAAGTACATTGTAAAATTTCATGCCACACTTTCAGTTGCAGCATCATCCAGGTGATCTTTGAAGAGGTAAACTAAACATAGGATCCTGCTACCTTTTATTCACCAAAAGGTGTTTCTGCTGATTCGCAAGATCACATTTCAGGAGCCAAATCCATTTGTTTTATATATTTCAGTCTCTATTAAAATTGCTGGAACTATCATGGCAATTTGTCCTACACATACAAATCCCATATTGCAGAATCAAGCCTCAATACAGTTTAATCTACATATCTCCAGGCTTATATTAAAACACAACATTGATTCAACACAAAAATACTATTTCTAAAAAAGAAAAAAAAATGGAAAAAGAGTCCAAACATTTAAAATCTTCATCACAACAGTGGTCAGCACCACAACATGCAAAGTATATCACACTCCCACTGAGGATATTTCTCAGCAAGACTGATACTGAGCAGCACAAACCACGTTTCAACCTAACCTGACAAGACAGTACTGGTGCAAGCTCTGTTCTTAGTAAGGTGTCACCCAAATAAACACAGATAAGCTATCAAAGTCTCTTACCTGGAGAATTATTCAAACACATTCCATGCACAGTAATAGTTTAAAATGTTTAAAGCAGTAATAAAAACAGTAACTGGAGATCCTACTGAGGAGGCTAAAGTGCCTCAAGACATATAAAAGAATAGGGTGTTTCACATTGAGTGTAATAATTTGCTGATGAATTAACAGCAACAATTTTAACTTTATGAAAGAAGAGAAACGCATTATCTTCACCTCTTAGTGACAGAGGTACTACTTTGACAAACAGCTCATTCACACAAGTTTGAATGGGAGGCATGGAAGCGTGCCACGTTTTGTTGATTTCTTTTATAAGCCTTTTGCCACTCACTCCGTCTTCCTCATACACAGTCAATTGGTCCTTCTGAAATACATTTAATGTAAGAATTTGTGACAATAGGAACATAACACGACAAGAATATGTGACATTCAGTGATACGGGGCCCAAACCAGAGCGCTAAGACTTTTTGGGTAAATGAAAAGTAGAGGTGCTTGGCACCCTGCAGGACACATTGTCAAGGTTTTTTGCAGTGTTTTAGGTTGTCAAACCTGTGTGCTTTCACCACAGCCCAGTATTACTGCTAAGAGTCTCAAAGACATGGCAGTTGGGGATTCTTCCCTTTCAAAACTACTACAGAAGTTAACCCCGTTGACACCATTAGAAAAGACAAGTACCTAAATTTCCTTTCAAGCTACTTTATCAGTGAAAGCAAGATTTGGCCTCCAAATCCCAAATATATATCTGATAATTATTCAGGTAAGTCCAGTAGAAGCACACACTTTGAATTCAATGGAAATGTGCATGTACCACCACATTACTTTCAACACGTCAGTAAAGGTATTTATGTTTCTGTGACAGAGTTTCCCACGTGTAGAAAAAAAAAAAATCAAATAATAATTCCAGACCTCATTTTTGGGGCTCACTGACACTGGTGCAATGTGTGGGCTTTCAGAGGACTGGTTATTAGGGTAGTACTTGTCTCAATATGGTGCAAGTCCAGGATAGACTGGGGGGGAGGGGGGGGTTAATGGTAAGCGGACAGGCAAACTCTGGGAAACTCAAGCGTAGAAGGGAGATATCTGAAGGCTTCATTTAAATGTATAGTTTCATTCTTGGGTGTTTGAACCAGTACACATAGGACACAGATTTTAACGAGCAACACAAAATACCCTCAGTTTAGGACACTGAAGAGGTGAAAAATCACACTTGGTGACAGAAGTTTTTTTAAATCCTTGAGTTCTGACTAATCAGACCATTACACTCGACAGAACTGAGTCTCTCATTTCCAACACAGCTACTTAACTTTTTTTTTTTTAATTTGTAAGCCAAGTACTGTCTCTCTTTATTAGAAGTCAGCCTTTCCTGCCACTTCAAAATTTGACTGCTTTTCTGACAATCTGCAAAACTCCCAAAACCTACTTAGGCAATCAATTCAGCAAGTTAAACTGGTATGCAAAGGTATTTCTCTTTGTATACTCAGTATTTGCAACACCTTCAGTGGCTCAAATGCTAATAGCTTTGCCAGCTCCTGCCAACAGTCATTGATAAACCTGTATCTTTGGTCCTCTTATGAAAAGCCCTGGAGTTGCAGCAAATTCAGAAGCTCCCTTTCCTTCTTGTACCTCTCTACCTCCATCTCTGTGTCATCACTAACTTCATCTCTCCCTTGACCCTGGCTCCACTGAAAGTCTTCCCACCAATCACTTCCCGCCTCGGCTACCCTCAGTGCTTCTCTTCTGGTCTTCATAAATCCACACTCTGCAGTAAGAAAATACGTGGTCAGGCTCCCAGAAACAGTGATAAATTACACCCATAATATCGCCTCTTCCATTACATTTTTCAGCTTCCTCATGCTCTCCAGAGCCTTTTCAAAGCTAATTTTCTATCGTTCAAAGTTTCACAGGATTTGCTTTCTCCTGGCACTCCATCACACTTTCCCCCCCTTGCACTCCCATTCTGGCATCTCTTATTCCTTCCACAAATCGCAAAGCAATTGAAAGTTCATTCTTCACCATACAGTGCGCAGTGAAATAAAAACAAGACACATCCAGTCCAAAAGGCACATATACAAAACCTCCCTGCCTCACTACAAAGCTTCTCACCATCCTCCACTCCACTGAGTTGAAATTGTGCCTTTTTTTCCCACAAAACCTTTTATTCCAAAATGTATTCCTAACATTGTTCAGAAGTGCCTAACCAATTTTTCTGATCATACTCAAAAGTCTTGCAAAAACATCCCAGTTCTGACTGGAGGGCTTCTCAGATCAAGGGTGGAACAAGGACATAGATGGAAAACCTGACAGGTCTTTTTCCTTAAAATAATTCTGGTATGCTTTTTTCCTGAGTAGCTTCAAAGAAGTTTTGCTTATGTCTCAATGAGGGAACAAATACAAGTGTTTAAACCCTGAAAGCTGCCATGAAAAAGAATTGACAATTTTCACAGCTCTGCATAATCCTGCTCTCCTCTGTATTCAGTGCTGCTGCTTCAGTGTCCTAAACAAGAACATCCACTGTTCTTAAATGCACTACTAGGAAAAAGTACAATTTTACCTTCCTTCTGTCTTCTGTGCTGTTCTCTGCTCATATATGAGTTACTACATGAATAGCCACAAAGCTTTCACTCATTTCCTTCATCTACTACTTGGATACCCTATATGAAAAGGCTATTATTTGTACCAATTTGTTACTCCCAACATCCTAGAAACCACGTGATAGAAAATTTTCCCAAAGCCACAATAGAAACAACACTTAAAAACTGGTTTCTGCACTGGTATTTTGAAAAGGAAAAAACCCCAACAACCAAACAAAACAACAACCAGCTAAAAAACCAACCCCAAAACCCCTTTTCCAGCCAAAGACGCAGCTTTCCAGTGGCCACGCAACACAAGCCTGTAAGCTCAACAGACCAGATAACAAACTCCAGCATTAGACTCATTGCTTTGTTGCTTCCCTAGCCAGGAAGCATCCTGACACTGGGGTGGAACAGAAACAGGTCACGCTTCATCCCAGAAATCTTTTCTGAGCTCCTGGAACTGGCCTCACTGTCTTTCTGCTGCTGTAGCCTTCCCATCAGGTGACCAGAGAAGAGACTTGCCATTTGATCCCTTTTGACTCACTTCACTTTCACCACCTTTTATTGACTTCCACCAAAATAGATTAAAAAAAAAATAACATCCTTTCTTCAGAAAGCAAATACAGGGCAGACAGGGAAGAAGAGAAAAGAAGAGCAGCAAATGAAAGTTGTTCTAGGTCTCCTTGCCCAATCACTTGAAACCAGCTATTTTTGGCAGTCTCTGAACATTCAGTCACTGGTATGCAAGATGAGAAGCAAACGTAAAGCAGAGCACATGACAAACCTGCACTGATCATACATCAGTATGGTTGCAGAGACCTTCCTCCTATTTGCAGTCAGAAGAATTATTACTTCAACATCTGCAGTGGTGGGTAGGAGGGAGCACCTGCACTACACGATGGTCTCAAAACAATTACAAATCATGACTCCCCCAGGCAATGCATACGCCTGCGATTCCCACCAATACTACAACTCCCCAAAATACCACCACATCTTTATTTCACTAGAAAAGAGACTTTCACGGTTCAGGTATTCCAGCTCTGCACCCCATGAGAAGTGACAATGGCTTGCAGTGGCAATTGGCTCCATCATAGTTTCTTATTCTCTTGCAGCACTCAGAGGAACAAAGCATAAGTGACAGCAGTTCAGAGTACTGTGTATAATTACAATTAAAAAAATTAACATTTTCAAGACAGCACTGTAGCACAGCTTGGGCAGATTGAGATACAAGAGCAACATAAGATATTTGTATGTCTATTGAACATAAAGATAGCTGTATAGAAATTCATAGCAGATGTAAAATCCAAAGAAAAAAAAGTTTCTACGTAAGCAATTTGACAGAACGTTGACAATGTGTGGAAGTCAATCCAGTCTGAGCTACTGGAACAAACATTGTGGCCAGTACCAGGGAACTACTGAGAGATGCAAGGGGGAGGGGCGGGGAAGTAAAAAAGGTGCCTACTGCCTTCTGTGATTTTGGTAACTCCTGAAGAAACGGCTGAAAAAAAATCAGAAGAAACTTCTCTCTCCCCCTGTGTGTCTGATGGGCAGGTAAGACAGAGTTTGAGGCCAGGCGTGAGCAAATGACATGGTGCAGTTGACTTGGAGCTTATTCGGCAACACTCCCTTCTCCCCATCCCTCTCCTGTCAAGCCTTCCTCTCTGGTTCTTTCATACTTTCTTTCCATTGCATCTTTCCTATTTTATGTACTTTTCCCCTTCATCTAGAAAAAATCAGAAATACTTCTAAAATTGAGGAAAAACTCACCTATAACAGACAAGGAAAAACTCCAAGGATTCAATACACAAAACAAACAGAAAAATCAAAACCAGATTAGTGCTAATTACCACTGGATTTGCAAACACAGGCTATGGGGGGCAGGGGAAAACTGTTCAGAACTCCTAAACTTCTATAATTAAACCAAGTGTGTCAATAAAACCTGCATGAGCCTCCTGGCAGCGGAGAGCTCGGGGCCATCACCTCCTCCTCCTGCATGAGGAGCTGAAGTCCCGGCTGAAATCACTGACACAACGGGAAAGACCACCTTCTGCCAGGAGAAAGAGTGAATTTTCTGTGTAATTCCTTTCACTTGTCCCATTCTAATGAGAACTGCAATTAGCCAGCTACCTTCGTCATCAGAAGTTGAGGCTAAGCCACAAAGCCCTCTTCAGCCACCACGTTGTCCTGCAAGTCCAACCGTGTCGTGCCCAGGTGCCATCGGCCGGGGCCTCTGTGCGGGGAGGCCGGGGCCGGTTCCCCACAGCCCGGCCGCAGCCATGTGCTGGCGCCTCTAGGGAAGTGCCTTGGAGACGGGAGGAGTGAGGGGGAGACGTGTGAGGAACAACCCTGGGAGCGCTGGGAAAGCACCTCGGAGACAGGGGGAATGAGGAGAAGACGCATGAGGGACAGCCCTTGGAGCGCCGGGGCCGGTGAAGGCGGAGGGGAGGGGGCGCGCCAGGCCGCGGGGCAGGGGAGACCGCCGGGGAGCAGGCGGAGACCCCAGGCCAGAGCAGCTGAGTATTCCCTGACGGAGCCGCAGCCCATGGTGAGCCCATGCTGGAGCAGGTTTACCCCGGAGGACTGCAGCTCACGGGAAGGACGCAAGCGGGGCAGGGAGCGGCGTGAGGAGGAAGGAGCAGCAGGGGCGAGCGCCCACGGAGTGACCCTGAGCCCCAGCCCTGCTGCGCTGCTGGGGCAGGGGAGCAGCTACAGGAGCTGGGGGTGGAGGAATGAAGCTGGGGAAAAGGAAGGGGAGTGGGGAAGGCATTTGACTTTTTGTCTTTATTTCTCACCATCCGACTCTACTTTAATCGGCAATAAATTATTTTTTCCCTAGGCAAGGTTGTTTTGCCCGTGACGGTCATTAGTAAGGGATTCCCCTGTTTTTGTCATCTCGACCCATGAGCTTTTCCATCTCATTTTCTCCCCCTTCCTGTTGAGGAGGGTGAGCAAGAGGGGCTGGGTGGGCGCCTGGCAGCTGGCCAAGGTCAACACACCACGAGTACATTCCCTCTTGGCACACTATGTTTTAAGGGGATGGAGGAGGAAGAAGATAAGAAAAATACTCACAAACACTACTGTTTATGAAATCCCACGTCTGTGTTGCCAGTCTCTGTTGTTAAACCTTACACGAACATGGAGACAGAAGCCCACCAGAGCAGTACAGCAATGCTACTGGATTGCCTATGCTGGTGTCTAAAACTGATGAACAGAGATGAAGCCGTCACTTTACAAAAGCCAGCAAATGCCTGTGGACCACCCAGGTCAGATGGGGATTACACGATGCGTAGATTTGATCTGATCCCACCAAGACAAAAAGGAATTCATCCTGAATTGGGTGGTATCTAAAAGCACATGTATCAAAAATACCAAGCACTTTGTTAAACAATTTATTCTTAAAGCAACCAACAGAGCCTTCTATCAATTATGTCAGGCCTCAGCTGAAAAGCATCTAGAGATTACTTGGGCCACAGAAGAGAGTAATCTCTACAACTACACCTTCATTTCAGCTACAATCACCCCCACAGCATCAAAGGTAATGAAGCACCACTAGTTCAGATTTAGTCAATCTTGAACGGTGTGTGTGTGATACAAACCAGCCCAATGGCAATTCAGTTGCTATTTCAGGAATACCTCTTCTTCCCACTTCATTTCAGTCCCTCTGCTCCCTCCTACCTCAGTGTGATGCTCTAATTATTCAAACAACGTAAGCAGCGTTCAATCCATGCCAGCCCTTTCTTCCTTTAGCACTGACCTTGCCTTATACATCACTCTCACAAAACTAATTAAGTGCAGAACAGTCTCACTGTACACTCTCTTCATGAAAAGAACTGAATGGTTACCTGCCTGAGGGTGCAATTCAAATTATTTTTGCCTTTGTTTCTCTCAGCAAAACAATACAAATATTAAGCAAGAAACCAGACAATTCAAAGAAACCTTTTACTCAAGTTACCACACAAAAACATAAAAGGATTATTGTAAATAACATACTCCTTTAGCTGTTTCATTTTGGTTTTTAACATATGTCTTTTCATGTAAGCTTGGCCAAGACATGTTTTGGGAAAAGTGGGGAATTTTGTTGGGCCAAGAAACATAGTCAAGGAAAGAAAAGCAATGTTTGGGGAACACAGACCCAAGGGCCAGGCTTCACTATGAGGGATCCAAGTGGCTACAAAAGCTTCAGTCCTACAAAACAGATCTGAAACCACCAAATCTATAAAAGCACCCAGTAATCAACAAAGCAGTTCCTCTCTGATACACATTAACTGACAAACACAAAGATCCTGGACTGAAAAGAGTTAGCTGTAGGTCATCTAGGATGCAAAGCTTGTCCTCCCAGATATACAAATGGTTTGTTTGTACACAGAATCGACCACACATCTAGATTCACAGATGATTTTATAAAAGCATGAATACACTCTTTGCAGGGAGAAACCGAGGAACAGGATTTCCCACATCTTTGCTCCTGAGAAAGTGGTTCAAATAACCCTGGAGCTGACTCTTTTCCTAAGCACACTATAGCAATAACACACAATGGGGAACAGAGGAAGAAAATTAACATTCATTTGACCCAAGACTACACTGCAGCATGAAATTCCCCAAAGTGCAGGGGTAAGACCAATGCCTTGCAGGAAATCACGGTAAATGGCACAAATACATTTAATGACAAGTCTCCAGCATATTGTGGGTGGCCACAGATCAGAGATGCCAGAAGCCTGAGCCATACCAATTCTTATGCATCTGCTGTGGATGCTGGTACTCACCCCTTTGCAGCCCCCTGCAATGCTCTGTGCGGCTACTCATCCCTCAAGCTTCATCTGCCTGGGAGTTCTTCCTTTGAAGATGAGATTTGGCATCTGCCAAGAAGCAACTATTATTTTTTCCTCCAGAAGCAAAAAAGATGGCTATCTTTTACTACCTTCTGTACAACACAAGTCCTTTGCCACAGACAGCAGCCATACGAGAACCAACAGTATCACAAACCGCAGAGTTTGGAGCTTGTCCCTGAAAATACTGCCTTACTGTGGATTTCCTCAGCTAACACTGAAAACCATTATAGAGCATCAGCATGAATGTGCTGGCGTTTTGATCTCAAAGGTCACTTCCATTTTTTTAATTGCTGGTGTTTCACCAACAGATGTCAGGGACCACTGCCTTGGGACTGAGAGGGAAGGACGTTTCTTTTATAAAGAGTTACTGTAGTTTGTGGAACCAAAACCAATCACAGATAATGAGTCATAACAGGAGGTAGTTACTGTAAATATTCCAAGCATGGGCACATTAACAACCACCCACTATATCAGAGGCAATGCCACAGGCAGACACAGAGAACTCCCACTGGTGTCAATAGGAATTTTGAATGGATCAGGACCTCAGCCAAGAGCTGGGTATGTATTGTAACCTGCAGCATTAAAATCCAGGATGGGCTGGGTCATGCCTCAGATTTTGGCTGTCGCTTTCCAGTGGGCGACGCAGGCATCTATTCAAAGTGGATCTGCAATCTCAAATTTCAGACAGGAGGCACAGAGATTTCTAGTGTGAAGCAAACAAAATAAAAGCATTGAGTTTAACTACTCATTCTTTAGTGTCATTAAATGTTTATGAAAAACACAAGTTCTGATGCATAAGTCAATAGCACCAATTGACCGAATAAGAGCCAATCTACTGCTGGCAAACACCTGCCTGAACAGAGGCTCAAGTTCATGTCAAACTGCAGCTGCTGATGGAGTTTGGTGGGGCTTTTCGTTTGGGATGCAAAAGAATTGGCACCCAAACTTCTGATAGAAAGACAAAAGAAATGCCCTGTCTCCCACATGAGTTGGCCAAGCAGCAGATAAGGGTGCCAGCACCACACTCCCTTCCCCCTTCTCACATGGGTCTGCACTTGCTGCTAATTTTGATTCAGTGGACTCAGACCAAGACATGGTCAGCTTACATGTTGCCTCTGCACCGCTCTTCTTCAGTCCCTGAAGTAAGTTACTTTCTCATGATTCAGTACTATAGAAATATAACTGTTGAGATCAGCTTCTTTATTTCTGTCAGCTTTTCTACAGACCTTTCAATCATAAGCCGCATTATACTATATTCCCATAAAGCCAGGAAAAGCAGTAATAGATACCTCAAAATTCTGACTTCTATTTTTCCTGCCAAGTGCTTTCTCTAAGTGCTTTGTTTTCTGCTGTCACTGAATTAGAATAGTACCTATACTTCCAAAGTCTTCACCCTTACTGTCACTATTTCAATAGCTTCTAATCTGAGAAGAGTGTATCAGCTTCGAAAATACTCCTCCTATTTTGCTTTCTGGAGAAAAAAAATGTTCTCTGCATTTTCTCACTGCTTACAGCTGAGGTTATCAGACTTCTGGGCAAAGCTACCCAAGTTTCTTTCAGTAAGAGCATGGCGACAGGAAAAGATCCCCCTGCGCCTGCCTCGATGGGGAAGGCAACAGCACATAAACTAATTAGTAAAAGGAAAACCAAATGAAGATGAACTTATCAGATTTAGGTTCAGATTCTCTACTCCATCCTTTGACTTTGCTTGGAAGAGCCACACAAATTGCAAAGCAGCCTCTGGAAAGAGTCTGGCTGTAATACCACACAGCACGAGCTCTTTAAGGCCCAGATCCAAAGTACAAGGATTTCAGCAGGTCTCGGCTCACTTTCTAACGCCCTGTATTCTCCTACTGCCCCATGCCTCTCCCCCAGATAAAAGGTTAACAAATATTTCATTCAAAATGGGTTGTGTTGATACAGCCCCAAGGCTTGCTGGGGACACTGGATATACTGTTCTCAAAGTGCAAAGTAAACGTTTTTTGAGGGAGAACTGGGCAAAGTCACCTGCCTTGCCACACACACGGCGCTCTGCACACCAGCTACGTGGCAGGAGAAGAACCCAGCTGGTGGGAACTGCACTGCAGCCAGTGGGAATGTACCTGGGGGGATTTCTTGAGCACATAGCTAACTTCCATTGAGGAAGAGCGGTTACCAACCATCAAGCTACCTCTGCAGGATGCTGAGCTGTTGTTACCCAGGTCCTCGTACTCCTGCAAATCCCCGAGAGAGCACAAAATGAGAAGAGACACAGGAACCTGCCCCATGCTTGAAACCACCAACACAGCTGGGACAAGCTTGCTTTCTGAAACAAGCTGCTCACTACCACAAATAAACCCCACTGTAGCAGCAGCCCAGCTGAACTACATTTGTAAAGCAGCTTGGAGGCTACCTAGGCTATCCTGCAGCTCTCTCAACACTCACACAGTTTAAAAAAAAATAATAATCAACACTAATATCTTATACATTCACAGTTAATGCAGCATTTTGCAGAAAGTAAAGGTGCACATCCCTGACTTCATCAGGTTAATCCATAAGCTTTATTTAGATTGGGATAGTTAATTCTCAAACATCTGCAGCCAGGTTTAAAAGCAGCAAAATAGTGAGGAAAATCATCATCACCGGGTTTTCTAGGCAAAGCTTACAAGTGGGGCCAACAAACTCGGAAGCAAGTAGTTACTTTCCTCTTTAAGAAAAGATGTGAAGGAAACCTATTTCTTTAAAAATAGATTTTGGGACTTCTGTTACACCTGCGCAACTCCGCTGATACCACCACAGCCTTTAAGGAGAGGGCAATTTAACTTAAAATACCCATTGCAAGACAGCTACTTGCACTGGACTGTGCCGATTCCTACTGAAATCCATGGCCTTTCAAGGTTCTGTGTAAGTCAGGTTTCTCTACAAAGACCCACCCCAAATACTGGTTGCAGAAAGTGCCATTCAACAACTTACACAAAGCAGCTCCTTACATTAGGGCTGAATATGGCCCTCCCCGAGTTCTTTGGAGAAATACAGCAAAGTCTCATCTCAAGCACAACCCTGTCATGTATAAGAAAGCTTCAGGAGTAAGAAAGGCTGACACTGTTCTCACTAACAAAGTACTCCACATTTATTATGCAAATATAGCCCTGGGACACCTGCATTTACAGCAGGTATTACAATTACATCCTATATCTTACAGGATGTGGGGTACATGAACATATCACCACAATAACATACTCTCATATGAAACCTGATTGCATTGTTCTTTGAAGGAGCAGGTAACTAACTCAAAAACATACAGGCTTCTGTTTGGACTGGAGTATACCCAGTGCCACAGTATGGCTGCAGAAACGTGCAGGAAATGGATCCCATTTTCCAGACAAATTATTGCTTCTTTGTATAAACAAACAAAAAAACCACCAGCCTGTTTTTACTATGGCTAGATGCAAATTAAACATTCTCTCTAAAGGCAATAACACTTGCAATCGCCAAAAGAAAATTCAGGTGGTTCAGAGGAAAAAAAAAAAAATGTCCTATTTCAGTCTACAACACAAGAGGTTGTAGGTTGTAAAGAAGGCCACACAGCCTACACATTAACTGGTAAATACTACCTCCTTACCACTACCCCTGGACCCCTTTTAAAAGCCTATTTCACAAGCAGTAACCATCACTCACTTTTATACAGCAGTACTAGAACCACCTCATACATGTACCAGCTCCTCCTGCTGTATCTAAAACTGCCTCTTTACTTTGTGATAACAGAGAAAGTTTTATACGAGCTCCAAGAGCGTACCAGCATCTCCTAGAAGCAGAGTATCAGCATCAACTGTTTTTCTTGGGATTCTCAGAATATATACCTTCTGCTACACTGTCACCCCTGGAATCAAAGCCTTGTGCATCTCAGTCATTATTGACTCATTAACAGCAGATACAAAGGCCTTTGTCTCCGCGTTTTCAAATACAGATATGTCCCAAAACCTATACACAGGCAATCCCAAGCATGAAGTTAATGTCGTTAAAACTTGTAATCATAGCACAAAAGGGAATATATCTTTGATTTAAAAAGCAAGCTTTCAAACAAATATAACACAAGTATGGAAAATTCCTTTTGTGTAAGATTATAAACACAGTTCTAAATCATGCAAAATATTCCTCAGAAAGGCAGGAGTCTTTTGTTCTGCATTGCTTAATAAATTATTTAAAGAGCATTTTAGTGAATAAGGCCACCATAAAACAAAACAAAAAAACCCAAAAACCCTCACCATCAAAGAAAATAATGTAAAGACAAAAAATATTTATTTACAAAATGTAAGGTTTTGCAATGCATCCGAATAGTGAATTTGATTATGTTGTAAAAAAAAACATAACCTGAGGAAAACACTAACACAGTTACAACTGGAAAGAGTTGGAGGAAAAAAGAACACAAAGTCTCAAAAATCTGGTGTTAAACACAAACTTTCAAAATCAAAAAACCGAAAAGTTTTTTTTTAAATAGTAGAAAGGATGATTTGTTTTGATTTGGCCTCTCAGGCTGCTAAAAAAAAGTGACAGGGAAGTGCCCATGACGTTTGATAAAACTAGTAAACGCGGAGCAGGTTTTTCCCCTCTCTCGGGGAGGCCAAGCGCAGACCCTTCACCGGGGCGCCCCGGCAGCCCCAGCCTGCCGCACGGCTGTACGCCGGGTGACATACACAGCTTTACCTACCAATCCACAGAGCCACCACTTACTGGAGAGATACCAGCGCACGCACCAGCTACCGCTCGGATGCGCTCCGAGCCCCCGAGCGCGGGTGCCACCGCAGAGCGAGCTGCGCGGGGGCTGCGGGCCCGCAGGGCGGAGGGCAGAGCCACCTGTGCGTGGCAGCCCGCAGCGGGCACCCCGCCCCCGGGCATGCACCCCCCGCGTGCACTGCACCCCCCCAGGCATCACCCCCGGAGCGGGTACCCCGCCCCCTCCGTGCCCCCAGCTGCCCCGCCGGTCCCGCGGGCCGGTCGGGATGGGGCAGCCTCCCGTGCCCGGCCCCAGCTGGGGGGTCCGCATGCACCCCCCAGCCTCTCGGCACCGGCGGGGCCCCGGCTCCGCGTCTCCATGGCGATGGCTCCGCCGGCCCGGCACGCTTCGGCCGGGGCCAGGGCCGGGCCGGGGCCGCCGGCAGCGCCGAGCACCCGCCCGGTCGGCGGCAGGGGGCCCGGCTCCCCCTGGCGCAGGGAGGGGGGGCACTTACTTTCGCCGGTGCCGCATTGAGCCGGGCCCCCCCGCGCCGTGCCGGGGTGCCGGTGCAGCGCCCCGCACGCCGGGCACCGGTTCCCCACCCGTGCCCGGGGTCCCCCGAGCTACGGACTCGCACCGGAGCGGTACCCTCCCCCCCCCCCGCCCCAGCGCGGTAAGGTCGGGCTGTCCGCGGTCGGGCCGGGGAACATGCTGTTCATCGGAGCGGCTGCGCCTGCCTTACCCTTGGAAGCATCTTTCTCTTCTTTGGGCTTGATCACCTTCCCGCTCATAGACCCCAGCTTGGGTGGGAAAATCCCCGGGAGCGTCGCGGATTCCGGCTGGACCCAGAGAAACCTCGGGCGGGGGGCAGCGTGCGTGCGTGTGGGGGATCCTCTACGCCGAAAAGGCAGAAATAACACCAACAGAAGGGGAGGGGAAAAAAAAATCGAGGAGCGGCGAGCTGCCCGCTCCCCGGCGCGCTGCCTCGGAGCCCGGCGGCGCCGCCGCGGTGCCTGCGGGAGCGGAGCGGGGCGGTGAGCGGGGGGCTCCGGCAGCCGCAGCACCGAGCCCCTGCGCCGCTCGCCGTGCCGGAGACAAAAGCGATTTTCCCTGTGTCTGCCTGGCCCTGGCCCCCTCCTTCCCCCCGCCTCCCCGGCTCTGCCTCCCCTCCCCAGGGCCAGGGAAGCGCAGCCGGTCCTGGAAGTCCCACCGACCGGGGCGGGGGGGGAGGGGGTACTGTGAGTTGGGCGGGGGATGGGGGGCTTTGGTTGTTTGCTTGGGTGTGTTGGGTTTTGGTTCGGTGTTGGGTGGGTTTGGGTTGGGTTTTTTTATTCGTATCCTCCCCTAATAATGGGATGGAGCAGCAGAGCTGCAGCCGTGGATGGGAGGAGGAGGACGCGAGTCCCCGGCACTGCAGAAGAGGCGGCAGGTTTACGCTCGCCAGCAGCAAGGAGGGCTGGAGCTAGAGCTGCCCCCTCCAGTCCCGCACCTCCCCCTCCCCATCGCCCAGCCCGGGCCCCCATGAAACGGCACCGAGAGGGGCAACGCGCATCCCCGCTGCCCTCCAGCCCCGGGACGGTGCCCCGCGACGGGCTGGGGGCGGCACAGGCCCGGCCTGCCCTCCCCTTGGGCAGCCGCTCCCACCCCCCATCCCGCAAAGCGGAGGCTGTGGCCTCCGGCGTCGCCCGAGCCCGGCAGCCTGTTGCTGCCGTCGCGGGAGTGCGAGGAGCCGGGGGACAGTGGAGGGGCTGGTGGGAAACGGGGGACACGCAAAGCTTGCGCCGTCCCGCTTCCAGCCCTGCTGCTCTGCCCTGGGCTGTGGGACGGGACTCTCCCTGTCTCCCCTCCGTCGGCCCTCGGGGAAGAGGGAGAGACACCCCCAAACCCAAGAGCCGCCGAAGCTCCTCTCACCTGTGCTACAAAACCGCTCCCCCCCCTACCCCCTCCTTCGCCCCGTCCTCGGTGGGGGCAAAACTTCCCACGACCGAGACCACCGCCGAGCGGGCGGGGATGGAAACCCGAAGCAGCCAGCGCCCCTTGGAGCCGGGCCCGGCAGCGCCCGAAATAAAGTGCTGGGAAGGGCGAGCCGCGACGCGCCGGGGGGAGCCCTCGGTGCGGCAGCCGGGCTGCCCCAGCCCCCCAGAGCGGCCTGTTTGGTGGGGGGACGCACGATGGACATCTCCAAGGCCCGGGGGCCAGGCACCCCCCGGAGGAAGACAATGTGACCAGGGCACTGCCCTCCCCGTGGCCTCTGGGCACTCCTCTGCTTGCCGTGCCCCGGGGCAGCCGCCGCACCGGGGGTCTGCGGGAGAGGCAGCAGCAGCCGCCGGGGCTGCGCGGCCGCTATTTTTAGCGGAGCCGAATTCCTTCCCCCTTCACCCTGCCTGCGCTCCAGCCCAGCCTCGGGGACAGCTGGGGGCAGATCGGCTTACCGCGGCCGGCGGGCCCCAGCCTTGCTCCTGCCCCGAGCCTGGGCAAACGAGGTAACGAGCCACCGCTGGCCCACAGCGTGGGGTAAAAGCCCCCCTCCCAGCTCACACAGGTGGCTGGAGCTCAGGTGGGACTAGGAGGATGAGGGCTGTTTAAGCGAAGAATGAGGAGCCAGGGTCAAAGCTGCCACGTGGAAGATCCGTATGCTTGTGCTTACTGAATGGCTTTCCCCTAAGAAATGCACAGAACACAAAATTGAACCCCACGTCCTCAGACAGAGCTCCTCCAGGCTTCCATGCATCTGTCTGCACAGTGAACAACCTCGGCTCTGTTTCTGGATCCAAGGAAGTGTCTTGGCAGGGTCAGCTTGGCTTCATGGAGGTTGAGGCTGCCCAGGGAAGTGGTTGAATCGCCATCCCTGAAGGTATTTAGAAGACACATAGGAGTGGCGCTTAGGGGCATGGTTTAGCCGTGGACTTGGCAGTTGTTAGGTTTATGGTTTGACTTAATGATCTTAAAGATCTTTCCCAGCCTACATGATTCAGTAAGCCCTCTGATGACAGTGGACTAAGGTGCTGTCAATATGATTGTTGTACTTGAGCCTTTCCTGTGATTTTTTTTTTTTTTAACACCTGCCAGGAGGATCAAAAACTTGGGCTTTCTCTTGGCCATTTCTCTCCAATTTAACTTGGACCACTGAAACCAGTGTGTCAGAAGAAGGGAAGTGGGGAAGGAGGGATTCTGCGGTTCAGCTGAGCCAGTGCTGTCAGAAGTAGCCAGTGAGCCACAGCAAGATTTCCGCTGGCCGATACAACTCAGACCCTATTTTCAAAGGCACTTGCAGTGACTTGGATGAGAATTACAAACAATTCACACCTCTGGTCCCAGCACCGAGGCCACTGATAAATGCTGTGTTTAGTACTGACAGTGAACTTGCCTTACATGAGCTATTCTCACCTTTGCCAGGAGATCTGTTAAATTTTACAGGAGTAGTTATTACGTTGACCAAATGAGGCCTACACACTCAAACTAAACGTTGGAAGGAGGCAGCAGCTCAGCATGGTGCAGAGGAACTGTACCTACTGGTGGGCAGAGAGAGCTTACCCTGCTGTTTTGAAATGAGTTAGTTTTTCCCCTTACTAGCTAGAGGCTTAGAAGTGTCAGATAAAACAGTAATAAAATATGGTGTTATGCATGCAAAATATAAGGGGATTTGCATGAAGGCTTATTGCAGTCTGGGTACAGTTTGCATAGCCTTTACTTTTAAAGCTACCTTGATGGCTTAAGTATTCTAGTGCAGAGGGTATTTGGGGTTGGGGCACTGACTTAGGTCGTCAGATTGCCTCATCAGTTCCTTGCTTTGATGTGAGCATCTCTGGATTTGGGGTAAATCACGTAAGGTCTAGCTTTGCAACAAGGTTTTGTTAACTAACTCACAAATATTTAAATATGAACCTGAGCCTTAGGATGCCTGTACATCGCTTTCCAACTATAGTAAGGAAAAGTGTCACCTCATTGCTTTACAGCTATAATACTGGAAACTGAGAAGCACTCAGATGCTGTGGAGACAGAACTGATATGCAACAAGCTACATATAGCAGCCAGGCTTACACAGAAATTTACCTATGTGTGGCCATGACACAGAGCTTGTACCTCTCATTGACAGCATTCTCTGAGTTTCTGAATTAGAAACCATTTCTGCACTTCCAGATAAATCAGACATACAGAAGAAGTAGCTTTAGTGATGCTTAATACAAAGAAATCTGATGTTGCGTGCAAATGCTGTTTGGGTGTTCCCAGTCACCTGAGTGGCTAGGGAGGGTTTAAATTCAAGACTCTTTTTGGTGGGGGGAGCAGGATTTAAAGTCAAATATAGTGAATTGCTGTAACTGCACACCTTTTGTGCTCCTCCCAAGACTGCGATGGAGTCATCTAAACTGAGTGGCAACAAGCCAGCAAGGCAGCACAAACAGTTGAAGCATCATCTGTACCCTTTTATGGTTCCTGAACTCTCCTGCCCAGAGGGACAAACACGATTGCCCCAAGCACAGTGAAGTCTCACAAGCTCCAAGTGTGAAGTGAAACATGAGGCTTTTGCAGCAGAGGCACACACAGCAGGTCATATTTGGGCTTGCCGAATATTTGCAGCTCGGGGTTGCTCTCTGGAACCAAACGTGGCAGAGCTGACGTGCTGCACGGAGCTGTGCCTCTGCAGAGGGTATTTATTCCCCTGGGAACATCTCCTGGAAGGTTCTGACTTGGCACGGGTTCGGCTAACTCTCGTATCATTTACAATCTGAAATTGTAAACTATAAGTGCCTTTATACAACATAACTATTGCTGCTTAATGTCCAATAGCTGTACGGTTTGCCCATAAAACACATACTCAAGTCAAGAACATGCTTTTCCTACCCTCGTAAAATATCTATAGAGACATATATCCCCTGAGGAATGCTGGTACTCACGTAGATACATAGTGGCATTGCTCCTCAGTGTACTTTTCCCTTGGTTCTTTGGCTTATTCTCAAGTTGAAATTTTCTCTTTTCTGCAGGCAGTGGTTTGTAAAAGGTCCAGATTCTACTGTTTTATATAGTGGGAATTTTACATTATGAATTTAAAACAGTCCAGCAAGTTTAAATCAGCTTTGTCATGATGGTTCCTGTTATGTTCCCAGTTAAATCTGAAGTTAAACTTTTCCTGCATTCAGGTGGAGCAGAATTAGGCCTTAAATTTAAGATTCCAAACATGATAAAGCCTCAGTAATATAAGTACTTAGTCCTAATTTTAAATTATATTTTAATATTCATACTGGCATCTAGAGGTATCCATTGCATTATGATAAAATAAGTAAATGATGCAGTGGGCATGTCTATAATTTTGTTGCCACTGTTTTGTAATGACGCTTATAAAATTGGTGCAAATGAACTTACCACTTATTTGCATCGGCTTATTGCCTGGCCCACCACTGCTTTAACTGGAATGTTAGGGCAAGTTTCTTTACTACCAGTTGTGTGATTTAACAAAAGCCACAAAGCTTTAAAGGTGAGGTACGTACTAAATACAAGTCCAAAGCACAGCCTATTCTCTAGCAGGTACATCCCTGTTCTAAAGGATGTTTAATGTGCTCCCCATCTTATTTTTACCATTCCTATTCATACGCAGTCTTTAGTGCTACACAGAGGATCCGTTTTGAGCAGACAACTTGCTGTAGAGAATCTTCCTCTTTTTGATTGCCCAAACCCAACTGCTATATGCAAATAGAGTTCCAGCTAATGGATCGTATGGAGATTGCAGTTTAATTTCCCTAAATAATTCAGTCTGATCAACAGAGAAGCCCTAAGCAGACACCAGTGGTAAGGGATAATGATTACACTCACACAGTGTGGTGGGCTGAGCCCGGCTGGGTGCTGGGTGCCCCCCGCTGGGTGCTGGGTGACCCCTGGGCCGCCCTGTCCCTGCCCTGCTCAGCCGGGCCGGGGGCAGAGACACAGCGAGGGGCTCCTGGGGCGGGATAAGGGCAGGGGGAGATCTCTGGCGCCTGGAGCCCCCTGGCCCCCTCCTGCCCCGGCCTGGGGGCTGCAGGGCTGCTGCTCCCACTTCTCACGCCTCTCTCCATTATTGTTCTTCCACAGGTCATTTCTCCCCCTTCTTAACCGTGTTACCCCAGAGGCGCTGCCACCGTCACTGCTGGGCTCAGCCTGGGCCAGCGGTGGGTCCGTCTCGGAGCCGGCTGGCACGGGCTCCATCGGACATGGGCGAAGCTTCTGGCAGCTTCTCACAGAAGCCGCCCCTATAGCTCCCCCCGCTACCAAACCCTTGCCACATAAATGCAATAAACTGTGAATCTTTCACCTATTTACTATGAATCATTTCAATTAAAATTAATGGACATCAAGCATCCTGTGATGCAAGCCTGGCACTTTGGATTGCTTCTCTAGGCAGGGGAATGTGCTCAGCACCTGGGAAATGGATGGGAAATGGAGCATCTCGCCTTGCTACGCAATAATCCCTCTGGCTGATAAGGCTCTGCGAACTGCAAAGCAAATCCCAATCAAGGCTGCTGGATTGAGCACTACAGTGATGTGAGGCCTTTAGCACTGGAGATCAAAGTCTTCCAGACTACTGAAAGTCTAAAACAGACCAACCTTGAAGGTCTTTCCTCTCTGCATTCCAGTACATTTGCCAAGCTAGCTTGATCACAGTTTACATAGGTATGCATTTCTGTAACAGAGTATGGTATTAGTTTTGGTGTCCAAGTAAAAAAAAACAACAAAACAAAACAGTAAAAACCCCAAAAAATTATTCTTACAGCTCTAGGGAAGCCTACAAAGTAGTGATTTAATGTACAAAGACTGTATCTCATGTGCAGTCTGAGAGCTTCACTCCCTGCTAACAAATCTTTTAAAGGCTCACAGCAGTCCTTGGTTTTAAGTCCTGGATTTACTGAAACTAAAACATCCTGAAATATACCGTGAAGTTCTGGAGTAAGTGAAATTCTGGCAAAATGTGTTTGGGGATGCTAGTGGTTATGCAAACACCACACAGCAAATGCGATAAATTTATGGGAATCACTGATAGTATTTAAGACAATGTATGAATTATCACCTGAAATCTGCATTTAGCAGAAATGTTTATACAGATCTTTATTAAGCCTGGAAAGCCCGAGTGGACCTACAAAATCAATTTGGTCTCAAGATCCTACCCAGATTACATCTAGTAATTCCAGCTTTCAAATTTCAAAAAATAATAAATATATATATATATATAAATAAAGATTGTTTGGCAGCTGCCTTTTTTTGATGTTTACCCTCTCTTCAAGTTTGGTGAATTTCAGCTGTTTAAAAAATCTCATCTCCTTTGCACCAGCAGCAGCACACTGACACCAGAGCATCTATACATCCGATAACCATTCATCACCAGCACACTAAAACTGAGTAACACTGGGAACGTGAAGGACACAGGTCTGCAGGTGTATGAGGTGGCAATGTCACAGTGGGAGAATGCAATAAGGGGACCTCAAATGCTTTCTAGCGCTTTTACATAAAGCCAGCACTTGCAGCAGAGGCTGAAGCAGTGCGTGGCTTGCAGCATGTCGTGGAAGCACTACCTGTACCTCAGCCTTGAGAGGCAGGCAAACAAACAAAGCTTCATGACTCTGAACTGATTCCTTAGTTCCGATTTGTGCTTTCGCAGGTAAATTAAAAGGTGAGAGGTTTTGTATGAAGTCTTTCATATTACGACTGCAGGGCAGAAGCCAGTAAGAGCAGCCACAAACCGAAGATGCCAGCCGAGCTGTTGGAGCTGCAGCTGCAGTCTTTACCTTCACCTCATCCAGCCTTCCTTAAGTTCGCAGGAATGCATACACATGCACAAAGAGGGTGAAGTTGGGACCTTGGAAAAATGTCAGGCAGTTAGTTTCCTCTCCAGGGGAGGCAGTGGGGAACATACTCGATGTAAAGAAAGCTGTTACTCCATAGCTTTTGTAAGTCACCTGCAGACTGAACTTCTGCAGGTGGAGTGAAAAAAACCCAAAAGGGGCAGGAGGAAACATTTGGTGTCCTAACTGAAAACTAGTGCTTTAATGTCAAAAGAGATTTTTGCCCAAGGCCCCTCCTCGAAGGCTGGTGAAAGATTTGTTGCAGAGAGCATAAAGATGAAAGACCCGGGAGTGGTTCTGCTGCTATTCATAGCAAGGCAGAGGGTGAAGGTGGTCCCACACCCCTTCATGGTAACAAGAAGCACAAATTGCTATCACTCACTACATTTACTGTGTAAAGTAAGAGGAAAATGCCCTTCCTCACAGAGCCAGCCATCCCGCACATTACAGCTTTCCCCTTACCACTCTTTCTGTTACTTGGTCAAGTCTTAAAACTTGAAAGGTTTTGAAGTTGAGCTGGAACGGGAGCTTTGATGTTCAACTCTGCCGAGCTGCAGACTGGCAGTGGCAGCTGATCTCACTCCAGCTTTTGTGGAGCTGAGAAAAAACAGTATTTAAAGAAGATGCTGGGGAGGCAAAATGTATGTGATACCCAATCTGGACCTGAAATCCAGAGGTAAACTCCGGTGGACGTGAATTCCCAGTGCAATGGGAGACCTGACATTAGAAACCTTGGGGCACCTCAATAATAGGCAGGCAAGGGGTGTGATGAGCATTATGTGACTGATCTGAGCCTTCCCTGGAGCTACACCAGAGTTTCAGACACAGAAAGCTAATAGAGCAACAGCAGGAAAAAAACCATGCAGCAACATTTGAAAGGAAACTTATCAAGTAGAGCTCTAACATTATTGTGGGCTTGCATATGCAATGATATCATAGGATAACGTTTTTTCATGCCTGACTTTTTCCTTAAGCGTGGTAAAAATTAATCAGTGTTTGATTTTTACAAGCCTGAGAGAAAGAGAGAGGAATGTAATGATTAGCTTTTCAGACCTATTTTGGGGCTTAAAGAAATCTAAAAAAACAGTTATGCTTAAAGTG
Organism: Falco cherrug; assembly: GCF_023634085.1. NCBI lineage: Eukaryota > Metazoa > Chordata > Aves > Falconiformes > Falconidae > Falco > Falco cherrug. Next base: position 16,730,876 of record NC_073711.1, read on the forward strand.
CGAGCCACTTCAGAGTGGACCCTTAAAGGAAAAACTGAAAGATATTCTATTAGTTCAAGAAACTCGTCTAGAAAGAATTTTCTGAGTGTTGCGAGAAGCCTACAGTGCATAAGGCAAGATATTCTCTGTTAACGTGAACATGCTTTTATGCACCAAGCAGCACTAGAAATGTATAGCCACAAAACAAGTTGCTTTCCTCTGTCATGAACCTATTCCCTCTCTGCTACTTTCTGTTCCTTTCCTGCATGAAATTGCTTTCCCCTGTAACGCTCCACACAGTTCATCCCAGATGCCTCAGTTCTTGAACTTGCAGCAATTTTAAGTGGCATCTGATGTAATTTTTCTAGCATTTCCTTCACTAAGACCTGGGCTGGGGTCAGCGCTCACTCAGGGTCAGAAGATGAAGCTCCCCTATATTACACTGAGCACTTAGGCACCGTTTCTCTGCTGTTTCCTCTGGTCACGGCACTATGGCCACGCTATGCGGCTCTGAGCCTTCCCGTTCATTTCCAGCTGAGCTGAACTTGTAAGCTACCTCATAAACCTCTCACATGTCTTAATCAGATGGCAGCTGGTGTTTCTCATGTGTCAGCCGAGTTTTGGTCTGAATAACATGCACAGTGCCATGGGTGAGCACAAGCAAAGAAAAAAAGACGGACTTTCCCTTTTTGTTTTTATAGATTTTCTTGAGTCCCTATGACCCATGAAATTCCCATAGCACAAGGCAGCTGGCTGCAACAGTGGTCTAGTAGCTAGCTTGATTTTTGAGAAGAAGCAAAGCCTTAGCTCTGAGAGTCAAGTATTGCATGACCTGGAGGCATTTTTACAAAGCAGACTTCAGGCAAGTTGAGGGATTTGGATTTCTTCAAGGCAGAGTGTGTAGCTATAGCCTTTCTCCTTCAAACTGTCATCGAGTGAAGGTCCTTGCCTCACCAACCCATGAGGATTCTGCCTGCTCATCCTTTGTAGAAAACCACAAACACTTTAGGAGATGTTCCCTGTTCAAAGAACTGCATTTGAAGGTCATGTCTCTGAAAGGGAAAGAATTTTAAACTGGTATGTATGTATGTATTTAAAATCTCTTTCTAAAGCTCCGCATGAACTGTGTTGACATAATTGAATTTGACTTTTTGCTCTTGTCTCATCTCAAATCGGTAGCTAAACAGTGTGTGCAGGTCAGGAACATTGCATGCCGTAACTGCTATGTACCAACACTTGGCATTCTGGTTGAGGCAGGGCTGCACCCTGGGCTTGGTGCTGGTGACAGCTGTCAGACATAGCCGCAACTTGATTATTTCTTGTCGTACCATTCTGCTTTGGCCTTTTCCTGAGCCATTGCAAGACACTGCCTTGGAGCACCACTAAGAAGCAGTGCTTTCAGACTCAGCCTCCTGCTCCCCATTTCTCTCCTACAAAATTATTCCTAGGTGTATATCCTTCCTACTTTCTGGTGACACTGATATCTGCAGACATATTATTTATAGGCACAAGATTTGGCATTCAGTGCCTCCAATCTGAATGCTCCCTCAGCATCTTTTAATAGCTATCTCTATTTTGTATCCCTTTTTGTTTTTTCTCCAGGGAATATGCCAGCAGGGATGGGGCTGAAATCCTCCTGGATCAGGAGCAGAGACAAATACTGCTCTGTTTGTAAACACTCCAAGGCTAAAATTAGCAGGAGTCAGAAGAATCATTTATAAACTTCAGGCTCCTTGAGCCATCTTGAGGAACGTCACAGGCATATCGACACATCTGCTGCCGATTTAAATAGCAACCGGCATCACCTTCCCTCCGAGTGCCCCCGCGGGGCGCGGTGCCCCCAGCGCCCGCCCCACCAGCTGACTTCTCCGCGTGCTGCAGCCCCTCGCCTCGCTTTAACAACGCTGTCGCAAACAGTCAAGCACATTTTCAGCTGGAAGAACCATCCAGATCCTCCTTAACACCTTGCAGAAATGGGAAGAAAAGCCTTGGTCAGCTGGAATGTTGCCCCACAAACCCTTTTTGAGGGTTTTGGGATCTGATTAAACATTGGAAGACCAGGAAAGCCCTCACAGCACCAGCAATTTTTAAGCAGGCTTGTGCTGTGCAGGTTCAAGCTTGAGAGAAAACTAAGCCACACCGGGTACAGCAAACAACATCAACTAGGGTGGGTAACACCTACATATGTCTGTCCTTTCAGCAGTTACGGGTAGTGGCATATAAAAATGACCTTGGCCGTGTCTGAAGGAAGACATGACAATAGAGAAGCAGCGGTACGCTCGAACAGTGTGTTCAATAAAATCCATGTTTCTCAGAACAGGCTGCCAACCAAATGCCAAACGATCTTAACATGTCAACAGTTAAACACAAGTCTTCATAGATCCCAAAGGAGCAACGGGTTTCGTTGGTTGGGGTTTTTTTTGTTTCGCAAAGCACATGAATACATACAACTACGCACCTCAAGCTTTTTTAAAAGGCACAGCAAAACCACAGCATCTTCTTTTTTGGCCATCTGCTGGCTTCATAAGACTGAAGGACAATAAAATACATACAAAAGAAATAGGTGGTGTATTCTAAAAAGAAAAAAAACCCCAGTATTACAGTCAAATAAAGCAAACATATTTGGAAACTGTCTGAGGCCACAACAATACAATTTGGAGTTTTATTCAGTGTTGGAGAATATGGACTTTTTTTTTGAAAGTGAACATTCATGCCTATAAACCTGAGGTTATAGAAGGAACTTACAGAAAGAGTAGGCTTTATTTAAGAGAGAAAAACAACTGAACTGAAAAGTGTAACTCCTCTCTGCTTTGTGGTACTGGCTTAATACGGGAAAAACTAACACCTTCATCTCCACCAAAGAAATGGAGAGAAGAATTCAGTGAGAAGGGATTGCACCCAGTTCCCAGGCTAGGAGGTCTTACTCAGTCTGTTCTGTACAACTAGTATACCTGGTAGCACAGCTAGCATTTTCTTTGAGAAAAATAGGAAAATAAACTAGATATTTGTAACAAGCAGTCAGGATATTCTGAACACACAACTTGATATAACAAAGCTGCTTACCACCCCCTGCCCTCCTGCCTGCTCAATGTTTTGCTCTTCAAGTCATCCCCTGAGTGCAGGGGAGCTGCTCCAAGGGCAAGTTCCTTGCACGCTCCTGTCTATAAGGGTTTGCATACAAAGTGTTGACCCTGATGCTTCTGACTGCTGTGTACCCCTCCTTTACAGCACTTTCTCTATAGCAGCAGACCCCTGTAACACCATCAGAGAGGCCATCAGTAAGAGGGCCTCTGGCCCTGTTAGCAGCAGATGCTCTCCTCTGGGGACGCCCTGACAGGCCACTGCTTCTCAGGGTGCTGCGGTCACTGGCCAGAGCTCCCCTGCACAGCCTCATGCTGTCAGACGCTGCCAATTTAAAAAGTGGGATTTTAATTTTTTTCCCCTTGTTCTTATCTAATCCTGGATGTTAAGGGCTTGTTCCAGTTTTAACTGATTGTGATCATGGGGCATCCCCTCCAGTGATGTGAGGCATGAAGGACTGGGGTGTGCTCTGCTTTAGCTCCCTCCTGTCGGAAGCACAGTAGGAGAAAAAAGCACCCAGTGTGAGCGGGGCTCCCGATGGCAGATGCCATCCCTGTTGCCAAGCCACCACCAGCAGCAGAGGTGTGATCGGGGCTGAGCTGCCTCAGGTACAGTCCTCAAGGGACACAAAGCCCTGACTGCTGGCCCTCTCTGTAATGGATATGGGGACACCTGAATCGGTGACAAAGCAAGCTGCCACCTCTCGGGCAGGCACATGTCCGGCATCAGGGCACGGTGTGTGTGTGTGGGGGGGGCTGATGCACCCAAGACCACCCTAGGCTAACGTGGCAATAGCCCAGCACCCCCAGCCCACCCAAAGCCACGGATCCTACCAGACTTACACACAAAGCCAGAGCTGCTATATTTGGAAAGCAACAGCGGCTCCGCAAAAGAAGCAGTAAGAGTCAAAGTGCGTGACTCAAGGCACTTTGGAAAGAGCCATATCCTTTCCATTTAAAGCGTGGTGCTTGTCGACATTTCTCTTTCTCTACCCTTGGCAGAACACACACACGTACGCCATGTCGTGTCCACAAAATACTTGGCTGTGATTTATATCCACAAAATCCTTACCATATGCAAGATATCCCATCCATTTAAATAGGAGGATTATAGGAGTAGGAGGAAGCTTAGCACAAACAATAGCTGCGATCAAATGCAGCGTGCACGAGTGATTTGTGGGAAGTGCAAGACATATCAAAGATGGCAGGTGCTGCTCTTGCTTGCAAGCTATTTATACTCGTGGAGTCACTCAATAAACACTTCCTACTTTAGTACACTCGTAGGATTCTTTTTCAAAGGGAGAGAAGAGGTGTGGAGTATGACTGCATGGGCCAAGTCTGTCATTTTAAAGATAACCGAATTAAGTATTGTGTAAAAATCCCACTATAATATACAAAAAGGAGTAGCTTGATATAACTAGCTTCAAAGTAGGGAATCATGACAAACCAGGAGATATGTAACGGGGCGGGGGAAGACACAAAAGGAGTGGAGGGGAAGCAAATAAAACTCTTTCCTCTTAGCAAGCACTAATCTTAGAGATCCAGGCTCTGATGGGATTTTCTCTTTTATTTTTTTAACAATGGAATCACTGTCTCCCAGAAGAGGTAGATATATTTGGTAACAGGACTTACTTCTGAGTACTTCACTGCAGGATCCAGTCACAGGATGAAGGTTTTTCAATTCAACTGGAAAGAAAAGCTGAAAGCCATAGAGCATGGACCATCCAGGGACAGCACCAGAATTGGTCGCAGTATTTCTCAGTTGGTGCGAGATGTTGTAAACCCCAGGATTAATCCCTTACACACTCTCCTTGGAGTCAGGGAGGAGCAGAGGTGTCACCATGATCTGAGCTCTGCATCCACACTCCAGCAACCATGTTGAGCTGCGGTTCAGATGCCCTTTCAGTGATAACACCCAGAGCACTGTCATCCTCACTGGTGTGTGTCTGGAAATAATTGTTTGAGAAACTGCTATTTCTGACTCACTATTCGGGCTGTGAGCATGTGTACGATGAAAAGGTTAGCGCCTATGTTATTTACATGTCAGTGCAGTTCAGAGGTGCTAACAAAGGTTAAAGAAAAGCAAGTGAAGATGAATGTGACCTATTCTTTGTAGTCCTGACCTTAAGCCTTTTAGCCTGGCAGATCTCCATTAAAATGAACACGAATTTCTGTGCTAAAGCTGAAAAATTCACCGAAAATATTTCTCCTTGTGTTTTGTTATTACAGCTGTGTAGTCTTCAATTGCTCCTCAGACACAGTTCTTGTAGGCACGAATTGCATCATTACCACTTATTTTTCTTGAAGTACGAAGTATCACTGTCACTGTGACATAACTAAGGCAATAATACAAGTCCCAGAAGTGATTTTGGAAAAATAAACAAACCTGATTAGCAAGCATCTCCTTTAAAAGCAAGCTACCACAAGTCATTAATCATAGAAGTTTCTAATTTCAGAAATGAGTTAACTGAACTTTAATGAGACAAACAGCTTTTAAAAGCTGCCACCACAAGACTGTGTGCATTAAACTGGAGACTTGCAAAATGACTGATTTCATTACCAGTTCCAGGAAGTGCTCCACCAGAAACAGCTTGAGGAATCTACAAAATCTCCAAATTCCTTTCAAAAATTGTTATGGTACTTGGTATTCCAGGGCACATTTGCACATAGACCTGAGGTCACCACCATAGTACAGCAGCAGATAATTTTATAATTAATGAGGCAGATTCTGTGCCGTGTCCCAAATGGTTCTGGCTGGTGGCAGCTCCTCGGCGAGGAGCGCAGTGATGCAGCCACCTCCCCCAGCGGGGCAGAGGAGAGCTCCAGGGCTCCTCAGAACCGGTCTCACACATGATGCTGTGTATTCCCATCTGTCCTTTCCTCCGGCTTCTCAACCCAACACTAAGAAGTTGAGAGGGAGAGGAGGGGACTGGGGAAGGGCACAGAGGTGTTGACAATGGCCATGGAATATCCCTTCTGCGTCTGGGCTCCTAAGGTCTCTTCCAGGCCAATGTTGCGGTGATTAACGACCTCAGGACATCAATGTGGATGCATGCATTTAAGTCCAATATAGGAGGGAGAGAAACAGAAAATTTCTGCTGGGGAACTGCTCCTTCTCAAGTGTGACGTTAGAGCAGAGTCTTGCACTGTTGGTGCAGGAAAGCTCATAGACACCGCTAACAGAAGATACTCGGCAAGTCAAAACAGATACAGCATGAAGAATGTATTAGTCACTGTGGGGAAACAGTCAAAGGGGAAGCTTGATGTCACTGCCCCATTTGGCCTAAGCAGAAAGTTAAGCTCTGAATGGGATGAAAGGCTTCCCAAGAAGTATTCAGCCACAGCATTACTGCAAGTGAAACACATGGTCCTGGGACAATCCTCATTTCAAACTACACCCCGCTGACCTTCATGCAAACAGATGTTCATAGGCAAGTGACTTACTGTTGTCTTCCCGTGACAAAAGCTAAACAGATCGCTGTGTGAGGCACAGAGTGGATGCTGCTATTAGCAAAATACAGCATCATCCTGTCAAGGCAGGAGCGCCAGCATGCCGAGAGCTGCCAAAGCGGTGCTCACGTACAGCGATACTCACTTTGCAGGCATCCAGCTCCCTCCTCTACAGCACAGAGATACTGCCTGAGGTACTCGGGCCACCTCCTTCTCCCGAGAAACATTTTCAGCCTGGTTCCCCCAGCCATGTTTATGTAAGGATGCACTGCTAGCCCATCATCAGTCAGCTTTAGCAACATTTCTGACACAGCCACGGGTCACAATGTGGCTTTTATTGGGAAAAGACATGGGGTCGCAAGGTCTGAACTGGCTGGGGAGGAGGCTTGGTTTGTGCCTGAGGAACCTGTGCTTTTGGGCAGAGAGGTGAGGATATGCCACACACCATCTTACCCAACCAGCAGCAGATTTGTGCCCCTTGCCTGTTTTCCTGCTGGACTGCGGATCAGTGACAGAGCCGGAGGCACCGAGCGCAGCTGCACATGGCCAGCCACAAGACACCCACCTCCTTCCACAGCACAGATCTCGGGCTCTACACCACCATCGGGTCCTCCAAAACCAGCTCTGGCCCCAGAGGTGAGGGATGGGGGGATGCAGATGCTCTGAGCAGCCTCCCTGGGGCTGGAGAGCAGCTCTGCGTGCTGCTGTGCGCCTGCATGTCACATTGCCACCTAGTGACTGGCACCCAAAGCCAGCAGCCTGCTAGCTGGGGGCAATAGTTTTGCCCCTGTAAGAAGAAAATCGCCCCCAGCAACCACACAGGCAGGCACTGGCTGCCTGAAACCGGCAGTCACTCCACTACCTGCCCTCTTGTCCCCCCTCCGCTGTCCAGGCACCACAGAGCCACAGAGTTTTAAATGAAAACCTTGAGTGGTTAATGTACCAATTACTAATCACAGCAGTTACTGTTAAAGCAAAAAGCCAAACACATCAGTAAAGTGCACGGAAGGGATAGATGCTTCATTCTGCAAGCGAGCTCCCCTCACCAAGTGCTGTACTTGCAAAGCGGATTGAAATCAACAATATAAGTGACTTCATCCCCCTAAATTTAAACAAATTTGACTGTAAGCAGTTTAAGAATCTTTTTACTGTGTTAATCAGTACAATATACTGTCATATTTGTTTTTCCATTAAAAGATAATTAAAGCAAACAGCAGCAGCCAATAATTTGAAAAAAGGGAACTGAATCAACTAAAAATCCCCTTCCTTGAGCAAAAAGTTAGATACGCCTGTATTTACTGATGTCTAGCGTGGCAAGATAATGCTTCTTGAGAAACAATTCAGCTTCTATTCCTGACACCAAAGCAATAAGAACAACTCCCATGAAGAATACCTAGAAGAGCTACTTCTTCCTGAAGAAGGGATGAACTGAGAGCTCTTCACTAATGACTTCTGATTCATTTCCTTAACACTGCCGGTAATGAAGTACTGTTGCATTCACTTCCACGAGTAAAGCACCTACTCCATCTTCTGAGCTGTGCCCAGCACACAATTTCAGTTTTTTCCCTTTCCTAACACAGCCAGAACTCCAAAATGCCATTACACTATCTGGGTAGCTTTGGTCCCCAGGAAAAACAGGTTATTTCTAGCAGAAATATTTACTCTCCAAACTCGCTGTTTTAACTGTGCTGCTCAGAATTCAGGAAAGTCAGCAAGGACATCAAGGCAGCACCTACCAGCAAGAAATTAAGGTTGGAAATTGCTGAAAAGTCACACGGACAAATAAAAGAAAGTTTTGTGCAACTCTGTCTTTCTTCCTGGAGCCATCCAGGAAACAACATAAAGCATTGCTGTACCAAGAAAGCATTTTATGGCTTTTTCTATGGTTCTTTGTTATCCAACAGTACTGAAAGTAGTTTCCTATGGTCAATAATAATGCTCTCAGCTGTGTGAAGGTCTGCTCCCGTTTAAAGATGCAATGTGATTCCCACACTCCAGAAAGAGCCGAATCTAATTTCATGAAGCCTGTGAAGCATCATGCAGCACAACTGCAAGAGCCCTGCCTGTGGTATCATCACCTGTAGAGGAGAGGCTGACGCCTATTCCTTTCTCCAAAAAACTGTTAGTGTTTCCAAACACCGCCAGTACATTTCTGTTTGGTTGTACAGTCACAAAAAATCATGTCAATTCTCCTGCTTCACTAGATGTACTGAACCCAGCTTGCTACACTGTGTGGCCTTTGGTCAAAATCGGATGCATTCATAATTAATGTGCAATGCTTGAAATGGGTACTTGTTAAAGAATCCACTTCCCGCACCCAACCATACAGCCTTATTTTATATGGTGTGGCTACTTAGCTTGGACTCACCTTAAGCAGGAATGGAGACAAGGGTTTCCTAACTTTATATAAAGAGAAGATACGTTTTTAAACCACATGAAATGTACCCTAGAAAATGACTTAGCAATATTCACAATTGCAGGACTCTAATACCACTGCTTATTAGCTGAATATAACCCGGTGACGACAATTCAGAACATTACTTAACAGCTAATTGCAAGATGGTTGTTCCTGCTGGATAGTGCAGCTCAGCCCCAGGTGGGGGGGCAGGTGGGCTTCCTGCCCTCCGAGCCTCTCCAGCCAGCCAGCGGCTTTGGAACACAGCCTAATGAAAGGAATCGATGCCTGTTCCTCGAACGATCACACTACTCGGTGGCACGTCAACTTTGAATCCTTACAGATCTAACGGTAAGCGCTGAGGTTGTTTACAGTGTGCTGTAAGAAATGAGACCCTTGCCTTCTGCAGTCGGTGTTTCGTGACTCATTGCCAAATGCTGCTGTATCCCGAAGGGCTGCAACCCCACAGCACAGAGAAACTGCTTACTCCACCACGGCTTGGGAAAACCTGGATGAAGCCCTCCTGACCGCTAAGTCTCCATGGCCCCGCCAAATTAGTGAATGTAATTCGTCATGTTCCACCACTTGGTTCAATCAATATTTTGCTGGCTGCCCAACCTCCGTGGGAGCGTTTCCGGGCCAGTTCATCCCTATGCTGTGATTACTGGGAAAAGGTGCAACTACATTTGAAATGTAAATGGCTGTTTCTCTGCTTGGGACTGCAAGATTCAGAGTTGCTCTGTGTCTAGTAAAGTAGAGGCCATACACGCCCTCGCCAGGCTGGGATTCATTTTAATTACACAATGCCTCTGATGCCGAACATTGGCTTCTGGAGAGCTGTTATCATTGTACCACATTTGTCATGCAGGATCAAAACCCTACAGGATTTGCACAGCTGTTCCTATTGCTTACGTACCTGTGCATGAAGCGGCCTCCCTGGTTCATCTCCCACCAACTCCAATCACAGCTCCAGTTCTCCTGATTTAGGGGTGGGCAGCATGACAGTGGTTAACACTACTTATCAATTACTTTCATGGCTTTTCACCCAGACTAGATGTCTTACTTTAGACTGCAGCCCTGCTACGTGCTGTTGTATAAACACAAAGAAAACAAGGTTCCATCCAAAAATGTTGGTATTTTACAAATTCCCTGTTTGTGCCTTTTTTTCCCTTCTGTCTTCTATCTCCTACACTGTTGACTAGATGCTAGAAAAAGCAGAGCTGGACCTATACTAGGTCTGAATCATATTAGGCTTTCAATCACAAAAAAGTCATGCCACCTAGTGCTGTGCAAGAAGATGCTCTAGAAGCACAATGCAGGTGCTTATGAGATGCTGAAAAGATCAGAAGATCAGCGTCTGTGTTCCCAGATGTCGCAAGCGTTCAGACCTGAGGTCTGGCCCATCTCATAATCCTTCCCATGTTCTATTAACAATGCCTTTGTCACCATAGATTAAATAGCAACAGATCAACTCTCATAAAAGCCTCTTGCTCTATTCCCTTCAGCCCTTCCCATCTTTCACCAGTGGTACATTAGCCAATTGCAAATGCCGACTCGTGTTTGCTGGGCAGAGAGCTGGGGCCCTGAGGATGCTGTCTGGAGACAGGGAGAAGCTCATGCCTGCAAAGCACGAGAGTCCCTCAGCTCAGGGACACACGTGGCGTTTGGCAGCTGCACGGCACTGAGTGCTCTTTGTTAGATGCTTTTCAGGGGTTGGGCTCTATGAAAAATTGATTATGATTCTGCAGGTTCCCAAATGTCGTTTCAACCACAAATCAAGCTGAAGAGGTAAGATCTGTTGCGGAATGACACAGCAAAGCTGTCATTCGGTAACAAAGGGAGCAAAGGCCTTACTCCATCCCTTGCATGGCTACGTTTCCTTCGATTAGTGCCATTTTGCCATTGGCTGCAGAGAGACAAACCCATCTTTTGTACAAATTTGGTTGGCAAGTGTTTGTGGCAGGGACCTGGCTCCTCTCAGCACAGGACACACGAGGTCTGTGCAACACAGTGTGTGAACGGGAATCAGCTTTGAGACGCTCATAGCGTTACATTCACTGATGCCTGCTGTCAGCAGGAAAATCCCAGTTACACCCATGAGGGGAAGAACATCCCCACAGAGAGGAAGAGGTGATGGGTGGGTGCTCCCGGGCTAGCTGTGGGCAAGCAGGAAGGAGGCACCTGTGCTCTCTCTCCTCCATCTAACACACTGGAGCTCAGCAGCCACAATTAGCATTAGATGAGGAGTTTTAATGGGCTAACTACCTGTCACGTGCACTGGATCTGACTTTCAGGTACCCTAATTGCAGAGATGAAAGATTTTTTTTTTTTTGTCCATCTGTGTCTGAGGGAGTTTTGCATCCATTAGCAATTATGATAATGGATCTATTTCCAAAGAATTAATTGCTCCTTTGCCCAAGTCCTAGACGTTTGCTGTAAAAATTAATTACTTGGCATATACAATACGCTTAACAGTCAAGTAATAAGCTAATTTTCAGAGAATCCACGGAGGGCCCCCAGTCTCTCAACTTCTCAGAGGAGTTTCTGAATACACAGTGAAAAGTCAGTTGTCTTCTCGCAGTTCCTTTCCCATGGTATTTGACAGTCCCAAAACACCCAGCTTGGCACTTGACAGCTCAGGACCCTGCAAACAGCCCAGGAAAGCACAGGGGGTATCAAAATAAACCGTATCTGTAAACCAGCCCTCCCAACCAAGCAATTCCCTCCTTCCCAAAACCCTGACGCTTTCCCGAGCGGCAGTATGCGTTATGGATGAAAATAATGCAAACAAGCAGAGGAGAATCAGAACTGACAAAACACAAAACACACCACCTTCCTCTCTCAATTTACATCTTCCCCCTGGGAGGGCTTCACCATTTACACTAGTGGGATGTACCAGCAGGGAAGAAAAAGAAATAGTTTATCATCAGAAGATCACCTGACACTGAAAGCCTTCAGCTTTAGGTCCCTTTCTAGTTCAGGGACTTGCTGTTGCATTTTCCAACATTCCAGGTGAGTACCTCGTCCATGGCAGAGGTGGCTGGGCCAAGACAAGGGGCATGGATATCTCTGTGCTTTGTTGTCTGAAAGAACTCAAGCTCCCGTTGCTGTCTGTTCTGCAGGAATCTGCTTTCTGCCTAGCTGTCTGTTTGTGAAAACTGGAGAAAGCCAATATTTTGCAACTTCTGCTCTTTTCTCCAATTTTCTTGGAGGTGACCAAAGAGTTCAACAGAGAAGGATAGCAGGATCGCAACAAGACTTTTTTTCCTTAGGAAAGCAGACTGAAAATTTGCATAGCATGTTTGCAAGCAACCTAATTACCTCTCCTGAACAAGCTACCACCCGTCAGGTGGCCCACAGTAATTGATGCCATGTGCTCCACTTGCCTGCCCCAAAAGCAGAGTGAAACAGTTTTACTTACGTTAGTACAATGACATTGGTTTTGACTAGGATCTTTTGCTACATGCACACAATAAACAAAGCTAAATGCTTTCTGTGCATGTGTGAACACAAGAGAGTTAATCTACTTGGGTTCATAAAATGGTCAGCCCCACAGGCTTTAAAAGAACAGGGGTGCTTGGCCTTTTTTCTTGGAGTTTATTGCAGATCTCTGCAGTCCACATTTCTTTCGGTAGCTTAAGTATTAGGATTTTGTTTTTATAGCTCTCATAAACATATGTAGTACTTTGCACAAAAAACACACCAATGGATGCAAAGGGATAGTATTTAAATAACAGAGATGACCCAACACATAGATGTAAATGAAAGGAGACAAGCTTGCAGAGGACAGAGAGGCTGGGTGCCAAAACGAGAGAGCATCGTTAGCAAGGACAGCAGCTCCTGGGGCAGCTGGCCCCAGCAGACCTTCTCAGAGCTGCTACAGGGCTTTGGATGTTTTTTTCCTGTTTATTTATGAAAACTGAGCAGCCAAATACCAGCATCAGAAATCTCAGTCTAGTTACCACACCGATACAGAGATTGCTTTCAAAAGTCCTGCCCAAAGTCTGGAAATTCCTCCAGCTCAGGAGAAAGTCATCAGTTCCCATGGATATCAACAGGAATACCATGAAACTAACATTGAGTGTGTTTAGGGGGAAAAAAAACCCAAACAAAAAACCACCAAGCCACAAAACCAGCACCCTCCTGATAGTAGAGACTATGATTTTCAACATAAGCTCCTTTTTGCTGGTGTGTGTCATGACTGCTTTTGCTTGATGCAGGTGTTTTTAGCAATAAGACCATCCTCAACAAATCAGCAGCTAATCTAAATGTTAATATAACTTCTCTTTAGGAAATTAGTTTAAGTGCAGAACAGTCCTGGCTCAGTTATTTACTTAACCTTCTCTGTGCCCTTGAGCTTACACAGTTCATACAAGGAAACAGCATTTTTAATTTCTCATGGACATATGTTATACAGCCTCGCAGAAGAATGCTGGAAATGATCATCTATGAAGAGCATGGGGCTTCCATCTGGCACCGTTTTGATTCGAGACGGACAAAAATATCTGCTAGAACTGCACAGAAAATGCTGAGATCACTAAAGGTCCAAATGGTATCCTCTAAGCGGGAAGTGGGGAAGAAAGGGAATAAAGATAATAAAAATCAAGCCATCTGCAAAGAGACATTTCAAGTAGAAACAGGGAGATTTGTGGGGTTTGGTTTTGGGTGGTTTTTTTTCCTGTGGTGCTGTAAATGTACTGATTCCTGCTGCAGGGAGACACACAAATCTTTTCTTCAAGTTTTATTCACAGGAGGTGGGGAAATCACAACTGCCAAAGGAAGACAGGTCAGGATTAAAAGCAAGAAATATGTTGTTTTGGTCCCAGAAAATTCAGTAGCAAAGAACCCTCTCAGAAACCTTCAGTTCTGCCTCGGCTCATGCTAAATGCAAAATGGAATTTGCATCCATTTGATACCAAACCATTAAAAATGTCAGTTTAATGAAGAATAATTTTTTTTAAAAAAAAAAAAGGTAAGGATAAAGATCTCACATGTAAATTACCATAGAGTCCTAGTACCCAGAGACAACTGCTTGAACTGGATCCTGAATCTGGAACAACTGAAACCAAACAGTATGGACAGACACGTCTCGGACCTCCTAGAGGGAGGTTTCACACCTCTGTGATTCAAGACTGAGATGAGACTTTGGAAAAGTTTCCACAGTGCTCTGCCCCTTGCTCCCATCTAGCCAACTGCATTTTTATATGCTGGGAAATTGCTGTAATGGGCTAAACCACTCACAGAACAGAGGAAAAACAAAATTGCAAGGAATAACTTTTTGCAATGAAAGCCAGTGTGTAGGCTGCACCATCAAACTTTTACAGACTTCCAAACATCAGCCAGACTCAAGACCTTCTACTGTAACACAGAACATTTATTTCTGAGGAAACTCTCAGCTTTATGTCATAGCGGGGTTTTAAAAGGAAAAATTATCTGCTTTCCTGGGACTTCTGAGAGCTTGATATGGCTTATTACATCCATTATGCATCTGAATGGAGCGATGAGAAGTTTTTGTATCATTTAAAGGGGATTTATTAAGTTAAGACCACAGCATTTGCAGATATTACACAAGTTATCACTAACAGGGAAATATGAGAGAAAATTCTCCCTCCAGACAAAAAAAACACAAGGCAAAGCAAGCCTATAGTATGGCCTCGTGACAACAAGGAGGTACAGTACTTCCCCTCAGCCACCTCAGTGGAGACACTGGTGGTAAGACAAGGAGCGTGCCATCCTTTCATCCCCCCCGATATGTCTGGCAGCCTCCACTGTACAGTGCAGGGAAAGAAAGGAGATCTTCACCTTCTCTTGCTCTTTGCTGCTGAAATGCTGCATGGTCCCAGAGACAAGGACTTCTAATTCAGGGCTGGCTGTTGCATCTGCCTCTCAAGGCGTCAGACCTGAGCATAACCCCAGTTACTTTGGTGCAAGCATCCTCCTCCTCTCCTCTTGCCTTACCTGTGTATTTCATTGCAGCATCTCTCCTGCTCACCTCCCAAAAGCATTTGTCCTCTCCCTTGTTTGCATACCACGTCTGCCTCGTTTCCTACACAGGGGCTCAACAACAGGGCACTTCAGTGGGAGCAACAGCTGCACTCAAGCTGAAAATAAGGCAGGTCAGCATTAAAGCCCAGGGGTGCTGCCCAGGCTCCCTTCTCCACTGGCCCAACACAACCCAGCTGGAAGCAATCAGGTGCCTGCCACCCCCTTCCCACAGGGCAACTGGCTGGGACCATGGTCACCAGCAGCTGGCTTTGTCCCCGCTCCTGCACGGCCACCTGGGCTTTGCCTGCAAACCATCACAGCGCCCACACCCCGCGGGTGTTCCAATCTCCTTGGCCCTCTGCTCTCCAACATACACAGGCAATTTCTGGTGTATAAAACCTGCTAAACAAACCAGGTTGGGTTTCCCTACCAAAGCTGCCCGCTATAGCTTAGTCCTTTATCCCCAGACCTGCCTGCACCCTTGACACACACATATTTCTGTGTTTGGGGAACATGAAACATACTTTGCAAGCCCAATTCCTGCCAGAACAAATCCCTTTAGCATCCTTATTCTAGGAATGGCACAGAAAAGTGTTTAGAGAGCTTTTTATTGATGCCATTTCCATCACAAACCCTTCCAGGGCCTTTGGTCACATCACTATCTTATTGCAGCTGGGAAGTGGGTCAGTATCTCACCAGCACAGGGGGTAAAACACATCAAGAATGTTGAAGGGAGAACAGCTTTATAACTTCCCAGCACCGTTCTTAGGGACTTAGCGGCTCTGCCTTGGACAAGCCATTTCCCAGCCTGCAGGTTTTGCTTCAGAACATCCAGAGAAACGTAGACCAGCTTTAAACAATATGTTTAAAGGAAATACTCAACTGTTAAATGCCTTGGCTGTCTACCTCCCTGCAGAGAACGATGCAAATTTCTGAGTCCAGGCAGCTTCCAAAAAAATTTATCAGATTTCTGTCTAGTAATGCTACTGAGTGCCGAGTGCTAAGAAATACTTCTCTTACTCTGAGCCACGATAAACTCAATCCAGGGGAAAATTTTCTCTTAAAGTAGACTAATTTTTCATTTGACTCAGGTTGAAAAACAAGCCCTGCACCCCTACCTTTCCACCAGCTAGAAGCTCTTGTTTGTAGACATGCCCATGTCACAGAAATGTGGGGAAAATGATGTAAATCAGGTGTAGCATTCAAGGCGAAGGAGCCTCGCTTGTCATAACACTGGAAAAGGGCTCTAGCCCAGCAGAACAGCGCTGAAGGTGCATAGGTACAACTACCACTTGGGTGCTGGGGAAGGGGAAATCAGAAAATGCAAGACACAAAGCAGTCTGGTGACAATTTTGGCACCGGAGCACCCACAGCTTCAGCGCCTGGCAGAGGCTCTGGCAGCCTGTGCTACCTTCCTTTTGCTGTACATTCGTGGCAATAAAGGCAAGCAGTTTTTATTTCAGGGTGTGCAGCTCCTGATTTTATAGAGCTATAGATTAGATTTAGATAGACTAAGTGTTGATAGAGCCAATATATCTCTCGATTGCTCCTCAAGGAGAACAAATGCCTTTGAGACCTCTGAATAAATATGCTTTAGGACCAGTTCTGAGGCTGCAAAGTGCATGCTGTCTGTGCATAGCATGTTACTGAGGTAAGATCTTAAAGGAAAAAATCCTCCAAACTGTGTGAAAACAAACTTCTTAATTGGTGAAAACCACAGTTGGGAAACATCCCAGGCAGCTGTTCTTCAGCTAGCTGGAGACCAGCCAAGTCTTATATATCAGCTTTGAGCTGAGAACAAGTGTGATAAATTCCCACCAAAAGCGTAATGTTTTTGAGTTATAAGCACCTAAAAATAGGCGTATGTAATGAAATTGCCTCCTCAGCCATAACTGGAGTGTCACTGGTATAACAGTGTAATGCGCTGTGCCCGCCTGAAAGCTGATGGGGTCCTGCATCCCAGAGTTGGGGCAAGGCTCCCATTGCTGGTGCTAGGCACAGGGCAGCATTAGCCCAGGGTCTTCCGCAAACCTCCACTCACCAGACTGTCATGCAGACTGAAAATCACCACCAGGAACAGGTTCTCCCACTGCATGTGCCCACTTCATCCCCAACTCAGGCAGGACACACACCAGCTCCAGCCAGGGCAGCAATGTTTGCAGCACCATTACTCATGTTTCCACTGGGATAATGCAGGATGATCATCTCTAAACATCACCCTTTCAGTGCACACAGAAAGCTCAGCGTTAATCTCATAATATTTGCAAGGAAATCTTTTTAATCAGCAATGAAACCCAAACATTATCTAGCCTTTATTGACCTGCAATAACAGAACACCACGGCTATATTTCCCCCGTGCCTCTTGCAGAGGTTCATTTGACTCGATCTATGGTTGGTGTTTATTCTTAGCTCACAAAGCTCAAAGAGTTTATATTATTGATTTGCTGTATTTCAGGTTCAATCCCTTGGCGCCCTTCAACCTGAGTGAATTAAGTCAGAAAGAGTTAACACCTTTACTTCCAAGACACAAACATGATGGTGGTTTATATAATCTACACACCAATTTTCACTCTGCCAGCCTTCAGCACATTAACTGAAAAGTGCCAAACGCTGCAGCAATATTGATATTTGCAACAGCAAAGGTATTCGCAAACAGCAGCCTGCTCCCGTCAGAGGAAAACGCTATGTATTCAGAAATGGAGAGGGAAGAGGCAAAGCAGAGTAATCCATACGGTGTGGGAAACTTCATTCCCTCACTAATGCCTGCTCAGGTGATTTGTTACCCTGTGTGCAGATGTGGCCACCACAGCACCATGCTGAGGTCATGGTTTCCAAATCCTTTTCCCCATCACTTATTTCATGTACCTCTTCCAGCTGGTTTACAAGTTAGATGGTATGCACATGGGGGCAGAGGCTATCCACACTTGCTTGCTATCTCAGTGCAAGGAACAAGGAGCATCAACTGAAATTAGTACATAGAAAGTTCAAAACCAAGAAAAAGAGAGGCCACTGCCAGCAGCAAGCAGTGACCTGTGGAACGCCTTGTCCTGCAGATTTGTGGATGCTCATAGCTTACAGGGATTTAAGAAGCGATCGGACAAATCCATGGGGGAAATCTCCATCAGGACCATTAAAAACAACAGCCTCTGCCTCAGGAAATCCTTGACCCGCTGATAAACAGAAGCTGGGAAAGGAACTAGGTGTGTACCACTACCCCTCTATCTTATTCTCATACTCTTCCCCAGAATTGCTTTTGGCTCTCTGCTCTAAGACAAGTATTCTTCAGTCACATTAAAAACCTGTGTCACCAGAGAAAACCCAAAAGTTTTGTGACTTGCAGAAGCTAGGCATTTATTTCTTTCCTCATTTACACCAACAGAACCAGAGAGTTCTTCATTAATTGGGACAAAAGCCTTCCAGGGAAGTAAACTGGTGGGAATATATGCAAGGAATCTGGGTTTGCATTAAAAAGCTGCTAGAAGAATTTCACCAGCTTGTGCCCCCCAGCCCCAAGACCAGCCACCAGAGCACACCAGTTCTTTCTGAGATTTTTTTGCTTACTTTTAACCATGGTTCAATTTCTTTACCTTGGGATGGCCATCAAACAACACTCCCCCACCTCTTTTGTCCTATCCCTAAGAAAGATCTCTTTGTTTTCCAACAGAAGAAAGCTCCCTCCCAAATATTTCCATGTGGCAAGGGGCCATGATATTCCCAGTTGCACAGGATGTGCTAGTCTGACATCTAAACAGGCATCTCCTCTCTCAGAGCTTCTCATGGTACATTTGAGCTCTGCTTAGGACAGGACCAGCTGCTGAGACCGGCTATCAACACATAACCTAGTAGTTAAATTCCTTCTGATCCTCAGGGCTCCTCTAACCCCAAAACGAACAACTCAACTTTCTGCACAAAGTCAACCACCTGCCTGCCATATGATGGAGGGTGCTCCGAGGCTGGGAGCAGACTCCACCAACACCTCTAGGTGGTGGCTGGGCAGCAGGAAACGCATGCATGTCATCGCTTTCCTAAGAACTTTATGACATACAGCCCCGTCCCTTGGGCCTTCTGCGATGGGTGAGCTTTTTCAAGAGCGTCTGCCTCTTTTTCAGAAATGGCTTACACACTGTTTATCTTCAGCTTAGAGGAACCCAAAGCCACAGTAAATGTCATATAATTTCCACATTATTTTTCTCTCAATATGTTGCATCCCTGAGGACATGACAAGAGGAGCTTGAAGAAGATTTAATAAACAGCACAGAGAGGGTAGAAACAGACTGGACCACGTCCTGCTCTGCAGTGGCTATGGAAATGTTTTCCCAGGTATGTCAGCTGCATGAAAATGTAATTCTCCAACTCTTCAAAACACCCAGCTCCAGCCTGGGGCAGTGCCGCCTGGGTGCAAGCACAGGAGCACACAGTACCCAGGAGCCCTCTGAAAACTGGACTGATCGAGGCAAGGTGGGAGAGCAGATACAGAGGTGCCACAAATGCTTTTATTTTCCCTTCCTCAGAAACTTTCCCAACGAATTTGAGCTAAAACCTTGCCTTCTTGAATTTGGCTACATTAGTAACATAGGAGCAGTAACAGCCACTGCTATGTACCTCAAGTGGCCATAAGCTTCCCACCTCCTCTTCCCAGTGCCATGGTTGCGTGCCAATGCCATCTCTGTAGGCAGACAAGTTGTAGGACACAAAACATTTCAAACTTTGTCATGGAGCATTCTCATGTAAGAATACACCTTATGAAGAAAATACGACTGAAAAAGATAACTATTTCACTAATACTTGGGGTCCAGGAATGAAAGAAACTCTGGCCAGAGCCAGGAGCACCTGCAGTACTTTAATCACACGGCTTCAGGAACAGGAATCTTGAAACAACTACTACAACAGCACATGTACCAGTAATGTGTTAACCATTAAACCATTTCTTCTATGCAAAAAGCTCAGGCAGAATGCTCCAGCATCTGCTAGGTCCATAACCACAACCTCACCCACCACCTGGTACCATGCGGCGTTTCACAGGTTCAGCTCAGCCCTTTTCCATTCACTGCAGAGTGGGTCAAGAGATGGTGCGTGCAAACACAAATAGCCAGTCTCTGCATTAATGCTGTTGCCTAGGTAAGTGTTTCTCAAAAAGGTTTGTGCTGGGGCTGCATGCCCAGCCGCACAAATTTATAGTGACCACAGGGTGACAGAAAACTGAAGTATTAAAGTCTTTGCATTGTGATTGTACTTGGGAATTGCTCAGTTGGCTTTGAAAAGTAGGTAGGATTCTATAAATAGTAAGTACTTTATCATTTCTTGCCTACTTCAAACACACAGCTATATTTCAATCGTGATTCAGAGTAAATCAAATTCCATGTGAGGTATGGTAGAAATGCTGTGTGTGCCAGAGGTGCACCCCAAGCTCATATAAATCAGCATAGCTCCATGGTGCCTGGGGAAAGGATGCTGGCTTATGCCAGCTGAAGATCTGCAGGGCAGCACTGGTATCATTCTCTTAAGACTGAAAGACAAGTAAGTAAACATTGAGCATCAAATTATTCACTATGGTCCTCACTGTCCTCCCAAGAACTACTGAAAAAAGGCACTGTAAAAGTTCTTATCTTCTACATCATTCACTCATAAAAATGTAGGAAGTGTTGTTTAGAACTAGTTATGATTTGCCATAAATCTCAGTGCTATGTAACGGTACATTTTATTTAGGAATATTACCTGAAAATTAGAAACCCAGTGAGCCATTGATTTTAAATATGCCATGAATCCAAAATTTCTTCACAATGGGATGCAAATAAAAAAAAAAAAATGTTTATCAGAGGGGAAAAGGGAACAGGATCTATATGCTAACATTACAAAACAAAAGATTAATGAAACCCTTACTTGAAACCTCTAATGGCCAAGGAATTAAAACATGTACCTGTAAAAGGTAGTAGTAATTGAAGAGCTGTAGGGAAATACAGAGCTGTTACAGCCCAAATATATTTTCCTCCTCTCTGCAGCTTTACAGCTTGCTGTGCCCGCTGTGTTCTTCTTCTGAGCTGGGATGATAACTGACCTTTTAATGCATAGTTGCACAGTGTCTTAGGTCAGAGGGAATCATTAAATCATCCACCCTGGCTTTCCACATAACACAGGTCTTTACATTTCACCCATTTACCTCTACATTGAACCCAGCAACCTGACATAGGCAATAATTTTTTTGTCTTGGCCTCAGACAGAAGTTTTTTGGGCTCAAAGCGTTGCTATCTTTTTGCCGAGGGTGACTACACTTGCTATCTCGGAACAAGTGGAACCGCTCCTGTGCAGCTGCTTTCAAAGGACTGTAAGGTACTGAAAAGGCAGAAGCAAAGACTTATGTTATCCCATGTTCCTGAGCCCTGGTTTTCAAATACACTCTGCTGGTGGCATTAAAGCATCAAAGTCCTCTTCTGCTCCCACAGGATAGTGCAACAGGCAGAGCCACTGCACAGGATCCCCAGACAGCGCATCGACACATCCACAGAAGAGTTAAAGCAGCACCACATAAAAGCAGGCAGCAGTGCTAAAAATAGAAAAGTGCTCCAAAAAAAAAAAAAGAAAAAAAAAGAAAAAAAAACCTTTAACACATCTTAAATAAATCCATTTATTCTAGGATTTCGTAGAAACCATATAGCTGAAATTGCTACAGGATAATTCCTTATAAGCCTTATAAGAAATGTTGCCGTCCCAGAGCCCCAGTACAAATCCTGGCAAGAATATTGGAGATAACAGATTGGATGCCATGGAAACCGAGACAGACCTAATTTGAGCAGTAACTATTGCTGTTATTTATTTAATTCTGATAAGCCATCTAAATGTAGAATGCCTAAAGGTTCCTCTGCACTAAAAATAGCAGGCTTGTAATATTTTAAATCACAATTTGCCTGTGTTTAACAATATTTTGGGCATCCGACATTAACATTTTGCATGCATTTTTGAAAGCTCAAAATTAACCCCGCTCTGTTTTATACTGTAAGGAGGAGAAAAATCCCTTGTCCCTCCTTATATTAACATTATACATCAAGGATGCCTTCCATCAGCCCAGGCTTCTCATGGGAGGGTGGGAGCCAGGATGTCCCAGCTGCCCTCTCGCCCTCCCCCAAGCTTAAAGCGAATGTTTGAAAGAAGGCAGCACGGGGCCGTAGGAAGCAAACACCCCTTCTCCAATTGATAGCAAGGATCTTCTGTGATTGTTTGATCTGAACGTCTCCATAAATAAAACACCTCCTGAGGCACGTCAGTTTTGAGCTGGCTGACAGCTCCCATCTGTTTTTGCACCCCTGCCTCCCTTTCCTGAGCTGGAGAAGCAAAAACCTTCAGGTGTAAATTTGCAATTTCTGGGGCTTTGGGATTTTGCAATGCTGCCAAAATGCCTGGAAGCAGAGGAGCAACGAGGTTGCTGTTGGGATGTCAGTACCACCTGAAGGACCAAACTGAATTTCCTCATGACTCTGCTACGTTTTTCCCCCTTTGTAACCTTCACTGGTTCCACAGCAGGAATAACACCTCCATTTCTCTACCCTTTTGGATTTTAACCTTAAAGTGTAAATGCAACTGTATTCCCTGGGAGGTTGTACACACCATGTGCAACAAATAATAATAATAAAAAAAGCCTAGATATGTTTTGTTTCTTAGAAATGCTCTGCTTCTGGTGCTCCTGCATCTGAAGAACTCGGCAGCAGCCCTGGTGCTGTCCATACACAGCTGGCTCCTCACAGCAGCGCTGGCACTTGCCCTCTCGTGGGGAAGGTCCATCAGCCAGAGCACCAGGCACCCACCATGCCTCAGCACACCCTCCCCTTGGAAACGTCACTGTCCTCCTACACCTGCCTCAGTTTTTCAGGTTTTTATTTTTCATTATTTATCTTTTGAGCTGGAAATTCATGGTGCGGATGGCGAGGATAAAGCAGCTGCTGATAGCACTGCGCCATCCAGACAAACCCAAAGCACCAGCTGGGCTAATGAAGTTACAAGGCTGGATCCTCTTGCCAATTAATGCCAAATAGCGCCGATGGTATCAGTGTAGCTGTGCCAGTCTAAATCAGCTAAGGATCTGGGCTATGGCGCTTAATGACAGTCTGGATTTTGTACAGAAAGGAGGGAAATGACCAATACTGTGTTTCACTTTGCAGTTAGCTGAGCCCTGTAACACCAGCCAAGCCTTTCTCATCTGCAGCGCAGGGCTGAGGGGGGAGTTGTCAGTGTTGTTTTCTTCAACGATTCAGAAGTAGGACTGCAAGAAAGATATTCTGGGCAAGAATCAAAATGAATAAGAATCGGTTTCAGGATCTGTCACACTACAGTCAGCATATATTTAGCTTCCATTGCTCTCGTTTAGGAACAGGGATCAACGCTGGGATATTTATAGCCTTCAAAGACCTTTTTCAATGGATTGCAGCTCCAAGGGTCCATGCTGGGATGGACGAGCAGTGACACACTATATTAGTATACCATGGTATAGCATTGAATCTATACATGGCACAATAAGTCTGGAATTATTTTGAAGATGTATGGGTTGCGATTACAGCTTTTTACCATTTCACTGACTGTGCGCGCTACAGAACTGTTGGCAGTTTAAGGCTTTAATGGTGAGCAATTACATTCAAAAGTGAAGGGTTCATTCATCAGCTAGGGTTTAATCTCAAGCATGATACAACTACACAGTGAATATTCCACAACACGCTGTTCATGTTATCCGAGTAAATGAAATCCTGTTGGGCAGGCTCAAAATGAAGAATTGGATATAGCACTCTCCTCCAAAAGCCTGCACAAGGCTCCTAACCACCAGGTTTTAGCTGTCACAGAAAAAGAAACAGTTTCTAGTCCAACTTTCCAAAGAGAAAATGTTGTAGGGGATAGAGGGCATGTGAGATCTCACAACCTGCTTAGCTCTCTTTTCTCATTAGAGTCTGCAGAGATGTTCGTCTTCTGAAGAGTATCCGATGGCTGCTTTTCATAAAGGAAATCTCTCCTGAGTTATCCAACCAACAGCAAAGAAATACTTTCTAAAAGGATTTTTGTTCAGACAGTTTCACAGTGCAATAAAACACTGATTATTCAAATATAATAGGAAGATGTTAAATAATTCCAAGCTGAGATTTCATATAATAGATATGAGACTGTCTATATTTAGCCATCCAAATCTATACTTAAACTCCTATGTAAAAAGGGCCAAATGGAAATCAGCTGTCGGAAGGTGGTTGTTACAGATCATGTTATTATTGGTATGAGTTTGTTGGTACCATTTAAGTTTTCCTTTCTCTTTCTGATCCTCCTCCTCTCTGCTACTAAGCATCTCCACCCCCCCACCCTGTCTTTCTCTGCCTTTTAATAAGGATGCACAAAACCTACATCTGGCTTTGAGGGTGATTGGACAGCAGCACCTTTGAAAATTTGGACCAAGACTTTGAACGATACCTGAAAACTTCAATGACCCTGAAGAGATGATGTGATGCAACCACTGTATGTCCAGCTCCTTCCATCTTCTTTGCAGACCCCATCCACCACCCAGTGGTCTGTACTGACACCTCAACACACCAGAGAAGAACATAGGTGGCTTATTAACAGATTCCTTGAATTACACGTGATATTGTGTCCTAAATTTAAATAGACAAATCTGTGACTCTGTAGAATTGCAGGGACTTGTCTCCATACACGCCAGCATGCACAAGATGAGAATCTGGCCACCATCCGTATAACAGCTGAACACTGCTGTTCAACACCAAAACCTTCTACTACCCCTTCACTACCTCAAAGCTGAACCAATTTCATTACATTGAAAGACACAGGAAGAAATTGTTAATTCTGTGTAATTCTTGAGCTGCCCTTGACATTCAGCAGAAAGACATGAGTGTACTGAAACAAGTGTAAATAAGGTTAACACATCAAGAGAATTGCTCCTAAAATTGAAAAATGCAGTCATCTGCTGACAGTAATCTATTCTCTCCTCGCAGACTCATGGCAGGGCCACTGTGACTACAGCTACGGTTGAGTCAGCATTTCCATTATCAACTGCCATTTTCAAGGATTTATGTCTTGGGCATTTAAAAAAAAACAAAAAAGTTCTTGGCTGAAATTTCTATATAAGCTCCTTGGGCCTGATCACGCCTCTGCTCTCCACCTGGTACTATCAGCTGTTCCTGCACAGCATGAGTATGAAACACTCCAGCACTGAATTACTGGCCATTGAATCACTTTGCACAACCAGGACCAGCAAATGAAGGGGCAAGAGATCAGCGAATCCGTCCCTGCAAAAACGCTGCCTTTGCTGAACAGATACCAGCAGCCTGCCAGAGCTGGAGAGTTAGTTGAGTTAGCTTCCAGAATTTAAGTCTGGCAAATGACTCCCCCACTGTGCCGGGTAACATCACAGAATCACGCATGATATGACTTGAAATCACAACTGTTGAGTCTGCAGTCAAAGTTTTTGCTTTAAAGACAGCTCTTATGAGGTTTATTGCGTGTTTGATTCCTGACTGCATAGACAGGCAGCTGATGGCTCCTTTGCGATGCAGTATTCACAAAGCTATTACCGGGATTTAGAAACTACTTGTAACAAATTATTCAGCTACACATAATCTATCTTCTGCAGCGAAGAGATTATTCAGTGACTATCAGTTTAGCCATGGGAGGAGGCACTTCTTTGTCAAAAGAGGGAGGAAAAGAACAGCTGCATGCACATCAGCCAGATCACTACCACCCTGCAGAAGCAGAGGAAGGTTTAGCTCAAGATTTATGTTAAGGCTTTCCACCTGATGCCAAGTCAGACCACTGACTCACTGAACTACATCAGCTGGGTGAATTGTGAGAGCCACCAAATAACACACTGGAAGTTACACCAAGGGCTCACATTCATCATGGCTTTACCCTGCCAGCCTGGCTGCTAAAGGCAACTTCTAGTCATAGAGATGCTTGTAGAGACACTTAATTTTAAACTACTAATTCACATCCTACAAGCTGGTTGTGTGTAGCAGCATGCAAGAAATACAACTTAGAGTAGCTTAAATGAACCTGTCTTCACCAGGGCCATTTCACTGTGAATGGGTTATTTTGGTTTCCCTCAATGTGGCAAGAGCATTAAAACATGACCTACTTGTGACCAAGTCCTTCGCACACGTAGAGGCCAACCTGGGATGGACAGGGCATCTTTCCATAGCTGTATCCTGTCGCAGCACTCTCCAAACTATCAAGCTGCAACAAGGTCTTTTATCATCTCATACCAACATACTCTTCATACCAGTCCCTCTGCTGCCTTCCCCCAGTCTCTCCTCATCCCGGGCATGCATTTTCCCTCTTCTTCCCCCTCCCTCTTCATTGGCTGCCCGACCACTTAACAGAACCAGCCACACCTGCACCTTATCTACATCAGCCAACACCCTCCCCACACCAAGCCAGCCCACAGCTGTATATTATCAATGTTAATTAACCCAGATTCATCCCTCTACAGTTTCCCCACCTCTCCCTGCACACATCAGCTAACCTGCCTCCAGGAGCCCTCGCGAGCAGTGATCCTGCCTGCCCGACCTGACTCCTTTGGACATCCCCGGGCTGGATGGCCTCTGAGTCTTCCTACCTATGGGGCACTACTGGCACAGATGAGGTCTCAGCACGTACTTCAATAAGAACTACTTTGTTTGGCATTGTTTACACAAAGCCTTAATCAGCTTCGTGGTTTAACGCTGTTTCCTTTGTGCTATTTTTTCCCCGAAGGAGGGTTTTATCCTATCGGCTCGCATGCAGCAGCATTGAGTTATTACATTTTGTTCACCTCTTTCTTATGTTCTTTACTGCCTCATGAAGCCTTCAGAGCCACGTCCATTCCCCTGTGCCAAGTGTTTCTTGTCCTCCTGTGATCCATTGTGGCTGTCACTTACCTTCTAATGACTTTCAAATGGAAGCACCGTGCTGTCAGGCTACTCAGTGCTAATAATATAATTTAAATGATCGACTAGTCTTCAGAGACTGTGTTTAGTTGTTTTATATGTTAAAGAAATTGAAGAAAAACAAAGCTAAAAGCTGTAGACCTTAGAATGCGTTTAGGTAAATGGGGCACATGTAATTTCAACTAGAAAACACCTCACAGCAACTATTTATGTAAATACTGAGTGTGTCTCAATGTGAAGTGTTATTCCTCTTTTCTTTGGCTTTTCCTAGCCAGAACTAAATATTGCCATTGGGATATTTTTAAGTTACATGAAAGAACGAATTTAAGTCTCAATGGGAGGCTTCAACACAGTGAAATACTTAAGCCCTTGTGTAACTTTAAAAGGACACGAATAGTCCCACTGAAGTCAATGGGATTTAATACACACGCTTTAGCGCCAAGTTGAATCATGGCCTGAACAAATGTTGGTTTCATCTGACGGAATCGTGTGACCTGATACCCTACTTCCAGCTGTAGCCCAGCTCTGCTGACTGCTTTCCATCACGCACAGCCTAAACATTAAGCCCAAATCCTGTCTCACTCACAGCTTAACAGGACTCCATTTTTTAAAAGTCACATCCCCCAGACATCTTTATCTTTTTACCTCCTCTATTAGAAGTAACACTAGATATGACTATTATAAGATGAGATTCCAGGGAAAACTATTTGCCAGTCCATTTATTTTATGCAATTGTCAATCATTAATGTATCATCACTGTCACATGGCAGGTCCTACTCCCTGTACCTGATAGTACTCTCCTACTGTTTTTTTCTATCACCAGCATGTCCCTGCACAGCAGCAGGAGGAACAGCAAAGAATTAAAACACAAACATGCTGCTGTAAGGACATGAAACCCACAGGAGCTCTCAGGGTAGAAGCTGCAGCCACTTGGATTTCCATCTCCAGGGGTGGACATGGTCCTGATCTAACTGGGAGTTTTGTCACTGGTCATGCCGGCAGCCCGTACAGCAACCTGGACAGTGCAAGGGAGAGGGAGAGTATGGACAGGGCACCATGCCACCCACACGGCAGTCAGGGTCCCAGCCACTGCAACCCCCACGTGAGACCTCCCTCCGGCTTAGTGCCCCTTCCTCTATCTCAGGTGGCCATCAGGCAGGGCCAGGCACTGGGGTCAGGAGAGACCCTGCAGCACACCCCCATGCCTCACGTGGCCCCCTCTGCCTCCAGCATCTGTCTTTTAACCATATGGATGTGGAGGAGAAGCGTGGGCCAGGGTGCTTGCTCCATACAATCCACGCAGGGGGGATCAAGCTGAGTCCAAATGCTCGTCACCCAAATCATAATTTAGCCTTACACTCTAGCAGGTTTGGGTCTGTGGGCAACAAACACCTTTAAAAGGGGGGGAGGAGGTGATGAATTCTCCCAGGCAGAGGAGAAAAGAGGTCATTTAAATATTAAAACTCTCCTTGTCTTTGAAAAGGTTAGATGTGCCTGCAATGGGATTGTTTTTGTAGGCAGCATTTCTCTGTACCCTTGAAATTAGCAGCATCAGGGAGGCTGAACCACGGACAACAGAACCTCGCAGCTGTGTCACACCAGAAGCTTCATCCTTCCCCTATACAGAAGGTTTTCCAAGCTTCTGTTACCAAAAAAGGGAACAGGCAAGCTGAGCAAACCTGTTTGCGTGCCAATTTAAGGATTACAGTTCAACTCAATGCTATGGCTCTGTACACCAAAGCAACTAAAATATTGACAAGGCTACTTCCAGGACTTATAGCGTTGCTAAAAAAGAACCACAGTAAATAGGGCAATTGAGTGGAAGCTAAAATGGTGTACGCTTTCTGGGCTAAAAATTCCTTCAAAGTTATTTATTAATTCATTATTCAATGATGACGTGCACAGTGCTGCACACACTTAAAAATGAGGCACTGCTGCAACTGCTTCTTGAAATTCTGATTTGCTTAAAATATTTAGTCCATTTTCATGCTAATTAAGGAGCAGTCCAGAAGGGAAGCCATAGATCTGTGAGAGGAAATCCAGATATTCTCACTGAAATGAGACCTGCCCCTTTCACCTTTCCCCACAGCCAGAATCTTACATGCCCTTACAAACACTGTCTCGTATTTTAGCCATTTGAAGCAATCACAGCTACAGGAGAGATCACAGCCAGCACAGGTTAAGAGGTGAGGTATGTCAGCCATGGTCAAGAATTAGAGGTAAGATACAAAAGGCAATGCAACAGCTGTCAAAACCAAATGAAGCTTCTTGGAGCCTGCAGTGTTCCCAAGACAGCCACTTTTGCTACTTCAGTAGCAATAATTGTACATCTGGCAGCAAGGATCTGAGCACAGAACCAGCGCTCCAGTCATTTCTCAATTGCAATTGTGACTGGAGGATGTCAGACATGGCTGACCAGCTGGGAAACAGCAGTTTTTGCCAACAGGATCAAAAGACTAATCTTTCTGAACACTGTGATATTATTACTCTTGAGTTCCAGGGTTTGGGGGCTCAGGATTTTCAGCCCTCTGTTGCATTTCTCCACCTGTTTGCCATCCCACACACCCTCTTCCTCAGGCAACAAAGTCATCCACAAAGAGCCAGCCGGAGGAGAACGAGGGGCTGGCAGCCACAAACCAAATCCCAAATTTTATGATTACAACAATTGCTTTTGGACCCGACCCAACAATTAAAGTAGCATTTCTTTAGACAGCGCTTTTCTTAGGGTTTCCAAGGCTGTTCCAGACAAATGTCCCTCCTTGGCTGGCAGAAGGAGATTGACTATAGCATTGCAGTTATGGCAACTGGAGGTTGCCAGTCACGGTACAATGTGGGAGCTGCAATCTAAAGGACCATGGCAGGGAGGTGGCAGAGTTCCCATTTCATTTTACCTATCAGGCTGAAAGCAATGTTCAAAACGTTGGTCAGAAAACACTGCCTAGAGAAACTAGTCAAATGGGTAAAACAAAAGAAAACGCTGCCTGGGAAAGCTGCTGCTGTGTCAGAACATTGCCCTAAGAAACTCTCTGTTTGTGAATACATATTCCAGCATTTCATGCCTGAAGTGAAAATGCAAGAACTACCCCAAGAGATTTTGCTGCAATGAACTACTACAAAGAGACTCCAGAGAAAAGACAGGCGGTTGCGTCCTCCTAGATTACTAGATTCCTACAGCAATTTAAAAAGAATATGAAATGGATCGGGGTGACTCTTCCCACTTGCGCAAGTTTCATGAGCAAGTTTATTACTTCTTCCTGATTTACTATTCTGTTTTCATTGAGAAGCACCAGCAACCCTTTGGTGATACCTAGTCCTCCACATAAGGGGGGGGGGGGGGGGGGGGGAAGGCAGAAAGGAGTTCTTCTAGAACAAGCCCTGACTCATCCTGGTGAGTCAGGCTATCATTCATTTCAGTTTGTCTGCTAACTTTGAATCTCCAACTTTGGATGGGCGCATAGATCTTTTCATTGGCAAGTGCCAGAAGTTAACACTCTACCTACTCATTAAAAACCTTGGTGACCTCCTAAAAATGGTGTGAACCAGGAATTCATACTGCCTCCAGGAGCTATGACTGACTTTTGTCTTCACTGTGGTCTATAAACCATTTTGAGCTCTGAAAATGTGTCTGACTACACAGGAACTCCAAAAGTACTTAATGTCTACAGTTCATCATTTTAGCTCCGATTCTTGTCTTAGATCTCCAAATAAGTTATCATATGATCCACCAAAAAGCTGCCTGACTTCCACCCACCAAATCTGGCCCCGCTCTCGATCTGAGGGATTTCACTGCACTTAAGTTTTGCCAGTGCTGTTCTGCCAACTGAAATTTCTAGCTGCAAATTACATTTGAGAAGATGTGCAAATATTTTAGGTGCATAGTCAATATGCTGTAGATGACAAATTACAAAGCAGGAACAGAATAGCTGGCCATAAAGCATGGCTTCAGCGCTGAACTAAAAAGTCTAATAAAGTGACAGCTACCATCATGCAACACAGACATCTGATTCACTCTGTCAGCACGTGCATTATTTCAAAGAAACATTTATATGGTATTTATCTTAGCCCATTCATCAGCTCCCATCAAATCAAGAGTGTCCCTACACTACAGATTCTCTATCCCTAAAATAAAGCTGTGAAAATTGAAGGGCTAAAGACATGAAAATTACATTATGGATAATGCAAAAATACACGCTAATTATCTCTGTATGGAGAACTTCCAGTGCAGTTTTGAAAGCAGTGGTCTGCATATCCCAAGAAGTGAATGACACATGGTATGATGAGATAGGCATGTGGAGAGAGCACCTGCAATATTTTAAAAAATATTTTCCTATTCAAGTATGATCCCGATTTTTAAAACCGCCTGACTAGTACAATCAATCGGATGCTAGAGGAAACGCTTGTGCTCATCCTCCTGGTGTTCCCAGGATGCCCTGACTGCTGTGCCTGCAGCTCAAAGCAGGCATGCTGGCGCTTCACATGTTGGCAGTGTGTCTGCCCCCACTTGCCTTCCCGTGCCCTGGGAGGGAATTCTGCTTTTGACTTGTATTCACCCATAAGGTTGAGATTTTGGAGAGGAGACAGCACAGTGCTGCCCTTTTTCTGGAGCAGGCATTTTGTTTGTGCCATAATGAGTCCGTCGAACTGCAAATCCAGCTGATTACCTGGGATGTTAAAACATTAATAGTACTCTTCTATAAAGCCTTGCCTGTGAGTCCGAGGCTAGCCCCACAGAAAGATGGAGCTTGCACAGACAGCAGCAGCAGTTATGGCACATCCTCTGCCTATTTCCACAGCAGCCCTTGGTAGGCAGCCCTGCCACAGCTTTACACAGAATTACAAATAAAATGTAGGGACTCACCTTTCCCAAGGTATCAAAAATTCACATCTCCAAGTCTTTACCTACAGCCTCAAACCTTTCCCCGAGCAGGTGTACACTAGTCCATAGCTCCAAGAGTTGGTGCTTTCCTTTCTCTGGAATAGGGAAAGGAGGAGAATGGGGGAAAGCTAAAGGAATCCAGGACATGCATAGGCACCACTCTGAGCTTGTCAGAAGATCCTAAAAGTGATTTAGCAGCCTAACTAGCAGCACTCCCATTCCACACACCAGTGACAGGGGTAAAGAAGTCCACAGCTTAGGACATCTGAAGAGCTGTGGGGAGACCGAAGCCCCCCAGCAGAAGGCTGCAACCTGTTCCACCACCTGCAGTCACAGGTGCTCTTTGGGAAGTCTTCCCCTGGCAGCTTAATATTTCCACCACTCCCAGAAGTGTAAGCAAAATTGGAGATTTTTGCCTAGAGAATTTTTCCTGAAACCAGTCTATCTGTAGTAGCTGACCCCTGCATTTATTATCCTCCTTCTCAACGCTGGTTTTGGACAAGGACCAGCCCAACCAAGTTTGGGCTCTTAGGGGATTTCCCATGCAATTTTCTGTGGGACGCTAGGTGAGCCTCACATTTCCTCCTCCTATCTGTGGTGCCTGGTGGGGCAGGGGGAGGGCTCAGTTTGTGGCCATCACTACATGATTTTTACATCTAGAAGTACTGAGGCAAGCAACTAGATTCAGAGGTGCTGAAATGAGATGCAGAGAGGCATTTGCCTTAAGAATTTGATGGAGCAAGGCATTATTCCCTTTCAAGTATGAGAAAAGCAGATGGGTTTTGAAGTCTGCTCCTGTAATGGAGGAAAAGGTGCTGGAATCTGGCTGTTTGAATCAGAGAGAATAAAACAGACAGTAAAAATGAGTGTGAATGAATGATTGGCCTGTCTCTCTCCTACATAAAAATACCATTAGCTCATTTCATGTGCCACATGTTATTTACCGACTAGGTCGCTGAGAAGCCCATGTTTTCCACCCCGAACCCTGCTGCTGCTGAATGTACAAATGCTTTTTTACACGGGGTAGATTGAGGCAGGAGTGGCTCTCCCTAGCAGTAGCTGACACTGTTATTGGGGTCAAACATCTATTTAATCCTCAGTGGCAACAGGCAAACAGCTTATACCAGCACCTGAAACTCTTCCCAAAACAGCCTCAGACCAAAACACAGCAAAAGTGAAATAGGTCTGAGCCAAAACCTCACCCTGATCATGCAGGAGTGGTTGTCCCGCCAGCCGTAGGGGTTTTTGTCAGCCTGGGTATGAATTTGAGCAAACCTGCAGATGTCATTACTTTGCCCCTGACAGATCCCACATTGCCATCAGGAGTCAAGAAAACAGGGAAGCTAGTAGTCATGTCAGACACACAATTGCTTCTGGAGGTCCAAGAGCAAGACCAAGAGCTGCCATGTTCACCTGAGTTGTTCCCAGTGGATAAGCTGTGCTGGGAACACACCCAGCCCGCCGAGATGAGGTCTCTGGTTTACCCACTGCTCTTGTGGGTAGGCTGGCAGGGAGCAACAGAGAGGAACCCTGCTCGGGCCCTCTGCCTGAGTTGCTTGGAGTTTTAAAAGGATGGTTTTGAGAATAAAGACATTGAAAAGCAGCCTAGCTAGTTATCTGACTCTCCAAGAAAGCTAAGCTCTCTACAGTATGACAAGTATTGCCAAAGGTAGAGAAAAAAAAGACCGTGTTGTGAACATCCCAGTAGACCTGAGTCTCAGCAGAACTGATATTTGTCCAGTTCTCCAGTAAATGCCACATCAACCATCTGTGGGTTTTCCTATCAACCAAACAGGCACAGGATCACACCCTTCTCTACCTGAGGGATGCAGAGACCATCCCTTACCAGGGGTACATATAGCAGTTGCCATTTTGTTAGACATGACAGTGCTAGAAGCCTTGAGCTGCACCCTTCAGAGCTGAAGAAGCTCCATCCCAGGGTAAGAGGGATGGACCTTTTTGTATCCCAGGACAAGGGGAGACAGCACACCTCCTCAGTATGTAGGGATGAGGCTGTGCATAATATGCCAGCCAGAATGGAGTGGAGTCCGAAGTCCTTCCTCCTGATTACAGCCAAAAAAAAAAAAAAAAAAAAGAATCCAGCTGAAAAACATTCAGCAAATACAATTTTGGGATTCAGTGTGAATTTCAAGACTGACTGAGGCTGGCTGAGAAGTAATGTATTTAATTATTGAGAAACCCAGACAAAGCTAATTCTGCTGTGGTCCAGCCTGGCTGCCTCCCTCAAGCTGTGTCTGGGTTGCGGAGGGAGGCAGGAGCCGGGGCTTGGTGCCAGGTCCCTGCGAGAGCCCCCCACCTCCTGGGCACAGACCCTCCAGATGGAGCCTGCACGTACAGGAGGTGCCCAGAAAAGCTGGCAGTCCTGCTGTCCACCGCCACACATACAACCTGGCAGCTATTTGGGGAGATGCGGGTTTGCATGATGGTTTCGACATCACTGCATCAGCATCCTTGTTACAGAAAACGCTACTGGTTTTCTCCAGCTCCTGCTGGAGCCTTGCTGGGGCCGGGGCCTCCAGGCAGCTGCTGTGGATGCAAACAAGCCCACAACAGCAACCATCAGCACCATCTCACCAGGAGCTTCACATCCTTCTCGTGGTTGTCATTTCTGATTTTGCAGCCTGCTGGCCCAGACCATTTTCATCCTCTGTCGCTGCATAGTAAGGACAGAGCCAAGCTTTTTGTCGCAGGACTTTGCACACTCAGAAAGCAAGCTTCTTCCAATGTCTTGGTAGATATGGAGGAAATTTTGCACGCTCTCACCTTGCTGTTCACTAGTGAAAGGCAGTAGTCACCTGGGGTCAGAGCTAATTTAAGAGCACAGACGGTAAGATGAGGCTTCATGTAAGGGGCAATGGAGACACTGCCCAGTTAGATGGCTAACCTTGCAATTCAGAATCAGAGGCAGCTCCCCACAGAAGATAACCTGTTTCCTCCACAACCACCCAGGAGGTGTCGAGGGGTGCAGGAAGGACAGCAAATCTCATTGCATACAGGAATGTGCAATACGAAAACAACATCAAGCCCAACTCTGATATTCACCCATGCTGAGGCAGAATAGAGGTCAACCAGCAACCCAGCTTCAACCAAAGCAAGAACTCTTGAAAACCAGACTCCTGACTCCTGCAGCACAGACATATTTATTTATAGAAATAAAAAAAATTGTAGGCTTTTCAAAATATTTCTCAGTAAATACAGCCTTGGGTTCCACTGCATGATAAGGGAACATAAGGAATAAAAATAGGTAGAGAGCTCTTGGGGGAAGAAAGAAAAGTGAACATTAAATCTGTTTATGAAAATGCTTTTCCTGTAAAATAATCTTTTTCAAGCACATTGGCAGCAGTTTGTTCAGCGAAAAACAGCAACCTCAGGAATGGACAATTTTTGGAAAGATAATTAAACAAGAGGCCAAAATACATCTGGGGAAGCAGGTAAGGCAATTACTTAGCCCCGATGCTTAACAGTAGCTGAGAGACAAATTTATACAGCACCCTTCTGGGTAGTTCAGGCTTCCATTTTCCTATTCCAGTGGCTTAACTGCTTCTAAACCATCTAATATCTACCTACAATGAAACAGCCTTTTCTTCTTGTAGCTAGACTAAAAAGACAACCCAAAAGGCTTCCCAAACTGCAGGAAGCTGACACTTCAAAACTTACCCAGGCCTTTGAGCTCCCCACACTCTGATCCAGGCTGTCTTTAGGTCAGATTATTTAGCCTGAGAAACCCAACGCAGTCACCTTGGTGCCCACCAAAGTTTCATCTGCCTTGAGGGAAGCCAGCTAGCTATAGTGCCTTTCCGTGACTTTTGCCATGGAAAAGCACGGATTTCTGTGCCCAGGCAGTTTAACAGAGGGGAGGCAGACTAGGGTGGAGAAACATGGAGCCCAGCAAATGGCGAGACACCCCAAGAACACAGGAAAGCACGCTGGTTCTGACCTCCATCAGCAGAACCTTGCCTACTTTTAGACCCCAACCACTTGCAGACTCAGCGCTGACCTTGCTTTGAGCAAGCGGTCAGTCTAGATTACTTGCTCGGGTCCCTTTCCACAAGATCTGTCTCCCCTGTGGTTACAAAGAGCCTACATGGCATTGCATAAATGCTGAAAGAGGAGGAAAACCACCAGCAGGAGTGTGCTCAGCAGAAATTTGCTGTTTGCTAATTGGAAAGTAGGAGACAGCTCAGGACTCCCAAGTCAGGTCACTCCTGAATGAACCTGTAGGGAGATGCACCCTCCAGCCCCATGGGATGGAGCTGGCTGCTCCAGCCATGCTGTGGGTGTTACAGCACTGGCACCAGAGAAGGCACGGGGACAGCTCCTGTCCATTCCTCCCGGTGCAAGGGATGAAGAGTTGACGCTGTCTGAGGAGAAAATAGGTGAATGGCCAACGGGAAATAGAAACTAGCACAAGGGGACGAATTTGCAGTCACACTGCCTTCACCACTCATTCATTAGCCCTGCTAAATCACTGAAATAACAGTGGGTCCATTTGGAACCGTATTTGGGCACCTCGAGACTTTTTTTTTTGTGGCTCTTCATGGAGGAGTAAAAATACAACAACTTTTTGTATTGCATAGAGAAATCTCCTTTGAATGACTCCAAGCTATCAAGCCAAAGCTGAGCTTCCATATTTGCCTTATTCCCAAGAAACACTCAGCTTCCCCTCTGCAACAGTATACACATCACAGCTTTGAATCTCAAGAGGAATGAGCACAAGGCAGAAGTTTCCCTGATGGTTAATAACGAAGGGTTAGGTGGGAGCACTGGGCATCAGGCAATGCTAGCGGCTAAACGGGCTGCCTGCGGTAAAGGCAGCAGACCAAAATACTTGATCTCGCCTTCCCCAAGGCACCTGCCCTTAGCCCCGGGTACATGGCTTGCCTCGTGTTGCCAGTCAAAAAGATAAACCTGTGAACACCAGCCTCTGCAGAGCAGCAAAGCCAAGTGGTGTTACGCCAAGAAAGGCAGGCGGGGTGATTCAGAGTTGCTTTTAAATTACAGGCTTCCTTCAAAGTGGCAGCCATCTGCAGCCACGCAAGCTGCAAGACAAGTGCCTAGGGGAGACAACTCACTAAACGCAGTGGAAGAGGCACCTTACTCACTCTCACCAGCTCTAATTGCTACTGTTTCCATCAATTTTTAGGCCTGAATGTTGGATAAGAAATAGAGTTCCTATTTTAAAACCATCCTCAGTTCTTCACTCTGTGCAAAGTCAATGGGAAACAGGAAAAAATCTAATCTAAAGCTCTGATCCTGCAGATTCTGAAGACGCTTATCGCCTTACGCAGAGACCCACATGGCAGAAGGGGTTTCTGTCTCCATGATGAGGCTGAAGCCACACAGTTTTCCCCAGACCGTTAGATTTCAGGTGTCCAACCTGGGCCAGCGTCTAGGACTGAATTCAGAGGGCTCCTGGGACTCCTCCCCCGGTACAGGATGGAAGAATTGCTCTGATCCTCCCAGCCTAAACTGCACAGCTGGACCCACAGGTCTTCCCAATACACCATTTTTTAAATTCCACATCAACGCTAAATGCATCTAGAATTCTCCAGGAATGGTACTTGACTATGACCTCTGGTATTGTCTCAATGACCATTCGCTGGTATTTCTTGTGTGAAGATGCTTCTCTTCAACTTCCCAGATCTCACTAGAACTTTACCTGATATCTGAAAAGGTTCCCCTTACAACCTTTAGTTCCAGATGTGGAAAGTTAAGATTTGCCTTGGTTAACAAGATACTGTTATTCTAATAGCTAAGCAAATTGCTCAGGTTTCTCACAATAAGGCATGTTATTCAATCCTTCTATTATTTTTGTAAATATTTTTAGAAGGAACCCTGATTAACCCCAAAACTTTTTGGACGGCTGACCTACACAGACTCTTCATATAGTAACTATATTAGCACAGAGGCAATATCCCCTTCTCAGACTAACATTTTGGCTATAAGTGAACTCATATGCAGCATATTTTTCCACTGGCCATCCTTTGCCATCTCTCCCCATAGCACTGTCACAACTTGTGAGCTGGAATCTTATTGCCAGCGCTGTTTCCAGTCAGCTGGTAAATATTATGGAAGGGCAGAAAAAGATCAGCTCTGGAGAGTCCCCACAGCACCAGTAGCTGATAGTGATCATTTTGAGGATCATTACTTAGGCAGTCTTAAATCCATCTAATACACACAATATTAATGTTTGCACTCTCCAGTTCCTTAATATGAAGGGCTCTGCGGTACCAAATTATGTGTCTTGCAGAAGTCTATGTATATTCTGTTGTATCAACCCAAGTGTTTTCATCAACTAAACTTGTAATCTCACCCTAAAAATACTACATCAAGTTACTTCAACAAGATTACATTTTCCCTAACACAGAGTGGTGGAAATGAAGGAAATTTTTCCTCCTGTAATTCACTATTCAGTCTAATTCTTTGAGACTTCTTTCAGATCACAAATTTTATGGACTGTTGATGTTATTCTCTGCATAAATCCAAAATCCAGCAAGTTTAATCACTGTTTTATTTGCATTTGCTTGAAGCATAAACACCAAAGACTTAAAAGCATCCCTATTCGGAGCAGGTAAAGGGGAAAAAAAAAAAAAAAAGAAAAAGAAAAAAGGTCAGAGAAAGAAAACAGCAACAAAAAATAATTCCTTCTCTCTACATCTAACATGCAAGCCTAAATTCATTTTTATTTCAAAGCACTGGCTGTTTTCTGCTATTAAATGTACCACAGAGGCTACAGGATAGAAGACTATGGAGATCTGCCATAACACCATTCTGTATAATGTAAAAGGAAGAAACGGCTGAGGCTCCTGGCAGATTATTCACACATTTAAGCATCAGCAAAATAAGGATGCATCAGATTTGCGGGATGGTAAAAACAATGGAGAGAAATGATGCTTACGTGTGGCTCTGCAAAGGCTTATTTTTCAAAGGGCTCGTTCTAGTTTTAAATTTCCTTTTATTGGAAAGAATTCATGAACAACGAGATATGCTTAATGTTAATCATGTATGTCAGATTCTGCAGAACATTTACATATCTTCAGGTCTGTGCGAAAATGCTATGGAAAGACTCCCCCCTGGAATAAGCCTTTGACCAGACTGTAACACCCTTTCAACTGGTAGAAGTGAATCGGCGACCAGCCCAGCTCACTGAGCTTTTGTTTCTACAGCTGAGGACCAAAGGCCTCGAAGACATGCAATCAGCTCTGCTGGAAGAGCAGAAGCAAAAGACGGAGGGGCTCTGGGGCTAGCTGCAAAACCAAAGAGATATGTTCCCATTTTCCTTCTGTCTCATTTTGCAGATCACCTTCAGGGACTTGGACCACTTCTACAACTGCCAGCAGGTCTTTCCACCCAAGAAGCTCTTCCCTTAATGAGCACAGGGCGGAAGCCTAGATAAACCTTGCACTTGGTGGTCATAGATACAGTTTTGTCCCCTCCCACCTCAGTCCGAGATCACCTACTGTCCTGGCTGATTGCTTTTAACAGGTTTTACTTTCAAGCTTTTTTTGACCACTTCTTCCCCACCTGCCCCCCATCCCCTCTGCTACTAGGCACTTCCCAAACTCTTCCCTTACTCTAGGGTGAGGAACTTGTCTCTAAATTCTAGCACAGATTTATTTATGACTGCTTCATACTCTTCTGCTCTTACAACACTGCTCCTTTCCTCCTGCAGGACACAACATTTAGACTAAAAAAAAATCCATAAAATAACCAACAAGAAAAAAATCCCAACAAGATCTTGTCTTAATCTTGAAGAGTATCTCCAGCCTGCAAGCTATGCACACACTGGCAAGACACGGATTTGCTCTTTTCTGCAGGTATGCATCCTGTACTTTTAAAGAGGAAAACAGAGGCAAAAATTGATAGGGGCAAGAAAAATAAAGGTCTGCACCAAGTTCAGCTTGCTTAGGCTTCTGCAGAGCCTGTGCTGGGAAAAAGGTGTTACTTAGCTTTCACTTTGAATAAATTACCTTCTGGAAGGCTTAAATTCTTTTCTCCAACTAAAAAGAAAGCTTCCCCCTTCCCCAGGCAGGAGTACTGCTCAGTGGTGTTGGTTTTGCAGGTAGCTGCCTGCAGAAATAATCCACAACCAGACTTTTCCATCTTGGAGTGCACAGGGAGAGGTCTCCTCCCAAGAGACAGGACTGGGAGTATGGGGACTGTGTCTGCAGGAATTCTCATACTAATTGGGAGCACACAGAAATCCCAGTTCTACGCGGGACTTACTAAAAGCTGCGGGAGGTGGGAGGTGATGTGTGAACTTCAGGGCTACAGCACGTTTCCCTACGATGTACTTGTCCACATTATTTATTCCACTTCTGGTACGTTTTAGCTTCCGTGGCACATATTGCAATTTGTTTGCCTCTGATGAGTTTGTCACTGTTTAGAGCAACAATGAAGACACAAATGGCATTTAAAACTTTCACTAGACATATTAGAGGCATTAATTAAAACTCATTGGATTTCAGGCACAATAATTTGTTCTCCTTCGCTCTGCCATCAACGCTTTTGGTGCCACCTTGTCTTTTGCAAGGAAGACTGACTGCAGCAGCCCTTTTAGCTGAGGGCTCAGTTACCAAGAATCTGTCGTCTTTTGGCACCAGAGAGAGGGAAGCTGGGCCATTTAGAAGACAAGACAGAGGGGATGCCTTCACAGGCTGAACTAGCAGAGATTTAAGAGGGAGGTGGGATGCACATTGTGCAAACCAAGTGGCTCAGCTGAAGACAAGGTGTATTATCCAGCTGTATATTTGCTTATCTATGAAATTACACACTTGGGAGAAAGTCCTACCTCATTTAACAGAGAATATTTCCTTTTATCAAGCTTTTTATTGCTCCACGTCCCAGAGAATTTCACAGATGATTCAGTTATATAGGGTATCGTCAGTGCATGACAGGAACACGCCATGTCCTGTGTAGACTCCCTAGAGACACCGCTGGCCTTCCCATAATGGGATTAGCCTGAAAGAAGAGTCAGGGAGCTGGATCTGCTCTCTGGATAACCAGAGCTCTCTGTCCTGTCCCTGGCACTTTGTCATCGTACCAGAGGCAGTCATGGACAGGCTCTTCTACTGTCTCCATCCCCCCTGCCTCTTCTCTGTGGGTTCTTGGTGGAGAGGTTTTCCTCTCCCTGTACACTGGTACCGATGACCACTGTGAAGCCTTTATTTCCACTGAATCTTGCATGCATTGGTGGGGTGCACACACACACACACACACAAATTCAGAACTTTCCTATAAGAATAGCTTCTTAAACATTCACTACTAAGTGATTAAAACATCCTAGCACTGTCCTTCTAGCTATGGTTAACCCAACAACCTTTACAGAACATAACCTTGCAGAGATTTACAAATGAGACCGTTTTCTACCATGAGATAGTTTTCTTTGGGAACTCACATTTTAAATGAGTTTTCATCCTTCCCCTCTTCCCAGGAGGCACCAGGCACCTCCCCAGGCAAAGCAATTCTGGCTCCATGTGCACTCATGATTCAGGGCGTTCTTTGCCAGCTGACAACTTGATGCAGATTAAAATTGAAATGCTATTTGACAATCACATCTTTCTTCACCATTGCTTACTACTGTGTAGAGAATTATTTTAAAGATTTTAAGCTTTTTCCCTTTTAAAGAAGAAAAAGTACAGGTAGTTCGATCAGAGCATGGGGAGATGAAGTTTCCTCAGATTTCCCAAACTTCAAGTTACTGCCTTCTGAGATTACAGCAGGCTGTTTCCTACATAGCTAGAGCAAGGGAAAAACAGAACTTAAAATGGGCCCTTGGGTGCTTAATGTTCCCATATTTGCAAACGAAGAACATGAAGCATGTTAAGAACTCATTTTAGGGAGCAACTTGGTGGATCTGCCTGGGCAAATGCCAACATTGCTCCTACAGGGCCAGGCCATGACAAAGGACCACAGAATTTGTAGGGCGAAGAAGGTTTAAGGGAGGAAAACAAAACCAAAACCCATTTCCAGCTGTACTACATGGAAGACAAAAGTGCCAACCGTTTCTCCAAACACTGTAATCTGACCTGAAGGCTTTCTTTAGAAATGGCATTTGTTCTTTGTTAATTGAGTGGATTGCTTTCCTCCTTAGACTGGGGCTGAGCCTTTTAACTGCTGCAGAGCAGAGATGCTGCTAATAAATATTTAAAGACTCAGAGTTTTAAGTGAAAGGAAGGATTTGTTGGATAATACTTCACTTTTCTTAAACTGTTTGTTCGTGATTATAATTGAAAATTTTAGTTTTATGGTGATTGCTCGGATAGCTGATGTTCAGACACTTCCCCAAGAAACCCAAGAGCCAGGAAGGTAGTCTATAAATAGAAACACTGCCTTGGAAATAAACTCCTGTGAATTGGACATAACCCAGATCAGATTTTCAAGCATGTCGCAGATTACCCACAGCCAGAGCATAGGTCAGAAATATTTACTAGTATTGAGCTTCGTTCCTCAGACTTACCTCCCAGGAGTATTTTAAATCTGGAGCAGGCACTACAGAGCCTGAGGTCCGGGTTTGCTTGCCTTCAGCCCCGGGTGGGTGTTTGGTCCTGTGCAGACACAGCAGTATTTCTCCTGTCCTTGCACTAGTGGACATGTCCATAACAACCAGAAACATCATCTGAATTTTCTATTATATTCATACCGAAAAGACTGCTTGTGATCCAGCTGACTTGAAAACAACTATGATAGCCTTACAGAGATGCAAGAGAGCAGAATTACGTGGGAGAAGGGAGAAAGGGAAAGGGATTGCACCATCATGCTCCCAAAGAGGAAACAGAGAGATCTCCTCCTTAAAATGAGCAGAGTAGTGGCTATGTGGGATAACACATGTTTTGGGTGCCATTTTGCACCGTGGTCATTTAGGTCCAACACAGGCTGTCCCGGTTGGTGGAGGGTGATGAGGCAGCACTGCCAGTGCCTCCTGGGGACGTTGGTTCCAGTCACTTGTGCAAAGCACAAATAGACTCATTGGCTTTGATGAATTAGTGCCTGAGCTCCCTGTGAAGTTTTGGCTCTACGAGTACATCTCTCCATTTTTTTCAGGCTGCAGGTAATTAAGGTTGTTGATTTATAAAGTCCCACACCTCCCTGATCCGTATCTGCTGTGCCAGTGGT
Organism: Falco cherrug; assembly: GCF_023634085.1. Taxonomy (NCBI): domain Eukaryota; kingdom Metazoa; phylum Chordata; class Aves; order Falconiformes; family Falconidae; genus Falco; species Falco cherrug. The sequence continues at coordinate 16,773,677 of NC_073711.1, forward strand.
GGACCTCTCTCCTTGGGCACACACAATCCCTTCTCGCATGCCTGGGAAGCTCCCAGTATGCTTCAGACACCACAGAAAACTAACCAGAGAAATTATTAGGAAAAAAAAACCATGTGGAGACCATTCAGAGGTGGTGACCAGGCTAAGCTGCTGAGGGGAGGATAGGTCCTCACAGGTTTGCTGTGCAAACTACCAACGGGTTTGACATGATGATTGTGGGGTCCTGCCAGCTGTTTCCTTACTAGCCTGGTTTTATTCAAGGGCTGAGACAGCCAGTGTTGTCACGGCTCCCGTCACAGAGTTTTGCAGCAAGGTGGCCCATTAAGAGACAGCCAAACCCACAGCCCCCTTACAGTCAATCAAACTGTGCTGGCATGAAGGAGCGACAGAATGTGGCCCTAAATTTACAAGAATATCACAAGAAGGTCAGTACTTGGACAGCTTGAGAGAGATTAATTGTGTTCCTGTCCTGCATTTCTTGCATGGTGCAACCTCAACTGGAAAGCTCAAAACCTTGAAGAGAAACACTCAGGCCCATATTCCCTTGTAGGAAGAGCATATGTAACATTCACCTGTCAAACCAGGATTCATAGCTGGAAACTGGGATGCTTTTTAGAAGGAGCATACATCAGAAACTCTTCATGTTTCCATGAGTTTGACACAGCTTTCAAGAAAAAAAGCTGATGTGAAGAAGCACCTATCAAAAACCCTTGGGAGATGCTTTTTATGATTTCTGAGATAATCCTCTGCAGTTTCAAATTATGATCTAAGCCTGAGCTGTGTGCATTTTTCCAAAGAGAGGAGCCTAATTTAGAAAGAGCGTGTCATATGTTAGACATCGCATCTTTTAACTGCTTGTATTTCCATGCATGTGGGATGTTTCACTTGATTTAAGAAGTTTACAATATGCTTCAGCTCAAACAGTATGTTCATAATTGGTCATGCTACCTTAACTGCAAAGAGTGCTAGCTAGAACGAGGCAGAGAATTTTCCTAAGGTAGGATAGGGATGCTGCTTTTTTAAGATTACTTTGCACTAGTTTAGATGCAAAACTTTCAGGACATTCACAGTGGCATTTAAATTAGCAACTTCAACTAAAAGTTCAACCACTGCAAATCTGATGGAACAACACTGGACCCTGTACAATCACTTCAGGTTCCAGCCCTCATCCACCCCTTTGCATCGTACTTTCCAGGCTCTCAACATCTGAACAAAGCACAGGCCTGGCACAGCAGCTCTACAGGCTCCAAACACGTATGGACACTGAGGTGTCATTTTCTCCTTGTGCTTGGAGTGTGTGTACACTCCCTGTGCGGTGAACACAAGGAGGAAGGTATGTCAAAGCTCAGCCATATCCCCAGTGTTTAATCTTTTGGGTCTCTGACCCTCTAGAAGCGTGTCTTTCCTGCAGCTATAAAGCCTGTGGTCCTGGATTTGGCAATTCAAGTTAGGAAATTAAATTCAGAAAGATGAACCTAAGCTTCTCTGCCTGCTTTGCACCAGAGACTGGAAAAGCCACCTGTAGTCACGGCAGATCTTTATGTCAACAGGTTCCTTCCTCCATCAGGGAGGTGACTCCACTGTACACCAGTGAAAATCACCGCTCTGAAGCAAACACTGGGTACCCAACTACCAACCTTCCTGAATTTTCAGAACAATGCCCAGGTAGTGCAGACGAGCTTGCCTAGCTCTTGGTGAATCTGGCTACAAATGGACCTTCACAGCAGAGCACTGTTGGCTTTGTTAGAACTGGTAAGTCAGAGCATCCAGCCATCCTGTAGTGAAGACTTTTAGTGAGAAAAGTACTCCAGGACACCAGGGCAGGGAGACAGAAGAGAAAACCCACGTAGGTCAGACTCACCAGAAAGGCCAATTCAGTCTTAACTGTTCATCACACCATACACCTTCTGATGGGCCTGGGACTTCAGGAGAAAAATTGTGGTGTCTCCCACTGGAACCAGAGTAGTGGTTTCTTCCATCGTATGTGTTGGCGTGAGCAGAGAATGAAGACCATGAGGTCCCTTTCTCCAAATGTCGACTAGTGACTGCCTCTTGCAGCAGGTCTGAGCGTTACAGAGGGCTCTCAGCTCTTCCAGTTCCTCCCAAGTCAGCCAGCTAGAACGTGTGTTCTAAGACCACATTTATTTAGCAGAGGACAAGCTTCAGGTGCCACCGCTTCAAGTACCTATGACTCACAGAGCTGGCTGGTGGTATCAATTAGGGATACACAGATTAGAGTTACCCTTATCTCTTCTCTGCATATCCTCCCCTTAGACTGTAATGTTAATACCACAGACAGTTTTGTCCCTAAAGGGCAATAAGGCAAATTATTAAGACAGTAGAAAGAAAGGGAGATGGAAAAGATGAATAGGGCACAAAGATGCCCTGGTACAATGAGAAAATAGAAACTCCAGGTAGAATATGGTTAAGGCAAAGAAAACGAACAAGGTCATAGTCAAACATTGGTGTAGAAAATGGGCAGAGTGGGAACACTGAATGTTATTGCTTTAAGCTCAGTGTGGAGTTAAGTGCAAGGGTTTTGACTATGGTGGGTTTGGATGTGCTGGTTGAGACTCATTTCACCTTGGTTTTAACTATCCAAAAATAAAGTTTGACATATAGCGTAAACTGTCAGTCAAGGCTCCTTTTCTAGTCAACAGAAAGGGAGAGAAAGAGAGAGACTCTCCATCAACAGGCATCACAGCAAGGCAAGGTGAATCCTTTCCCAAGAGCAAAGAAGGGAACAAGCTCCCTCTGCTCAGCTGGATGCTGCTGGCTGGAGTTAACTCATCTCTGTTCGAGCCCTGGTCCAGGAGCACTTCTCTAGGTCACCATGCTACTGATACCACCAGCAGATGGGAGCAATGGGTTTTCTGGAGGAGAGAGAAACATCTTTCAGAGATCTGTTTCAAAGCAACCTCCAGAACTCACATTCACGTCAGCAAGCCTGGGGCAGGACACACGTGCCTGGCCTGCAAGAGGGGTTGTGTCATCTTGTGCCAAACACAGCGGCAAGCCAACTTTGGAGCTTATATTTAATTTAGTTCTTGTTCTGTATGATGATGTTTGAGCTTGCTGATCTACCTGACCCATCAAAACCTGCTGGAGCTGCTGTGTCCTCTGAGCTTTGTTTCATTGCTTTATCCAGAGTCTGAAGTTGAGATGGCGAAGCCTAAATTTAGACTAACTTCAGCCGCGTGTTGCATCTGTGTTTGCACTCCACTTTCTGAAAAGATGATGACCAAACCAAATCCAGATTTCCTTTTAATCTGGCCTATTTAAAATCAAACTGCAAAAAAAGATATTAAAGCTGCTTCTGTGAAACATGCTGCTCCATGAATTAGTAATTGTGTTTACCTTCTACATAGGGAATTTTTTGCCTGTGTTGCTGTTTCTTACTGCCACTCAACGTGAGGAACTTCTATTCAAATGAGACTATTTCAAAGCGCTTTTACACTCACGTAAAGTCAGGGTCTGATTTACTTTCTGACAGTTATTTACTTCCCTTAAATATTTCACAGCCACAGGATCTCCCAGATGAAAGCAGAGTTTGCTCTGTGCTCCTGTTCAGGAGTCTAATTAAAAACTGAATAAAATGGGAGGGACGGAGCTTAAGTGCTAACCGCAATGGATGTGTCTGGAGGGAATTCAGCAGGAGAAGCCCGTTTCTTGGCACAAGTATTGAAGCCTCTGCACAAAAGCAGAAGAAAAATGCCCAACACATGAACCGAAAGCCCTGAGAGGGATGTGGGGAGTAGGGGAGAGGCTTTTAGGGATGGGAGAGCTATGAGCCAGCACTGCTCCTGCACAAACTGTATGCTGCTGTCACTGAGGAGTTGGTCCTGGTCACTATTCCACATTACCAAAGCCTGAATACCCCTCCCACAGCACAGGACCAAAGTCACCAGCAGCATCTCCTGCCCCTGCCATCCCACCAGCCCAGAACCACCACCCCGGGGACAAGGCTTCCACATCCACCTGTGAAAGCTGAGGGCATATCCTCACCTGAGGTAGGTCACTAATGCCACTGATGTCCAAATACACCCTAGTATCTCTAGAGGCTATGGGTCTTTTAACAGAATTGGTACTTTCTCCAGTATGTTAATCATTACAACAGAATGATAGGCACTGCAAAGGACTCCATAGCTGTGCTGTCTCTATATTTGGATAACTTCCCACAATCACTGCTCTAGAAAAAGCCAGGGACTTCAAAGTAATCAAATAAAGAAGAAAAGAAAAAAAAGGGAAAAAAACCCCAACCAAAACATCAAGCATTACTTTCCCTGGATTTGAGGTTTTGCTTTGGTTTTTTTTTTTTTTTTATGGCTTCCCTCAACCCCCCTCCCCCAAACAGCTTGTTTGCTCTTGGTTAAGGAAAGATTACTTGCCGTAACTGTCTAGAGGGCAAGGGCAAATTGCAATTTGGTTAAGGTTTTGAGTGAGGATTTTTTGCTTAAAAGAGTGCATTTGGAGACAAGGGAGATTATGAACAATCCTTTAAAAAGATCCGCAAGCCATCAGGCTCTTTAACATTATTGATCTGTGCAGCCAGAGCACATTTAAAAAAAATCTATCAGATTAAAATGGAAATAGCTTTCTTGTTCTGACTTCTCATAAACTTTATTTCATTTTGCAGCAGAAAGCTTCTCCGAAAGACGGGCAGTTGCCAAGCCTGAGGTGGTGGCCCTGCCGGGAACATGCTGTCCTGCACCCCTGCCAGCACCTTCTGCCTTTGACACAAACACATGTCCAGCAGCCACATGTGTGTGACAGTTCCATTCCAACAAAAAAAGGGATATTTCAACAAAAAAAACCCCTCCAAACCTAACACCTCAAACTGAAAGAAGCATCTTCTAGCAGCTTGTTGCTGCAAAAAACCTGTTTAATAGGAAGGAACATGGCTTGGGTATGTATTTTAAATAGCCTTCTTTTGAGAATGTAGTCAAAGTATATCAAGATCTGATTTATGTCATCCACCTGAACAGCAAAGCTTTCATCCTCAAAGTGTCCATGGTAGGGGTTGCAATTCTGGGTATTTTGTTTGCAAAATAAATAAAAAGAAACACTTGGCTTCCAATTTAGTGCTCCCGAAGTTGACAGCAATAGTAGTAAACAATAGAAATTATTTGTATTAATAGCCTTGTTTATTCTAATGATGTTGGCATTTTGTGACGATTAATTAGCAATAATGTTGCAAATACTATTACAAGTGAAATATGCACCATAAACCAAAAATAATTTGACTGACCTATGTTCTAAAGGAAAATATTTACAGTAATGAGATTCTAATTATCCTTTGTTATGGCAGGCCATTCTCTGTACTCCTCTATTGATAGGAGACGTATTGTTTCAGCATTTTAGCTCAATTTATTTTCTCACATTTGCATTTTCTTATGCACAGAAAATGAAGGATGATCACTACCTTCTTTACTTTGCATTCAATTTACATCAACAGCACATTACCTCATCCTAACTCATTTATCTGCCACAGAAATTTGATAACAAAAGCTACTGTCAGTCATGAATAAAGATAATTTCAAGTGGAGCAAGAAGAAACAAGATGAATTATAGGTTTCAGGACCTTTTGTTTGCTCAAGAAAAGGAAGATAAAGGAATTTTTCCACCTAGGCAACACAGATCTCGCAAGGCTGTAACTCACGTTCAGCATCTTGTGTTTACCTGCAGCTGATCGGTTCTTTCTGCATACAAAAGTAACTCTAAACACCAATACAACCATCAACGTCTCTCCCATTTGCTGCGCGAAGGAACATTTTTAATTTTTCAGATGGAGTGCACAGAATTTATGGTTCATAAGCTCAAGCAAACACTTGAACAACTACCTGAGGGTTACTGTAGCCTCATAGCACCTAATAGCTCTCCAGCCTGGGAGACGCAGGCACATCCAGCACCAAACGTACCCTGCGTCTCACCCGGCAGCCTTAGCCTGCTTGTGAGCCTCATGGTGCTGTGAAAAACACTATGGGATTCCCTTGCATTGACAATAGCAGAATATCCATCTCACTTTGCTGGAAACTTGTGAAACCTGCCAGCTTTCCTCTTCTAGCTCTTCTGCTTTAACAAGCCATCAGAGCCTGCCAGCCTCTTGCCGCTCTTCTGAAGTACAGTAGTAGAACTAAGCCAGTACCAAACAGCACCAGCAGCACACTCAGAAATGGAGTTCTACTTTAAAATGCCTCTGACGGGACCTTTTTGTAGTCAGGCAGAGCACTGCAAGCCCCAGTTTGCACGGTGCAATGGTGGGTTTCAGTTCTGCCCTGTGCCCGGGGAGTGGGGACAGAAGCAGGTGTTGAGGAACGGGTCATCGGCAGAAAGCCCACAAGCCCCCCGCAGGGTGGGATAAATGATTTTGGCCCACTTTCCCTACAGCTCCTCAAGGAAGGAGGTAGGGGGGAGATTTTTGACATTTCCAGAAGTGAATGTTTCATTTATATTTTCACAATATTCAGTATTTTCCCAAAAGCAATTACTCACCTTGAAATGGCTCTTCGTATTAAGGGGAAGTCAGAAGAAGTGAAGAAATGGGTTTTAAAAGTTGTAAGTACCCTATGGTTTCACATGAAAACTTACTCTTTCCTGTGTGAAAACTTGCTTTTTTCCCCTATTTCCCCCATCTTCCCTCTCCTTCAATCCACTCTGTGTCCAGTGTGGATGAGGAGCAGCCAGTGACCCTGCCTGGGCAGAGGCTGCCCTGCTCCACGGGTGCCTGCTCCCCTAAAGGAACCATCAGCCCCAGGGCCACCTTCAAGGGAATTGTGCTGGCTCTTTTGGATTAAATGTGGACTGTGCTGAAGCCTGTGCAAATGCTGCTGTGTACTTTCATACGGCCAACAATATCACCTGGGTAGGTATGGTAAATGCAGTGCTTCAAAGAAGTTCATGACGCTGAATTCATTTATTCTTGTGCCATGCTCAGCCCCCAAAAGTGGCAGTAATATCCTACAGGGGAGGAGATGAGCCCAAGGACTGCAGCTACCTAGCAGGTTTCTTGTACGTGGCCGTGCCCCCTCCAATAAGACCCGCGTTGCCATTTCAAGCTTCAGCAATGGCACATCTGGGGAGCTTAAATTAAAGGGTTACCCAGAGTAAATAAACAAGCACTTGCACTTTGGAACTATTGACTGAGCTCCGCCACCCGAACAATTTGTTAGCAAGAGGTTTGGGCAGTGGGAGGAAGATGGCAAACATCCTCCTTGTACTCTCCATTTGTCTTCTGGGAGCTTGTCTGGGTGCCGAAAGAACAGGTGGGTTCATTTAAAACCTGGCAAGATGTTCACTTTTGGGTGCAGGGGGTTACTGACACAGGTGAAGTGACACGGTCTGTCACTTGACGGTGGACAGCTTGTGCAGTCTCATAGAGGTGAGAGCTCAGAGGGATTGCTGCGTTTCGTAGCTCCTCTTTTTGAAGCTCCGGTTCTTTTCTCGGGAATGAAATAATAGTTTTTATGCTGATTTTACACAGAATGTGTCACAGGGATTAATTTTTAGAATGGATTTAAAAAAAATATTTTTTGCAGCTTTTAAGCCTTCAGCGCTTGATTCAGCCATTTTAGAATGCAGGCACCCACACACAGAAGGAAAAAAAGGGGAGAGCATTGCTGGTGGAATAACATCCACACTGCTGCGTGTGCCATCACTTTGTCCTGGAGTACAAACAAGTACTCACATCCATAAATCAGTCATTGGATTCAGTACTGCGAGAACAATTCAAAGCCAAAACCAGCATGAATTTAAGACTAAGATGCAGCCAAAATTGTAGACAAGATAGAACAGCTGATGGATGTGGGCAATCACACATAGTAATGCAGGCTGTTGCTTGATTTATTTGTAGCAGCAACAGTTCCAGCAGAGGTTGGTTCACGTCCAGTGCGAGTACTTGTTTGGTGCAAGGCTGGACTTTCTTCTTTCATTAAAACATTGCAAGTAACATGTTCAAAAAAAAAAAAAAAAAAAAAAAAAAGCCTCTCTCCAAAATGTTTGCTTAGCAAGGAAAAGTGAGCAGAACTTTGTGTTGGGATCACCGCCCACCCAGGGGTACCTCCTAGAAAATACTATACTCAGCTGGCAAGCCAGGTCTGTCCCACAGCCCCTTGGCCCAGAGACCCACCTCACTCCCTCCGATACTGGTTCAGAAGTTGGCAAGTCGCATGTGAGCACATTCGTGGTGTGAGGATGGTTTCCAGCCAGGGTGAGTACCATGCCTGTGACCCCACGGAGCCTGCAACCTGCAGTTCAAACCAAGTATCGCTTGTAAAGCAGCATGTGGGATCAGTAAGCAACGGAGAAAGCCTAGAGGGATCTGAGGGAGGCAAAGCTGCATTCATTAAACTGAGTTCTCTCCCATTACACGGGTTAATTACAGCAGGTGCCTGGCACAACCCACTGGGAAGAGATGGAGGAGTGGGTCTAACGCGGCTGCTTTGCTTCACGCAGGGCAATGTGTGGCTGCCCCACATCGGGTTCCCCGGGCACGAAGCACATGGAGACCCCAACAGCCTTACAAAACCAAGGAAGGCTGCTCCACCGTTCCCACCTGAAACTCTTCTGCCCAGCCTGGGGACAAGCTGGAGGCTGCAGCCCGTGCCATGGGGAGAAGGGGACAGGTCTCCAGCGAGGCTGTGCACCCCCGCAGTGCCACCATGCTCTCAGCACCTCGCTCGGCAGAGCAGGCTCGCTGGGGGATGTACATTTGTGTCCCACACATAAACCACCCTGAGCTGGGAGGGGACCAGCCACCCCACAGGGGCTGCAGCATTTGAAACAAGCCTGGCTTCTTCAGAGGCCAGTGCTTTACCCATCAACATCTACTGCCAAACAGACTAAGGTCAGGATTTTAATGCACTCCTCCTTTTTAACCAAAAACACACCAGCATGAGGAAGGCGGAGGTGCAAGCTTGCTGTACATTGCAAAAACTGTTAGTTCAGTCTGCTGCAGAGAGATCTTTAGGTGCAGGGGCTGGTTACACCATCAGCGGCATGGTGTAAATCAGAACAATCTACCTGGGGCTCATGAGAGTTCAACAAACCTGATACTCTGCGGCTTGGGAGGGGCTGGGATCTGCTCTGGATCAAGAGCAGCAGGTAGCCATGAGAAGGAGCGAGTGGCTGGTACTTGCACCTCACTCTCCTCTGCCCACCTGGCTGAGCCTGTGCTCTCCTTAACCAGCAGAGGGGCCAGAGCCACGGGTGCTGGAACCCCTTCCAGCACAGAGACCCTAGATAAGGGTCCACGTCCAGAATGGCCACCAGCAGCTCCAAGAGCTGCTCTACCGTGCCATCTGGTGACAACAGGGAATGTGGCTGCAAGTGCCAGGAGGTGGCTGGGGCTTGAGGCTGGGGAGGCAAAAAAGCAGGAAGTTCCTCTGGAGGAACAATTTCTTTTTTAGAGTGGTGGGATGGGGGAAGAGTGCTCAGCAGAGGCGGGGGTCTCCGAGGGGTGGGTCAGGAGCAAACACTGGTAGGTGGCTGCCACAGGAGGGCTGCTGCTGCTGCCCCTGCCGATGGGACACGTGGCCCTGCTGGGAGAGCATTCACGGTACCACCATGATGGGACTGCACGTCCTTCTGTCCCTCACCAGGCAGCCACCATGGGAAGGCTGGTGGCCACTGCAGACATCCCAGCTAGACTGTGGGTCCCTGCAGCACCAGCAGCTCTCTGCTGGTGGTGCCTGCCCAGGCACTTGGTCAGCAAGGTGAAGGAGGATGCCCACCACCTCGTTGACATGATGTGGTCCAGGAGGTGAGGAGGGCTCATGTCACCCCTCCTGCCAGCAGGAACTGGTGGTACCCCAGCACATCGGCAAGGCTGAGGAGCAGGGAGAGAAGCAAATGGCCTGTGGCTTCCAAGGGCCATGGCTGCTTGCAGAGGCAAATGGCTTTTCACAGCCAGAACAGGCAGAGGCAGCTAAAACATGACAATTTCTGTGTCCAGCAAGACCTCACCAAGCAGCAGCATGAAAAAAACGTATTATTTCCTCCTCTCAAATAGCTTATTCCGGTCTGTGCATCTATGACAGGAGACAGTCATACCATCCACTTTAGGGTATTTTAAGCATCAAACTTCAGTGCTCCTAATCACCCCCTCACCATCAGCCATGTCTGTCTATTGACTGCTTTGACCCTTGGCTCTCCAGATTTGATCCTCTGAATTGCACGTAAGTTAGACACCAAAGAAACCTCAAGTAGACGATAACACTCCTGAAATGTCCCTGGCCATGGGGCAATGGGGGCGGGGGGGATAAGGGGGTGAATGCAAGAACGGGGATTGCTTTCTAGAACAGAGCCGGGACAGCCCATCCCAGCTGCACCACATGATGGCACATGCTCCTCTCTAGCTCCTATTTCTTTTCAAATTGCAGTCTTCCTCGAGAGCAAAGAGGCGAGCTCGGTTCTGCACAGGCAAAGGCGAGCCAATTCAAACAGGCTGGAAGAGGTTATTCCTGGGAACCTCGAGAGAGAATGCATAGAAGAAAAATGCAGCTTTGAAGAAGCCCGAGAAGTGTTTGAAAACACAGAGAAAACAGTGAGTATCACTGCTGCAAAACGGCAACACCTCGTTCCCCCCAGTCTGCACCTCCAGGAGCCTTTCAGGCCAGGCAGAGGGGGAAGGAGAAGTGAACAGCAAGGGCAAACCTGCAGGGGCCAAAGGCAGCAGCTACCGTGCTTTATGATATCGTTATTTTGTGATCCATCAGATGGGCTGGGGAACTGCTTTAAAGGTTTGTTCGTGACCATTGGGATGACGGAGGTGGTTGTTTTCCTGCAAGTTTTTTGCTTTAGCTTTTGAGTCATCCCTTTACTGCTTCAGTCAGGCAGTGCCCAGAAATTAGAAATCGAAAGAAAATATATTTTTTTTTTCCTTTGCAGATGGAGTTCTGGAAAACATATATTGGTAAGAGCTGCTTTTTTCATGTTCAAATGTATAATATTCACCTCTCAGTGCATAAGTAGCATGATGTTTATTGAAGCAAATTTATTCCAGCATTCAGAAACTGTGTTATGACAGAGCTAGTCAGAGTCACGCACCCTAAATCCTGCAGCCACCCAGCCTGGGCCTCTCCCATTTGTAAACAAATTGCAACCAACAACAACAACATTTCCTTTGTTCAAGCAGGTTTTTTGAATAAACTTCAAAAACCTCACAGAACAAAACCAGTTCACGCAGACCACTGGATCCATTCAGCCCAGGTCCAGCTCTGGGCTTCTAGTTTCACCCATGGTACAGAGTAAAACCAGACAGCAAGAATTAACACCCCTCCAGCAAACAGCAAATGTTCTGTTCTCAAGCAGAGATCTCCAGCTAAGGCACAGCCTCGCGCAAGCACAGCGTGGATCCCTAGAAATGCCATATTAAAGTGGAGCTTCAACGTGCTCATAGCAAATGGCTGTTTCCAATTCACACCAGTGGCCCCAAACCCTTGCTTCTCCACCATCTGCTTTCCACCATCCATTTTCTCCTTTTCAGCCTCCACCCCCAGCGACTCCTCAGCCCCTTACCGAAAAGATTTCAATGCCCACCAAAACAATCTGAAACTAATTTTAAGGGCCTTTCAATAAATGAACTGCTTTGTAGATTGGCAAAGCACCCAGAGCATCTCACTGAAAAGCCTTAAATAATTCAGATTATTCAGTCCAGACTATAAAATAAAAAAAAGTTACATTTTCACTGTAGGACTGTCCTCCGAAAACCCAGCTGCTGAAACTCAGCACTGCATTTGTTTCCCTGCCACTCTTCAAAAATAACGAGCACCATATATTTCCCTATCACCCAAAGTGCCTGCTTTACTGTTCCGCTTACAAGCTGCCATTCCCAACGTGTGCAGCCTGCAGGAGATCACCCCTCGCACAGCACCCAAGTGGTACCAAGCCCCGATTGCCCTCACCGGGCAGCAATAACCCCGCAGCCCCCCCCTTACATGCAAACCCCAGCACCACCCCTTAGGCAAGACACCACCGTTTTGTCCCTGTTTGCAATCTGCCTGTTGTATTCCAGCCCGTTCCTGAAAGCACCGTTAGCAGCCACACTTACTGGTGGGACACAAACAACATTCCCCTTCCTCCGTGCCTTTGCAGAACCATTTCAAAGCGCATTTCCCTGTAATTTAACGTCACTGAGTCACTCCTCCAAGGTGTTAGATCACCAGTTTTGCAATGCTGGGTATTTTTATTAAAGCCTTAACTTCTGAGCTGTAGGCAACTGTGAAAATAAAAGCCCTGACATATGAAGAAAAATCTAGGCCAATTCATAGTAGCACAAGATGTAGAAAGAACGAGTGACTGAGGCTCTCAATCTAATACACGGAGAGGTCTCCGAACCCTAGTGGACAAGCCCAAACCTTCAGAGGACAAAGACAGTAGCGCTAGAATGATTCAGATTAGGAAATCCTAACTGTTCTTGAGGAAGCAAACTTTCTATCTTTGTCTAACTTTTCTAACGAGGGAGACTGAAGAGGAGTTCTGCTGAAACGGGTGGAATTAACACACAGGGGACGGGGCACCTAATCAGGACTCGGTACGAAGCACCGCTGCTGACGCTACCCCGGTGCTGAGGTCGGCTGTTGTGCACTTGGGAGCCAGGATCTGACTCTATTTTCCATCACAAAGAAGGAAGGTGTGCAGTCTCTTGCTCGTCTTTGACAGGAGGCTTGCACAAAACAAGGCTCCAGTGCTTAGTCGGCACCAGCCGTGGTGGATGCTCATGTTTGTTTGTTCTCCTGTCTTCTCTCCAAGATGGAGACCAGTGTGACCCCAATCCATGCAAAAATGGAGCCGTTTGCAAGGACGCAGTAAGTTCCTATGTGTGCTGGTGCCCAGCTGGGTACGAAGGCAGAAACTGTGAGATAGGTACGTACCGGGGGCTCATCCTGTGGGTGTTCTGCCCTACTTGAAACCACATCAGATCCAAGTGGGTGCAGAGTTCCACCCCACTAGGGGACAGTTTCAGACATGTTTTGCCTTGCTGTTAGGCACTACCTAAACGTGCAAATTCAGCCTGTTGGCAACAGGATTACAGGGGGACATGCCTGGGGATACAGGAGCGGATGTCTCTGTCCTCTCCTGTCCTTGGTGGAGCCCCAGCTCCACCTCTGCTGAGCACCGAGGTGCCCGCTCTTACGCAGGGTTCAAGAGAGACACAGGCTCAAGGTCTTTTGTTTGGGCACGCTGCGGCTGCCAGTGCAAATGTTGACACAGAGACCTTCCTTTATCTCCCCAGCACAAGCCTTTCCGGGGCTGCTTGTCAATCAGGGGTGACATGCTCACCTGCTGAAAACGACAGTTTTCCACCGACCCCGATGGGGCCCCTGTGCTCTCAACCCCTCCCGTCCTTTCCCCACTCCAGGCTGGGCAGCAGGTGCTGAGCAGGGCAGGATTATCACAACCTCCTCTCAATGGCACTCTGCTAAATTCATAATTATAATTATCACTAGCAACCTTGATTCAGAAGGCAAACAAAAGGCAAATATTTTCCTGATGGGTTGAGGAGTTTATGAAAACCAAACAGCTGATAATTTAAGCAAGTGGGATATTCAGCTCTTATATTTATGATATAATCAGGGGCTGTGCGGCTCACATAATGTGCTAGACTCACTGCACTAATAAAAGATTCTCTTTCTAGTTGTGCTTCTGCTCTGGCAAGAGAGGAGTGTACGTTAAAAAGAGCATTTCAAAGCTGCATCAAATTTAAATAGTCTCATTGCAGATTTCTCGTGGAAGTGAGACAGGAACAAAAATAGAGCTAGAAGTGAGGCGTGAAAAAGAGCTCTGTAAAAATAGTAAATGATGGTATTAAAATGGCTACAGGAAGGGAGGTGTCCTTGAGGAAGTAGGAGTGGAGTTAATCTGCTGTGAAGTTATTTGAAAACTCACTGAGAATTAAAAGGGCGTCTGCGGATTAGCGGTTTCCCACCTCCAAGAGACGGGGTTCCCACCGCAGATGAGTGTGAGGTGGGGTGGGAGAAGACACACACAAGTCACGTGAATCTTGCTGTGCCTCAGGTTGGGACGCGTTTCATCAAACATCCTGCTGAAACGGGTCTTCCACGTCAGGCTGCAATGATTTATTGGTATGTCAGGAAGAGCATATGGCTTTGCTTGAGGTTTTAAATCCAGAGCCCGGCAACAATCCCGGGACAAAGCCCTTCTGGAGTTCAGAGTTTGTTCCCACTTGACACAAGATGTTCTCTGCCAGCATCCACAGCAGGGCTGGATTGCTGTAAGCGCAGGGCAGGAGGAGAGCAGCACGACGGCAGGGAAATCACGTGGCTTGTAACCAAATATTTGCAGGAGTCCTTTACGGTCAGGCTGCCAGATTTCAGGCAACATGCAGCTGTTGGAGGCAGGACGCTGTGCCAGGGCCAGGCAGGACCTCTCACAGGGCCATTCTTCAACCTGCCTTCTCAAAGAGGTGCCCCGTGCTCCTTCGTTATGAGCGGAGACATGATGCGGAAGGAGAACACTCCTTGCAAACAATCATCCATTTTCCATAGTCTGGGACAACCAGAGTGGGTTATAGGCTGAGCCCAAAGGCCCGAGTCCCAACAAATCTCTGACCAGTTGTATTTCAAAAGAGTTTTCACAGTTTCATTTTCATTTCTTTCAGACTTCACCTGTGCTATTAAAAACGGAGGCTGCAAGCACTTCTGCAGGCATGACCCACCGCAGAAAGTTGTGTGTTCCTGCGCTGCTGGCTATAGGCTTCATGAAGATGGAAAATCCTGTGAACCTACAGGTTGACTTTAACGTGTTTTTAAGAGATTTGGGTGAAAGTTTCCAAGGTCTTGTCCTGGATTTAGCTACATGAACCTCACAGAAATGCAATCTCCTGTTGGAAACCAGCCCTGTTTTCCTGGTTAGCAAACGTAAAGAGCCTGACCCTGCACTTTCCCAAGGGCAGGTGTGGGGTCAGGCTTGAAGGATGCATTTTGAACACACTTTTTAGCCTAGTTGGGTGGAGAAGGAGGGGAGTCGTCCAGGAATTTGTTCACAAGGCAAATGCTCATTTCAGATGGCTGCTCGCACAGGCACCTCTCCCACCTGCAGCTGCCTTATATTTCTAGATACGGATCAGTAGTTTTCTGGAGGCAGAAACGTGATATTCACCTACACCAGCATACACACTGGTGTCCAGCCAGCCAGAGCTCACTCCTGTGTTCTTCCAATAGGAGCCACTATTTAGTTACTGATCCTACATAGAGGATGCTCAGGGCTTTTTCAGAAAAAGACAATCTTTCTTATTGTAAATACTCCTGATTGTCGGTTTGATGGCTGGCCCTTACTCACTGTCTTATAATTACCTGAGCTGGATGGCAACAAGTGAAGCTTTGTGGTGATGCAGTCCTCCCAACAGTGTGCATCTGCACACAAAGACCCTCAGCAGGAACTAGGCTGTGTGGTTTAGCTGTGGTATTGAGTGGGGTGGAAGGGAAATGTATTGCTTGAGGCTGCAACTTCATAAAGGGCTAAAAAATAGACGGTTCCTGTTACATTCCCCAACTTCACCTCACTCCTGGGCTATTACAACACCTCTAACTACACCAACATGTGCAATCCCAACCTACTGCAGCACGGCAAGTTAATTGGGCATCAACATCTCAGAAGCACATCTGGCAGAGGAAAGAGGAGATCGAGTCGAGAAATATTTTGCCATCTAAGGTCAATTTAACATTTGATGCTATCACAGTTCGAACACCTGAGAGTAACAGATTTGCACACCTAAGCTAGCATGCAGGCACCTGCACAGATGAGTTAGTTTCTGAAGGTCTGATAACTACAGCCAAGGATAATTCCAGCTCCTGAAAGTGCTGACTTCCAGCAATCAGTGTAGGAAGTATCTTAGGCTGGGAGTCCTGTTAATGGAGATCATTAAGAGCTCAAGCCTGTGTTGCCCAACATGCTGTATCACTTTCACTGGACCAGAAAGTTTTACTGTTAGAAATAAGATCATCTTTCAGGTTGGGTAATTGTCCTTCCTGCAAAAGCTTAGCTTTTGTTGGCTCTGAAACATTCATTTCCTAGCCTAACCTCACACCTCAAGGATAGCACTTTCCATCACTCAACACTTATTTAAGCCCTATTCCTAAAGTGGACTGTATTAAAAAGGAAAAAAATATCTCAGCAGGCCACACTTACATCTGATTTTACACTGATGTTTGTTTGCACAGTGCTGTCAAAAGCTTTTCAGATGAAAGACAATGCCTGATGCTATTTACTATTTCAACTACCACTATCAGCAGGCATTCAGCGCACACTGCGTAGGAGACAAATGGGAAGAGCTCATCTGAAATGAGCCTACAGATGAGATCTTCATTAACAGAGAAAATCTACAACTCTAGAGTTTATTAATGTTTTCCTCACCTTGGTGCCAAGCAGGATTATCTGTACAATTGGCAGATATTACTTCCTGCCCTCTCCCAGCTGGACTTTTATTGTTCTGGAGTTCCTTGCTGTAGAAATGTCAGCCAAAGGCCCGGCTGTCCTCCACAGCAAGCCTCCCAGGTATGCAGCTCCGCATCCCGTGAGATAAAGGCACAGCTGCACTGTCCTGTCGGACGTGCACTCTCGCACAAGCTTTATTCTTTTTAAAAGCTGTTCAGATGTCATTTCTAAAGCCCAGAAACAATTCCTGCTTTTGCTGCTCTTACACATTACCTGCACTGCAGCTCAAAGGCACAGACATCTGCTTGCATCAGACACACAGTCGGCGCATGGCCCTGCGTGTTCCGTACCGGTCCCAAAATAGGCAGCTGAGACGAGGCAACGTTTGCCTCCTCACTGCTCCTTTGATTGCTGTAACCCTCAGCATGATACGCAGCCAGTCGTAACCGTGACTGTTTCTCCCCCAGTGCCGTATCCCTGTGGAAAGATCACAGCTCCTGAAGCGAAGAGCAAGCTCACCCGAGCCATAAACACCTTTGAGCACTGGAACATCACCACCGATAATGACGACGATGCTCATGACGAGGTGCTCGATAACGTCACAGAAACCAGCACCGCCGCCACCACGAAAATCACACCGATAATTAAGACGGGCACCAGAGTTGTTGGTGGCTCAGACAGCATGAGAGGCGAGGTGCCTTGGCAGGTACTGGCCATTTCTGCAGCTCCCCTGTCACCCCAGCAATCGCGCTCTCTATTCATTTCCTTCTGAATGCAAGACCATGTTACTTCTACACACCCACAGCCCATCTCTAAGGTTAGTTTAGCAATTGTTCTCAAGTCTAACAGCAGCACCGCTTCATTCAGTTCACAGTTTTATGCCACAGCAACAAAACCTGCCTCGCTGGGGGTCTATGTGGCAAAAAAGCCAGCAGTCAGACCACAGCAGCTTTAGCTGGTGGGGCACAAAGGACCCAGTTTTGAGCTATAGCAACAGATCACCCAGTAGTCCATGAATTTACCATGATTAAGCTGAAGGCTGAAGGGGTCGAGCTTTGCAAGGAGCAATGCAGATCATTTTTTAGCTCCATCAGTTGCAACAGATCCATGATAATTTATACCAACAAAGGATCTGTCCTTGTATGACTTCTACCGAATCCAGCCGCTCTTTCTTTATCCAACTTGCAACATCCTAGTCATCTCTGCCTCACCAAGAATGACATCAGAGGCGAGGGGGGGCTGCAAAGAAACCTCCTCCAGCCCACCACGCTGCAAGTACTTTAAAATTATTGTCAAAAGAAAAGTTAGCTCCTAGCTTGGATCTTTTCAAAGTCATCTACTGCCCTTAAATTCTACTCTGACTTCAGCAGGCACAGAAATCTCAGTGGCTGAGAGTGTGAAGTAATAAATCCAGATGAGGTTTTAGAAATGGCAAATATCTTTCAGTTGCAAGCTCTGGCACAGACCGGCACTGGTGATGTCAACGAAAAGCTGCCCTCACAGGGACGTAAATGCCCATTCACGCAGATCAGCCAATCCTTCTGCATCTGCTGAGGGAGAGAAACAGTGAGCAGGGTGTATGTAGAAAGGTCAGGAGCAGGCATCTGCCCTCCATTTCGGAGCTAAAAAAGCCAGCAATGTGCTGGGGACATACATGGCCACCAGAAGCAGCAGCAGGAGGTTTGTTGGAAGGTTGTGTTTTGTGTCTGAAAGGAAGAGGCCGTACCACTGCCCTAGCCGCGCAGAGCTTTCTGGCACAGCCTTTTGTGGGACAAACCATAAGCGATGCTGGCACCCACCATGCATTCACAGAGAGTCAAGAGGAGAACCAGAAAATTAAATAAGAGAAATTGGTATCCATAAAAAAAAGTAAATTCACACGTTACAAGTTCGGCTAGTTGGCTGTGCTCACAGAGACCTTTACCTCCCTAGGCACCCTCCAAAAAAGATGTGGTTGCCCTTTTGCCAGCTGGCAAATGAAGATGCTCAACATGCTGGGATCCAGGCAACAGCCAGGAGGGGTGCTCCCTTCCCCACGGGGTTCAAGGTGGTTGTGGAGCTCAGATCCCAGTGATGGGTCTTATGAACCATGTCTCTGGTGGCTCCGCAGGCAGCCTCGCACCTGCAGGCACGTGTGGCCACTGGGCTCTGTGGCGCAGCAGCCCCTGGCAGCCTGCGCTGCCCTCCCGGGGATGGTGGCATGGGCTGGGGCAGAGCCCATGTGGGACTCCATGGAGGGGGGTGGCTGCAGGCACAGAGGCACTTTGGTTTATTGCCATGGGGGAGCTTCATCCTCTGCGTTATGGACGCTGACCTCCTTAAAGTGCAGCCGGCTCTGCCCAACGAGGCATCAAACGAGTAAATACGTGAGAAGTATAAGGCAGATAGACGGTGATGAGCCACATCACGTGAAAGGAACAAAATGGGTGAATTATAAAGAAAACCTTCTTTGAAACACAATCCTCCGAGCCAGCTGATCAATTTAATTAGAAGTTTTAGCATAAGGGATGTCCTGGGTTGTGCTCCGTAAGTGCTGAGGCAGTTAGATGGCCAAATGAAATGGGTAGTTGAGATTTTGTCCCTAGCTAACTAGTTAAGATTAGTCACCAGCAAAACAGTTTTAGGATGCATGGGCAGAAGTGGTTATATTTCAGACGCTTTGAGTTTTATGTGGAGGTTTATGCCTTCCCAGCCTGGCAGCAAAGGGAGAAGCTCAGCGGGGCAATAATACACGTGCGGGGCAGTGCTGGCCACCCTCTGCGGCAGGTGGAGAGGCAGGCACTCCCTGAGGAGCAGCATCTCAGGCAGCACTGGGTCTGTACGGCCTAAAAGTAGCCTTGTCCTACAGCCAAACAAAACCCCTGCATCTCACTTCTCTTCCCTGCCTATTTAACAAACCCACAGGTATGATTTCCTTCTGCTCCCACAGGTTTATCTGGTGGACAGCCAGGGCATGGGCTTCTGCGGCGCATCCATCATCAACGAGAAATGGGTACTGACGGCGGCACACTGCCTGCAGCCAGGCGACGACGTCACCGCTGTGGCAGGTGAGACCCTCGGGCAGCGCGGGTGAGGGATGCGGGCAGGGCTAGCACTGGCCAGGCACAGGGCACTGCACAGAGCCCTGGAACCCATGCCACCATGATGGGCAGCAACGTGGCATGAGTTGCTTTGAGGCACCGAGGCCCCAGTTGCAGATGGCAGCATTTCAGCAGCCTGGTCCCCTGCAGGTACCACCACCTCTGGTGGGAGCGGTGAGCTGGGTCTGTCCTTGCTCCCAAAACCACGGAGCTGCCGGACCACGTTGCAGACAGAGCTCAACCTGACCACAGGCAAGCACACCTGAGCCAGAGAAGACCCCAGGCTGCTTAAAAAATCTGTTGAGTTCAGCTGAGATGCTGCTTCATGAGCTTGTGTGATGGATTTTTATCTCTGCTGGCCATGCAGGATTTCTGCTCTTCTTGGGGGTCACGCTAAGTTTTCACACAACTCTCTGAGAATGAATTTGTGTGGCTGGCGCAAGAGGGGCACCAGTAACCTGACTAGCTCCTTGCAAGGAGATGACTACTTTTGGTTCTAACTTCTTTAGAAGTAAAAAGAATTTATGGACTGAAGTAGACAAATGGGGCTGGCATGCAGGAAAGCATGCTTTTACAGTAGGGTCTCTGGGGACTTAGGCAGGGGCAGTGTGGCCAGACTGCACAGCAAGTGTTACTGCTACTTTACAATACAAATGTTAACTCTGCTTGAAAAAAGGGTTTTCCCCCCTGACTCGTGGAACCCAGCTGTTCCAGACTGCCCACTAGGCAGCCTGCTGATAACAGCATGGCACCTTGGCAAGCATCGTGGTGCCACATTTCACAGCTGTGGCAGAATCAGCTTCTCCAAGTTATTTGTTTCCCCTTGTATGAGTATCGAGTGTAGGAGGGTTACACCGGTGGCTACAGGAGGGGAACACTGACATGGTTAGTAATTGCCACAAGCAGCGCCGAGAGGAGGCATGGAAGAATCATGCTTTCTGTTTAAATGCTATGAAATGTATCAGTGGCAAAAATGACATTCTACCTGAACCTCCAAGTGCTGAGTTCATGTCTACAGAAACAAGCTTATCAGGAGGGCTCCAGCTGCGTCTTCATCTTCCACGTTACTGCAGCTGAGCTCCTGGGTGTGCCTGGCCAGACCCTGGGGACCCAGTGCCATGGGGCTGGGCACCACCTGCCCCGTGCTGGCAGGACAACGCTCACAGCTTGCACACAGCATTTTTTGCTATCTACTTTCAGGTGGTTTTGCTGGAAAGCCCAGCACAAAGCCCAGCCTTGCACCTGCTAACATGAGAAAGTACATGCCCAGCGCAAAAAGAATCTCCCTCCAGAAAACCACATTTCCACCTGGCAGAGGTTTTGCATTTGCTGCACCTGTGTGCAAACTGTCCCTCCTTTCAGGCTCTCTCCTGCTTGTCACCCACCCTCTCCATTTAGGATGCGTTACCAGCCAAGTCCCCTTGCACTACCTTCCCACTGCTCTGCAGCACTGCTGGGCTTCCAGGGCAGGACTTTGGACAGGCAGCAAGTCAAGAAAGCAAAACACATTTTTTCAGGGCTTCAGGGACTATTGAATTTGTGCCTGTGCTATGTACAACATCCAAGTCCTTTACGTCCATTCACGCTCAATGTTCAGCTTTGTACATAGAACCCTGGGAGGCCCAGAAACTGATAGCAGGGGGTGGAAGAAGCATTCCCCTTCCCTGTCCTTCTTTGCCTCTCCACTTCAACCCCTGAAGCATATTTTCAGATCCCCAGCAATAGTAAGCAGCCGTAGCATAAGAAAAACCTTCTGAAAGTCTCCCCCACATCTGTCTCGCACTTACACTGGAGAAGCACAGCCTGCGAGGCAGCTGACGTTCACACTCCGCTGCAAAGAAACCCTCACAGAGCACATCAGCCACCAAAGCTGCCTCCGCCAGGCACCAGCATTAACGTGAACACAGAAAGCTGCCTCACCTCTCTCGCTGGGCTCCGTGCTGCTCCTCGCAGGCAGACGCAGCAGACACAGGACACTGCCAGGGCCAGGAACGCTGCAGATATTGTTTAGAGGAGATCGTATATTCTGGAGATTACAGCAAAGCATGTAGAAATACCGCAGCAGGGGTTAAACGCGCCCTGTGTCTCTTGGGCTGCAAGAAAGCGAGGGGGGAAAGTCATCCTGCTCTTGAGCCTTCAGCACAACCAGTTCACAGGCAGGAGAGGGAATTCGGCTACAGGCAGAGCCAGGCGCTGCCCATTTGCCAACCCAAGAGCAGAGAACATTTTCCCTTCCCTCTACCTGTTACACAAGCCGGAGGGGAGGTAATAGGCTGCCAGCAACTCAATCACAGGAGCCTGAGGCTGCCGGCAGCACCCTGCATCATGAGCAGCTGAGCCTCCCGCGTGCGACAGGCACCCAGGGGCACCTGGGAGCACTGGGGGGGGGGGGGGGGGGCATTTGTAGCCCTCTGCACTGCATTCTGCATTCTGCCCCATGGTTGTGTGGTTTTATAATAGAGAAGTTGGGTTTCTTTCCACCAATAAAGGACTTATTTTAAACAAAGATTTTCAGTTTGAGAGGCTTTCCCTCCTTTGATGCAAGGGCAACATCCCCTTACATCTCTTTGAGGGTGCTCAATCCCAAAACAGCCATGCTGTTCCTAAGCTTGGCTAAACCATCTGGACCTTTGGCACTTGACTGGCCGGTGTGTGCCTGGTGTCACACTTTGGGGTTCAGGTTCTGCCAGCTGCAGGGACCCAGCAGATGCTGCTGTGGGGGAACCTCTGACACCTCTTGACAAGGAGCAAGCAGCCTTGCCAGCACCAGGCTCAGAGCAGCCTGCAGGCTGGGGCACACAGTGCTCATCCCTTTGCAATCACCTGGTGCGGCTGGTATCGCATCGGGGTGGCATCCTCAGGGCACGGCCGCTGGTCTGGCCACAGAGGGGTCCAGCCCAAGCCACGTGTGTCTCCGCAGGTGAATACAACACCAACGAGGAAGACAACACGGAGCAGCGGCGTAAAGTGGTGAAAATCCTTCCCCACCCCACGTACAACGCCACCATCAACAAGCACCACAACGACATTGCCCTCCTGGAGCTGGACCAGCCACTCAGCTTCAACAGCTATGTCACCCCCATCTGCCTCGGCAGCCGGGAGTTCACCAACACCCTGCTGAAGCATGGGATGGGGACGGTGAGCGGCTGGGGCAGCACGCTCTTCCGTGGCCGGCCGGCCACCATCCTCCAGATCCTCAAGGTGCCCTTTGTTGACCGGCCAACCTGCCTCAAGAGCACCTCCACCACCATCCTGCAGAACATGTTCTGTGCAGGCTTCCCAGCCGGCGGCAGTGACACCTGCGGGGGTGACAGTGGAGGTCCCTACACCACCGAGATTGAGGGCACCTGGTTTCTCACGGGGATCACCAGCTGGGGCGAGGAATGTGCCAAGCCAGGTAAATACGGCATCTACACCAGGGTCTCCAAGTACCTGAAGTGGATAAAGGAAATCACGAGGCTTACCTAACCCGCGGGAGGTTACGCCACGCTGGGGTTCGGACTGATTCATTGAAGAGAGACCACAGCAATCTATGTGGTTTTTCTCAGAAATCATTGCAATTTAATAAACATTTCTAAACGAACCAATTTCTGCTCTTGGGAGGCAAAAGTTGAGAGAATACCGTGGAAATGTAGTAATAAGGAAATAAAAAGCCCTTTTAATTACCCGTGACTACATTCCTGAACACACCGGCACTGCCGAGATGGTGTGAGTCCCCAAATCCCAAAGGCAGGGGCTGCTGCGGATGAGCTGGGGCATGGTTCACACATGGCCCGGGCCAGCGTGCCACCAGCATTGCCCACGGCTGCTGCACAGCACCACAGGCGAGGGGAGCCCAGCAGGCGCTGGGTGCCTTGGGCACCGGCATCCAGCTGCGGCCTCTGCAGCAGAAGCGCAGGAGGGAGGTGAGCACGCGGAGCATTGCACCCCCAGTGCTCTCATCCAGGTGTCTTCACGTGAGCCGGGCTGGGATGGATCATGGGCAGCAGGAAATGCTCCTCTGCTTAAGGATGGCACAAAATTGGCTGTATAAATGACCTAAAATCTGTATAAAACTCACCTAAAGGTAGTAGCAGGCTTTACACTAATGATTTCTGCTGATCCCTGTTCGGATTATAAAGAGAACTGCTTAGTGCTCATTACCTGCCCTGGTCTCTGTATTAACCGTGTTATATTAGAGGCTGCAGCCACAGACGTGGCTGGTGGTGATGGAGGCAGCGCATCGCCCTTCCCAGACGACCTTGTGGGCTGTCCCCGGACTACAGACAGCATGGGACACCCCAGTCCGAGCAGGTGGCACAAATCTTGTTGGGGGTGCCTGCCCCGTGCCCAGGGTGGGCACTGGCACCAAAGCACAGGGACAGGGGGGTGGCATCTTGGGGATCTTGGGCATCTTGGGGCAGAGGTCCTCTGTCGGGCTGATTCAAGTGGGCTTAATTTAGTTCCCAATTTCAAAGGAAGGGAAAAATTCCAAAGGACAGGAGGTTTACCTCTGATCAGTGCTGGTTCGCCTCGTATCTCCTTCCACAGAAAACTCCAGGGGTGCATGGGGAAACAGCGTGTCCTTTGGGAACCACGCCGTGGTGCCTGGCACAGGCAGCTTGGGCACAGGCTGCAGGCACCACGCACAGGACCACGGCACACCCCCAGAGGCAGAACCCCGCTGACAGGGGTTCTCCTCCTCCCGCCTGGTGGGATATGCCCCCAAGACCACCTCTCCCCCCATGCCACCTGCACAAGGGCTGTTGTTCCCAGCACAGACCCCGTGCACCCACCCATGAGTACGGCCCCATGGCCCCCAGCCCAGAGGTGCCTCCGGCCCCATGCTGGGATGCAGGGGAGGCTGGTGATGGAGACACCCCCAGCCGGGGCAGGGTTTCAATAGCTGCTATTTCAGACATTGGTATGAGTGCTACGGTGCCTCTCCCAATTTCAGCTTCTTGCTAATCACAGCGGCAATAACTGGATCATCTGCCGCTGCTTATTTTAAAATCAAAATGCATGTAAGAAGGTTATATTTGTTCTAAAGAAATAAAATAAAACGAATACTGTGAGAATTATATTTTTCTCTAGTTAAAGCAGAGGTGTCTTTGGACAGAATTGCGTATTCTCATATGAATTTATTTAACAAGTTTTTAATCTTTAAATATAGATTTAACACATTTTTTTACAGGTACATATACAATATAATTCATTTAAACTTGCAGTCAGAGAAAATTCTCTACCGTAATTTATACATATACATTAAGAGCCTAGTTCAACAGCATACTTAAGGTAACATACCATGTCGTGTGCAAAGTTTCAAATGTTAAAAATCTCAGACTGTACATTCAGATTTGCAGAACTTATCAACCTCATAAATTAATAAAAGCTTAGATTTAAAACTATGGAAGACAAAAAAGATTAAAACCATTTAATATGCAATGTGTGCTATGTTTGAGACAAATATTTACAGTTGTACCTCAAAACGTGTACTGTTACCACAATAATTGTTACCACTATAAACAGCCCCGACAGTAACTTAAGACACTCCTATTCTTCCACCTGGCAAATGCACTGTGGCCAATTTTGAATTAGACTGAAATAATCTTCAGTGACTTAAAACCCCTCTGCTGTGATTGCTGGTGGCTGAAGAATACTGGGATCCTTCTAGGTCTTGCAGTGTTGCTCAGTTCAGACGCAGCTGGCCACGCTTTTGAGGGTGTACGGAGGGGGGTTACCCACAATACCGGCCACCTGAACTGGAGAAGTGCCCATCACTGCGTGCCAGCATGCTGGGGAACCCCCCCAGGCAACCACAGCCACCAAGCAGGTTCGACAACCCCTCCATACAAAAATGGCCACCAAAAAACATCCCCCAAACCCCGGTATGTTTTAACTGAACAACTTGGGACTGTGTCTAAGAATCCACGGTTCACAAATCGAAGTCAGATCATCAAGGTCCCCCTTTAGTCCACAGTATAAAACATTTCATTTTGACGGGACAGAGCAAATTCATTACCGCATGCATAACACTAGTAACCCTGCTCTCAACACAGTCAGATGCTCTTTGCACACATCTTCTTAAAAGTCAAACCACCTGTACCTATGCTCTACAAAAGCAAAACTAGACAAAGAAACACAAAATTAAATTATGAGTGTTCAGTGTTCTCTTTTCTTTCTCAAAAATTCAATAGATACATTATTGTTAAAGATGCTGAAAAGTACAGTCTTATCACAAGAACATCCTTAGTGCAAACATGGACATTTAACTTTGATTTATGGCACATGTTCCAAAAGTACATACATTTAATGTAAACTTCAACACTTGCTAGATACAGGTTTCAGCCTCGGGACGCTTTGGGACCCTAAGTGATGAGCGACAACCCTGAGTTGTCAGTTTGACCTGACCAAACCTCACTGAAATCAACGGGACTGACCGCCACGGGCTGCAGTCAGACCCTAAGTGCAAAAAGAGGATCTTTAACGTTATTGCATCTCCGCATGTGAGTCAGCCAGGTAATGCTCTTACAGAACATTACATTCACACAGCTGAAGTAGGTATTTAAGACAAATCCATCCATAAAATCAATTAAGCAGGACATACAGCTTCTTTGTTTTTTTGTTTGATTTTTTTTTTGGGGGGTTGGATTGTGGTTTTGGTTTGGGTTTTTTTGGTTTACCAAAACTCAACTCTTTTATTTGCAACTTCAACAGTTGTCAGCTAATAAGTAGGTAAAGCCTTCAACCTGGAGAGGAATTTTCAAGCATCTAAACAAAGTGTCAGGAAACTGCAGTGTACTTCTCTGATGAAACGTGATGGATGTCATGGAAAAACAGCAGGTGAAATTAATAAAATACTGTACTTTCCATAGGAGAAACAAAAGAAAGAGCAGAGAATGGCTTCCTTTATGACTATGAGAAGCTGCTTAGGACCCCAGTCCTGTTCAGCGCAGATGAAGCTGTGGAGGTCTGTGAATGTGATGAATAGTACAGGACAACTCCAACTATTGTGCTATTTCTCTGTAACACTTAGTTGAAAGCTTCCAAAGAGCATCGAAAATAGGATGCTACCAGTTCACCCTTAATTCAAGGGGAACTAAACTTTCTCGTGTTACACAGGCCAGCATCTATAAAGTAATGAAGAATGATGTTAATATTAAAGCATCTTATACCAAGAAATACATTGTTCCCTGTAATCATGTAACATTTTGTATAACATAAAAAAGTAAGTGCGCTCCTGCAGTTCTCCCTAAAAGTTGAACTCCCACTAGCTCCAGTGAGAGCCTTGCCTAAGGCAGGACCACAGGGTTTGACTCATTTCCATCACCTACCACTTGATTATCACAGCGTGGCCAGCTGATACCTTCTCTAGACTCCTTATTTTGTCAGGTTCAAAATGGTTTTCTACAGCACTACAAAATAGCTGTTCCGTGAAGCTGGCTGGCATCACAGGTTGTGCAAGGAGACCCTGCTTTACGTTTCAAAGGCCAAAAAGAGATCAGCGTTACCTTTAATGGACCCTGCGTAAATACAAAAGCCTGTGGCTGCAATCATTAAAGTGCATAAGTAATAGTGCAAACAGCTGTGCTGCATCTGCAAAACTACAAGTGGCATTTTAAACAGAATTTAAGACAAAACTTGCACATTTCAGCTAACATGCTTATGCCAGCCTGCAAGAGCTCAAGAGTTCGGCCACATATGTTACTCTCATCGGGCAGGTTCAAACCACGTGGCCTGGGGAGCCAGGTAAGGGGTTGCCTCAAGCTCAGCACAGTCGAGAGGACGATCCCCACCGCCCTGGCCAGCAGGAGCAGAGGGCATGCAAGCTCGGTCCTTCAGGCACTACCAGCAGGGGAAACCTTTACTCAGCTTTATTGCATGAAGAGCACACATAGGGGATCCCCTTAAGGCTTAGAAGAGATAATTTGGCAAGTGGGGTGTTAAAACAAACTAGGAGAGGGTCTGGGTGTAGAACAGGAGCCTGCATCCTCCTTAAACCAAGCCGGTATGCGTGCCTGCCCTGGCACAGAGCATCCTTCCATGCCTGCTCTGAACGCTCCTTGCCTTTGGGCTCCAGGCAAATTCTGCCGTACAACTGTTCTGCTGTTTAAGAGAATTCGGAAGTTGTAGCAACGTTTCTTAAATATATATATTTATATAAAGGCATTTATCACCGCTTCCGTTTTTCATTTTAATCCCTCTTTTTATTCAGGCTACTCGCTCTAAAAGCAGTCTCATGCAGCCTTCACACAGCGAGTGAGAAGTGGACACTCGCCCTTCTCTCTGCCCAGCCTGTAAAGGTCGGGTGAAAAACACTGTGGCCCCATTTTGCTCTGATGTGAAAACTTGGGAGCCAACAACATGTTTCCTTTTGCCTGCATCTGTTTACCACTGCTGAGAGAAAAGCAGAGCAGGGACAGAGCTCAGCCTCGGCGAGAGGGGCGGCTGCAAGTGCTGCTGGACACCAACACTGTCACCGAAGCAAAAACGAGTCACGCAGCAGCTCTGGGGGATGGCAAGGGCCTCATTTCTGCTCTCCCCGCTCTCCCTTTGCCATGCAGTGGGTGCTGCAGCGCAGCCAAGAAGCAAGATGCCTTTTCCTTCACTGACACAGATGCTGTCAGTGCTGTAAATCATGATCTTTGGCACGTTAGCAACCAGGGGACTTGCAGAAATGTTTTGTCTCCTGCCCCACCGTGGAATAAGAGTTGGGATTGTAACGCTGCAGCCCTCACCTTCCCCAAATGTGTGTCTTGCACAAGGGAAATGAAGAGATAATCTTGACTTTTATATGAATTAGCAAGGAGATGCAAGTCAGTTGACCAGGCAATACCTGGCTGCTTTAGCAAGGCAGCTTAAACTAGCAACACATGGGTAAACCTCAGCAGTAGCTTTTTCCTGAATATTGCTTTTTTCTGAGCAGAGCCCTCCCCTATTTGAGATCTGCACGTTATCACCTGTGACACAAAACTATTCCTACAGCACACATAAAAGCATCCACCATGGATTTACGCAGGAGACAAAATAAATCTATTCAGAAAAAAGCAGCAAGGACTAAACTCAGAAGTTATAGCTAGAGGCATAGCAGAAGGAAAACTGGTTTTCAAAGTGACCTCCAAAAGCCAGCTGTCTTCCTCCCCAAAAGCCTCCTGGCTTGTACCCAGGCCAAGATTTACAAAAAGTTTAATAAGGTTTCCCACACGCACACATTTGCAAAAGAAGAGCTGGACCAAAATACTTGCTCTATCAACAGTTACATGGCATCGCCAATAGTAACCACTCATCTCTAAGGAAAATCACCTATGCAACCATGCAAGGAAAGGATGCAAAACCATCTGTGGTTTTGTTTGGGTGCTGCGAGTTCAGCTTTGCAGGCAGGCTGTGCCTGCGCAGGCGGGGTGCTGGAGGATGGTGGATTTGCAAAGCCAGCAATGGTAGGGAAGGGGGGCATGGACCACACACATCTGATGACTTAAACTGGGCAGCAGAAAGTTCCCTGTAACTTCATTATGAGTTGTACTGGCTCAACACTGGAATAATTAGCAGGAGGGGAGAGGAACAGCTTGTAAGCGTGCAGGCATCAGCCACCCTGTGATGGGAGGTTCTTGTTAGGGCCACATATAAATCTAATAAAAAAAAAGATGTTAAGGTAAGGGAACCATTTAACCTATTCAGCTAAAGGCTTTGCTGAAAAAAAACCCAAATCCCAGATCCGTATGACTTCTGGTTATGAAATTCAGTGACAGGAAATACATTTTTATTTATTGCGGGGACCTGGAGCTGAGCAGTATCAGAAGCACTACCCCCGCGAGGGGCAGGACTGCCTCCCCCATCCGAGCGGCTGACTCCACCACGCTCCACGCTCCTGGCGACCCCACAACATGTTCATCAAGTTTACCCTGCTTACATGCAAAACAGCATTTCAGCACAAGCAGCTCATCACATGTGAGGGTTACGGTGCTCCCTCCTGCCCCTACTTTGCTCTGCAAGCTTGGCTGCCCAATTCTCCCTCTGCTATACTGGAGCAAGAGCTCCATCTTCTGAAGAAGCAGAAAAGAGCCCAGCCCTGAGCAGTCTGGTACAGTCACCTGCGGTACAAAATGACCGGTCCACAGAGGAAAGGGAATTGCTAAACGTAAAGGTACTGTTTGAAAATCAGGTTTCAGAGTGAAAGTACATTATACCTATAAGGACACATCACTGAAAAGCTCTAGGAATAGCTCTAGGAAATAGCAAAAAAACATCCCACATCATCCTACAATATTGCCTGGAGTGCACGTACAATTGGAATCATGCCCAGTGACTGCATACATGAACAGCAACAGCAGGAGAGAACAAAGTTAATCGTAACAGGGAGAACAGAGCCTCAGGGCCACCACTAGACCCTGGCAGCAGGACTGCAAAGCACCTGGGCAGCGGCATGAGGCTCACCAGAGGAGCTTTCTGTGGTTTTGCCTTGTGAAATTCCCTTTAGTTTGTGCTCGGCGACTTTGCAAACCAGATGGTTTTGCATCTGGAGATGCGAGTCTGTTAGCTTTGGGGGATATGACCACTTGCAAAGCAAACCAGTGTTCAAAGTTTGCCGGCACTGTATTTTCAAGATGCATTTGTGGCTGGAGAAACCTCCTGCACAGGCTGCGGTGGAGGACCCGGCGACATGCACTAACCAGACTTGCTGAGAAGACAACACATGGTGCTCCAGGGTAGGAGCATGCCAAGGGCAGTCCTCTCAGCTGCACTGCTAGCCCACTGCCAGCTGCCCCTTCGGTAAAGCCACAAAACCTCCAACCTATGAAATTCGCCTGCCATGCAACAAACGGGATAAAAAAGTATCTTCCTGCATAGGAAGGATTTTACTGAAATACACTGGAAATCCATCAGGAGCTGACTGTTACTATAAGCCTTTCAGAAGGCTTCCTTCATGGTCACCAAAACAATAGATTTTGACAAAAAAAGGAAGTATTTATAAAGAAATCTACTTGCCAAATTTGTTTCATATGGTTATAACTAGTGTATTTATTTTTTTTCGGATGGACTGCATCTATGTGGGTTTCCTGAGCTGCTCCCATTGCAAACCCTGGTCTCCCATTCCCAGTGACATGGTGATGAGGCAAACACATGGAGTGGTGGATGCTGCGTACATGGCAAGGGCGACAGGCTGCTCTTAAGGCATTTTCTTGTGTTGTCTGTTACGCTTCCCTATCTATTTCTACGTACATTTATGGCTAGAAGACGAGAAATATGTTTTCTGAGACTAGAAGCCTCCTGCCAAAACCTGGTAACCTGTTTATTATAAACTTGGTTCTAACAACGGATTAACAAGGAGGCAGCAATGAGGGCAAGAGGTTGCAGAAATGAAGTATTGCCTTAGAGTGCTGGGGGTCAGGCCACGACGCCTTTTGCAGCAGGAGGAATTTCTGCCTAGGTACCTCCTGTTCACACGGGGTTTGAGCTATAGCAGCGAGGAGGCAACACAGTCCCGGGAATCCCTCTGTCAGACTCAGACTCTTCTCCCCGATCTTCTACCCAGTGCTCTTGCAAAGAAATCTATGTTTTTAAATGCTTGGGTTTAACTTACTAGTGCCTGAAGTCACAGAAATGTCTTAAGGTGTTGACAAACAAAAAAAGCTTAATTTACTACTTTTGCGGGTTTTTGGAGTAGCTGCTTGCTTTTTTTTTTTTCCTGCAGAGGCATATGCAGCCAGATTTAGTACATCAAGTGTAATGCAAATGGCTTAAAAGACCTGATTGGAGTTATGAAATATTTCTGCTAGGCGTGCTATATGATACCTGCGACTTTGGCATTCCGAAATCTGCAGTCACCAACTACTATCTGCAGACTGTGGACAGGAATCCAGCCTTCTTTTCTTCTGTTTAGGTTTTTCACCAACCTTGGAATGACAACGGCATTAGTAAAAGAAACAAACCAACCCAGCAGCAGTTCCATACGGGCAAACTCTACACAACTGTCAGTGCAACCAACAATTTGTTCAAACCAGGGAAGCATTTGAACTGGAGCAGGGCATGCATTGAAAATATTCTTCCCACCTAAATTTAGGTACCTAATTAAAAACCTACATCAGGAGCGCAGCTACCTTGGGCACCCCTCTAGGCAGTGGAAAGGAACAGAATGCTCCAGAGCATGAGTTATCCCACCTGAGACTTCCAGAGATGCCAGTTTTCCTCCATTGACTACCGATGGAGCCAAGGGCAACTACTTTCCTCACTTCTTTGCTATTAAGCTAGACTGGTAAGGTGAATTTAGTCAGGGTACTGTAAGTAAATTCAAGCCAAGACTTAGGCAGCTGGAAATACTCATGCTCATAAACAACATCCCTCTGTCTCACCCATGCAGTGAAGTTTGTGCTAACACAAAAGTTTGGTGTGCAAAATCTTTGCCTGGCACTGACTGAAATCGCTGTAAGAGGCGGTAAGCATTCAGCAAAACTGAGATGTTTTACACCTTCCTTTTGCTAACAACAAACCAGATTTTGAAAAAGGCAGTTGGACTAGATGATCATTGTAGGTCCCTTCTTCCAACTGAAATATTCTGTTCTATTCTATTCCAATTGCCCTTGAAGTGCAAGGGCTGTAGGTGCTGGCCAGGAATCCTCCACGGGGCATTTGTGTCTGTGCATTTATGGGCTAGCGCCTGCACAAATCTGATCCAGGTTCCTTGTAACACCACCCTTCCCACATCCCGAACAAGGCATTAGCACGCTACACTCTCTCCTACCGAGACTCTGGGCTGGCTGATGAGAGCTAGTCAGAAATCAGCCTGGAAAGGAAAGGCAGCCAGAAATCTCAGCAAATTGCTGCAAAAATCAGAAAAGAGCGTGCTGCTCTCCGAGGCAAGGGAACTAACGGTTCAGAAGGCAGAGGGCTGGGTATGGTGACTTCCCAGGCAACACTCCCAGCCAGGAGAGAGCCGGCTGCAAAGCGTTATCTCGGAGCCACAGTTTTAAACACAACAGAAAGATGGTTTACAGCCATTAACCATTAACACTCAGACAGCTGTCTGAGGGAGGGAAATGTCTTACAGTTACTCAACAGTGCTATTAATAAGCCCAGAGGAACTGAGCCAACAGCTGAGCTGAGGTGGGCAAGGAGCTCTCGCTTGAAGCGCCACCTGAAGCAGGCAGAGCATGGCAAGCAGGGTGGTGAAGATGCTGGCAAAGCACGGCTCACCCAGGCACCCATGGCAAGGCAAGTCCTGCCACGTTGTCCCAGGCCAAGCCAGCACGTATGGCCTCTAGTCATAGCAAGGGAATGAATTCTCCAGCTTTCTGGAATAGTCTAAAACTTAACTGGCAGCTGCAATGAGTGTATCACCAGGCAAGCGAGGTCGCACAGGACTGCCTTGCAGGCTCGTAGAGAGAAGGCAAAGAAATCCTAAAATACCTACCACTGTCCCTCACCATCTTCATGCAAAAGCTGAATTTCATCCCCGTTTTTCACCAGCAGGTCCTCTGATCCTCTCCTCTTGCAGTCTGCAAGGGCTTTGTATCTTCCTGGAGACTGTGGTAGTAAGAAAAAAATTATCTTATTCAGCTGCACTTCATATCATGCAGCTGCTACGTCTGACTGCCGCAGGGAACGTGACGGAGCCCTGTCAGCTACCCTAATTCAAATTATTTCAAGAAACTGTGGCTGAGACATATCCTCATTTCCCAAAGTGAGATATGGAAAATTTGAGAGACATAGACAAGATACATCTGTTATCCAGCGAAGCAAAACAAAGCAAGATGACCAAAACCAGCAACACCCAAAGCTTTGGGACTAACCAGCTGGTTCCCATCCTCCTCTTCAGTGTCCGAGCAGTTGGAGAGGTACTGGTTACCCGACCACTCCTCCAGCCCCTCGCAGATTTCCAGGGACTGTGACATTCCCGGCCAGCCTGCAAGACAGCGTGCAGCTCAGGCTGGGGGTACCCCAGCACCCGCAGAGCATGCCCCGAGGGAAGGGGAAGGGTCCATACTTCTGTGGGGCTTGTTCTGGGGGGACGGGAGCCCACTGTCCAGCATCACTGGGCTGGTGCGCTCCGAGTCATTCTCTTCTGAGCTTACGGAGGCTCTCTGCTGCTTTCTGATTGATTGAAAAAAAAAAAAAAAAACAGACAGACATCAGTCTTAGTTTTACTTTATGAATGAACACAACTTCACAAGGTTTTGTAAAAGAGGGTGAGAAATAATAGTGGTACTTCCTAACGTATGTTTCTATAAAGGTTAAGGACTTCAGTGCCTAGTTTTAGTTTTTTGGGAGGGGAAATACAGTGGCTATGGTCTGTCTCCTGAATTTGAGCACAGTCTTTGATCTTTGTCTCCATGTGCAGAGGATGAGCAGCTCAGGCTGCGCTGCCAGGCGAGTTCTCCAGGGTGCCCCTCACAAACCCTGTCCCCAGACCACCACCACCGAAGGATGAACGGCACCACATCCCTCCTGACCCCGATGCCAGAGGTCTCAGACAGAAACGGGGAGGGGGGAACAGCACAGAGCCAGGATACAGACAGAGGACAGCGGGTGCCCAGTGATGGGGGGGTACTGGAGGGAGCCCCCGATCCGGCTCCTGGGACTCACCCATCACTCAGCTGGGAGGAGAGCGGGAGCTGGTCTGTGCATGAGCCAGGCTGCTGCTTCTCCACTGTGGGGAGGTCAAACACCATCTTAAAATCCATTTTTTTTATTAGTAACCATCACACTTGAAGCATCATTTTTAAAAATTAGACCTTTTGTACAGCTCTAATGATTTCCATCTAGAGAAAAACAGGCTCGGACTCTTGCAAAGCACAGACTTAGTTATGATTAAGATGGTATATGTTAGCACAAATCCAATAGTCAGCATGCCACTGAAGACTATAATAAGCTTAAAACTAGGCATCTGCTACGTATCTTGTTGAATTAAGCCTATGATAACAAATGTGAAATAATCCCCAAGGTAAGAAAAAAAAAAAAAAAAAAGTACTTCTGTAATTCATTTTCACGTAAGCATCTGGCCTTTATTGCTGTAAGTTATGTTCTTTCCCTGTAAGACCTTGCTCCAGTATTTTGCTACTAGGCTTCTAAAAATCAATTCTCTGGTGAGAATTAGTGGATTTGAAGATTAGCAATGTGAAAATAGGAAAGGTTCTGCTGCAGAGTGAACGCCACAGAGAAATTGGTCAAATGTACCTTTTATAAGCTCCTGCTGCTTGAACAAAATTTTTCTTATTTCATTCAACCATGCCATCTTCAGATCGACCGTTTGGGCCTACAAGTAGAGAAAATTGTCCTAATTTTGCATTGAGAAACATCCCTTATAATGTGTGAATGAAATTTCATACTTTTCTATGCTGAAATTATCCAAAATCCCCTTTTATCCAGAGCCACCACTAAATTTTAAACATACATGATCTTCTAAAATTGACGATCCTCACTACGCCCAGGCAAAACACTGGAAATTCTGGAGCCATCTCTTACGACACAAGAAATGCAGGCAAAAGGACACGTGTGCGTGCATCTCATCTCTTTTACAAAATACCTGAAGGGCCAAGTCTGCCTTTTGCATATATGTATACTTGGATACATACATCTGCTTTAGGAATTTAAGTCAGCTACTCTGTTGCAACATGGAGAAAAAAAAGCTAGGCAGAAGACTAATTAAAAAAAGCATCAATCTACAGTATTTTCACAACAGGGTTGTGAACACCCCATTAGGCAAACAGTTCATCATCATCAATTTCTATTCAAAACGCTACAAAGCAGCGGGGGGGGGGGGGGGGGGGCGGGGAACCAGGAAGAACTGAAGAACTCGGGTCAGTTGGGCATTTTGTAGATGAATCCAAAGACTCCTGGGAACAGCCCCACGAGGGCTAAGCCTTTGCTCTGGGAGCAGTTCTGACATCTCACTGCACAGCAGCACGTGCCTGTGTCCATCGAAGCGCGAGGCTCGTTTCCCACCTCAATTCACACAAGCTATTAAGCACAGTAAAATCTTTTTTCCCAGCTATCGGTCTATTTGAGATATTTATCTGGAATAAAAAGGGTCTATTTCCAAGGGGCAATTCGGTCTTCACTTTAAGATGACTTTTACAGTTCTAGACTGGACACCAAGGAGCAGCCACTGGGACAGCTCTGTGAACACTGATGTGGGCAAACAGGAGGACAAAACACAAGTTAAATGTCTAATAATCCTATAAAGACCAACGGGAGACATCGCCTCAACACTGTTATGAGTATGTACAAATATCAGCATTTTTGAAGATACAAACCTGCACGACATAGACCTCTTCTCGCCCACTATACCAGATTTCAAATTTCCGATGATCTCCTTTCACATTCTCAGTTATTCCAACTGCATTCATCTGCAAATCCAAAAGAACCAGAGAGTGAAACATATTACAAATTTCTCCCTTTTCCCTATGTAACCAGACTTTCTGCAGCATGTTAAATAAACCTATTTTCACCCAATTTAACACAATTCATCAATATTAATTTCAGTAGCAATGACTTATCCCCCCTGACCTTCTGCCAGCTTGCTGTATTTACAAAAGCTTTCTGAAACCAATCAACGGACCTTAGGGGACTTTTCATTTGGGCATCAGTGGAACTAACTGAAAAGTCATCTCATACCTCTTTCACCATGAAATTTCTCAGATGAGGCATACGAAGCTTTATAAATGCATGGTACGTTATTTTTCTACATACATTATTTCTGCTGTATTATTCTTTATTTACTCACTTAATTCGGTGTTTCATTCTTTCAGCGATCTTTAAAACCCTTTTGTGAAGCCCTTAGCTCCTTTAGAAATTTCAGTTCAACATCTTCTGGTCCCTAACCACCCCTGTAGTTGAGACGCCATCCCAAGGTTTCCAAAAGAAGGCTGAACTTCTGGATATAGAGCCTGAGCTGCCGTCAGCCTGGCTTTCACGAAGCACGCAGACTTAAGGCTGGATGTGGCTGAACGCGGCTCTACCTGTTGTCACAGACCACTTTTGATCATTTGGATGGAAATGTCAAAAGCCCAAATAATTCAGGACCTGCACAACGTGACCCACCTGAACAAGTAGCTCAAACTATGGTTAGAGACCGAGACGTTCCTCAGCAACAGGAGACCTCTGACCCACCTGCTGAACACGCCACGAAGCTTAAACGTGCTTTAACACCTGACCTCGCATAAACCACCTCCTCACTCAAAGCAGAATTTGTTAGCAATTTATTGCTGATTAACAGATGGTCAAAAATAGCTAAAGTATCCCACTCACGTGTTTTGAAATGGATCTAATAATAATGGTATCATCCATCAGAAATTATTCACGCAGACTGGATTAGATAAACCCAATATAACTGCAAATAAAGCCTTAGAAAGAAGATCTGTTTAACACTGCTGCTCCTCTTCGTTAGTACGTGCGTCCTCAGAGCTTTCGGTCTGAAAGGCTATGACGATGTACAGATCGGGTCATCTGGGCAAACCTTCTGTTCCCAGTTACTTTTCCAAACGGTGGCACCCATTTTCAACGACTATGAACAACCTCAGGAAATAGGAAGCAAGTTGCTCATTAGCTTTTCTCCTTTCTTCACTGGCACAAACAGCAGAGCTCTTCTGAACTGACAAAGCGCTTGCCTCCAGATGCAGAAAGGCCACTGCCGAGCAGCCGTCGGCACTTTCCAGTCTCTCTTTGCTCGCATCCCTCTCTCCACCTGGTCCTCTACAGTCACATTTGACAAAAGACTGGAGATCTGCACTGAACAGGACTGAGCTTGCAAGAAGGTGATCAAAGCCAGTGACCATTTGCACATGCACAGTTTCACACACGTCCATTGGTATTTAAAAACGCACAGGTTAAAATGTGCAGCATAGTCCTGAACATTTGGAAAAACTTTATCCTGTGCAGCATAGTGCCACGATGCCTTAGAAAGCTGGATCAGGCTCCATTCTGATTTTGTGAAAACATAAAAAAACTAAAAAAAAAAAAACAAACAAAAAACCCCCCCAAACTAAAAAAAAAAATAAAAATTAAAGATGTCTAAAGGAAAGCCTAGAGAGCACATCATCCAGCCGCTGCAATTTCCAGTTCTGGGCATCTTGTTTAGCATGACAGTTTATTATACAGGGGCTCCTACAAAACTGCTCAGGCATCAAGATATTAGTAATTTTAGATGATCCACTATGAGGATGTGAAGAAAAGTGCCAGGAATAGAGATCTTTAAGGTCTGTTCATTCATGTTAGTGGATTTAGAAATTCTATGTCCTTCCCCTGACCAGGATTTACTGTCCTCCACTGTCACTGCAATGCAGACCAAGGTGGGTTTGCACAAAGCTCTGGGATGGCGTTCGTCTGCACTGCCTTCCACAGCAGCATGAGGCAGACTGATTCACTCAGCATCGCAGGGAGTTACGAGCCTGCACCCTCCAAGTTACTGAATCTCAGCTGAGGACGCATTTGCCACTAGATGTTCTACACAGCATGTAAAATATGATCCCGAGGGGCTCTCGTTTGTTTTACAGACGTCCAGTTACACAGCTTCTACCCAACAGCTTGCTTGAATTCTGCATCCCCAGAAAACATTATGGCAAAGAAAAATGATTTCCTCATACTATCATGAATCAAACAAATGTCAAGCTCCAGAAACATGATTTTGCCCTCAGCACAGCAATTCTGAAGATGGATGTGTGCGGATGTAATCCTGCAGCATCCATGGATTTTCTAACCTCAACCTCCCAGTGTGGCAACAAAAACAACTGGAAAACAAGCCCGCACAAGGCAAAGAAAAACCCTGGCCACACTGCCTGGGCTCCTGAGCGCAGGATTTTCTCCTCCGAGCAGGCTTTCCCCACGCCACCCTCTTCAGTTGTTTCAAAAGCACGTATGGTGAAACAAGTACTACAGGGAAAACAAGCTCTCCAGAAAGAAAATGATGCTGCTCAGGGAAAACATTTAAAGTGCCTAGACATATGGCCTGGGATTTGCTTTTAATACACAATTTGTAACACACACTGGAGCTGAACAGGCTTATCTACTATTACACAGCTTTCTGACTACTTGTGGCTTCTCCCTCCCCAGACCCTGCTGAGATCAGGGACCTGCAGCATCTGGACCTGAAGGCTCTGCCCCCAAGTGCCCATTTTTTTCCATTCTAAGATATACTCACATCGAGGTTTTACTTATCAAGAAGCACAAGGCAGAGTACTGAGACAAAATGCGATGTTAGAAGTGCTCATCACACGCAGTACGGCAGAAGGTCTCCTTTAGGAGAGCACTTTTGGATTTTTATTGATAATAGTTAGCATTTATGGGCTTGGGACAGTTGTTTATGTCCCTCATATTTTGCCATAGGCCACTCTTTTCATCTGATAATTGTACTTTTAGCTGCCGTTAAAGCATGCCAAAGGAGAAGGGCAATGAGAGAGGAAGAGGAATTATCTCTGCATCCTCCGGGCTGGGAAATGGGGCTCAGCAGCAGCCAGGCAGACCCCAGCCCAAGGGAACTCCCTGAGGACCAGGGGTGTGAGGAGCCCCTTGCTCTCCCAGGTCAGCTGGGGAAGATGCAAAGGGACACCCCAGCTTCATGCCCTCACCCCCACTCCTGGAAAGTGGACTAGTGGAGGGGGGAAGACACATTCCCATCCCTGGGACTCGCCTGTAGCTCCATTTCCCTGGCAGGTGCCACCCTATATGTGACTCCGAGTCCATGGGCTCTCCCAGCTGCTGCTCCAGCTGTGGCGGTCCTCACAGCTTATTGCAACCAACCACCTTTCACTGGCATGGCACTTCCATAGGGAGCATCACAGCCCTTAACGGCAGCAAACAAGCCACTGTGTCAGGGCAAAAACACTCTCTGGGTCTGCAGAGTTACTGGTTTACAATGTACATGGCAATGGCCCCAACTAAAAAATCCTTACTTTCAAAAAATGCTTAAAACTGTAGGATGAGGTTTTGTCATATCCGTCTCCGTGCTCCTCTCGTTTCTTGCAGAAGACCAAGGCTTTCTCGTACAGGAACAGATGCCTCTGCATTGGCTTGAACCTGGCAAGATCCTTCATTTTTGTCGGACCTTTTCGGTGTCCTGTCCAAACACTGAAAGATCCTTGCATCAATACCTTCCCCAGTTCGCTCAGGTCACCCTGGTGAGAATATGACAAACAAAAAAAAAGAAAGAAAAAGATGTCAATTAAAATGTAAGAGGGCTGTCCAAACAATGACAGGCGCCGAAGCCAGCTCTGTTCCAAGGCACGGCACTCTAAGAATAGGTCTTCCTGGAAGGATCAGATGATCCTTTGGGAGTGACGGCATGGTGCCAGGAGGGAAGCAGAGGTCTCTGGCGCAGGCCTGCAGCTAGTCTGTGTGAAGGGGTACAAGTCAGTAACTGGAAGAACTAGGAAGATAGGAAAACTCGCCAGCTCCTATGGAAGACCAGGTCAAGGGCTCCGGCTACTTCAGTGGGAGAGAGAGCAGATGAGATCTGAGCCTGAACGGAGGTCTTGGAGGATGGACTTCTCAAGGACTGGGACCAGCAGCTTAGGAAGCCAGCCTCTCACCCTTCTACAAAGCCCTAGGAAAGACAACCACTTCCTTGGGCAAGGATCAAAACCAGACTCAACAGAGTATTTAGTTAAATGTTGAATGAGAAATGCTATGAAGACACCCCGGGCGCATCCTAAGGTCAGCCAGCAGAGAACGAAGGTGTATGCTGGAAAAATACTCTCAAAAACCACAAGGTGGCAAGTGTGGGCACTATGCAACTTCTGATATGTCCTTTGCATGCAGATATTTTCCAAAATCCTGAAAACAGATGGAACACTATCACCTGTAAGAGCTTCCTGATCCCATTAACTTTGCAGCTGCCCTAGTGTAGTTTGTAGCTCATACGTTCTGGGACACTATCCATTCCCAATGCCCCACCTGGCCTTGCGCAAGGTCTCTCATTACCCAAAACTACTCACATCATATCCTGTTATTGAAATCTGATGCATAGAGTCATTGACTGACTTTAGCAAATCCAACATCGCAACCAGAGCTTCCTGAAGTTCCTGAACTCCATCACAGCTCGTGCTGTACTTTAGCAGCTCCTGAAAATAGAAATGGAAGAGCATGTGTTTGCACTTGAACAAAGCAGATCTTTCCATCTCGCCCAGAGTTTCCAATACCCAAAAGCAACCTACACCTCCTGAGTTTCTTTTTTCATATGTCACTGGAAAAAAACATTGACTCTAAACCAACAGACAGTATGAGGTGGAGAACAGATCACTGAAGCATGGCCCATTTTTTTCTGGGTTTCCTTAAGAACATTGTCAGGTTATAGAGCAGCATCACGCTCATCTAAGTTCTGTGTGTTGTGTTTCCTGCTGGGTAAGAAATAAGGAACTAAGGCTCAGGTTTCCCATTAGCTGCCAATACGCCATATTTGCCTTCAGATGAGGTGGGCAGCAGATGATTGTCTTCAGCCTGGCAGACAGAAGGAACAGAATTTACAAAATCTAGAGCCTTCAAGTCAATAAATGGAAGGCAGATTAGGGAATTATACCATTGTTATAAAATTACTTTCATTTCAGATCTCCTGTGCCCACCTACACACTTCACGTGTACTCATCTCTCATTCCAGAGGCTAGGAGGTAGGGTACAGAAGCCACCACCCCAGTGTTATTCCACTTTACAGAGTGGCAGTAACAGCACTGCCCTGCCTCAGACAGGGGACACAAAAATAAATGCATTCAAGATTACAGGCACTATAACAGCCTGAGGAGAAGAAGAGGTGCATCAACATATTTCATTCATCGTACTGGTCGTGACCATCACGATCATCTCTCGTTCAGTTTTCTTAGAAGTGCTTCTGTCATTTTGCATCTCTGAACAGATTCAAACAGTCCTTCTCCCCTCAAAAAACGGCTCATTAAAAGCCCCTGTTCCTTTTTCAGGTACGCAAATCATCTTCACCGAAAGACACTATGGAGGGCCAAGATAAGCAATATGTAATCTAAAGCTCTGTGCTGATTTACAGGTAACCCTTAATTGAAAAATAAAACAAACTGGAAAAACAAATCCATCTCCTGATGTCCTTTCAAAGCAGAATATGAAATACCTTCAGAAGTAACTGGTATTTTGTCAGGCGCTGCACTGGTTTGAGCAAATAGGAATCCAGCCCGAGTTTGTGCTCTAATTTTCTTTGGCATTCCTGGAACAAAGAATTCAGATTAAATAAGTTCTGCACCAACTATAGGTCGTTATTCCAACAGCATGACTAGTATGGTTTAATGACTTCAAAGGTTTCATGTAAAAACATCATATGGCGCCTATAACTAAAGAAATTTCATAAAAACACATAAAATAATATCATGAATTTTTTCATGATGCTGAAACTCCTTGTGTACAAGAAACTCCAGCTGCTATTTTTGTGAAGCTTCCATGCGATGGTGAACAGAATATGCTGCAAAATTGTGGGGTACTGAGGAAGGTGTTTAGGACAAGTGAGTGTCCCAGGACGACGCCAGCCTTGGCAGGAACAAACAGCTCACCTGGAAGAAGGTGCTTTCAGAGCACTGCCTCCACAGGGACTCCGACCGGGGCTTGTTCTGGCAGTATTTCTCATACATCTGGAAATCCTCTCGCTGCAAGGGAAGCCGAAAGGCAAGTCACATGCATGCAGCCAAATCAGGTGAACACCCAAATTATAAATTTGCTTTTATCTCTGTTGCCAGCTTTAATATCTAAAAGTCACAGAGTGTGGGTAAAAAAAGCACTGCTGGGAATCACAGCAGCCTGCAGTGTAGTCACGACTGTTGCTCTCCCCCATCTGCTGCTGGCCACGCACCTACGCTCCTGCCTGGCTGTTGGTGTTGCGTGTCAGAAGCGTCTTACTCAACTGACATAACTGAGATGTTGCACAGTGCGACAAATCAGAAGAAACATTGGCCTTCAAGTCTGCTTTATATGTGAAAATGAGTCACCCACCCTGTCTAGGAAACAAAATCCCACTCTCTCGGGTGCTCCCAGGCAGCTTTCCAAACTGTGCAGGAAAATTCTGCAAGAGATGGGAGAAGAGACAAAACGCAGTGGCACACAAGGTATGGTTTGGGTATTTAATCATTATAGGAAATCAATCTGATAAAAAGGGGAACAGAGCCAGCATCGTACTTGTTGTGGAAGTCGTATATCTCGGGCATGTTTCCGAAGAGGACGTCCTTCCTGTTCCTCAGCACGGGAGGCATGAGGATGAGCATGGCAGGGTTATCCATCTCAGCTCTGTAGCCCTGCAGGATGCAAAAGGGGCTCATCACTCAGTTGGTAAGGCCTTGGCTTGGCATCTCCTCGAAGGCAGATGAAAAGGGGACATGAACAGATTTTCAACACAATCTGCTTTGCTTCAAAGCGCAACATCCCCTTTAACTCCTTATCTGCATCTCTAAACCCCTGTCCTTCAGCCCCTGGGGCACGTGGGGTTGTGGTCCAGCAGGGGATGGCTTGGGATGGCCCCTGTAGGGCTGGCCGGCGCCACAAGATGCTCCCTATTCACCAAAGGCAAACAGCAGCCACTTGCTCCTCACTATGGCCTGACTGCACGAGAGGTCCCTGAGGAATATTTGTCTGGGTTGACCACATCTGCTGCTATGACTGTGGGACACAGGAGTGACAATGTGTTTGTACGGGGTACGCAGTTACACACAACCTCACGGGACCCAGCGCAGCGAGGTGACTTGTTACAAAGCAGAGACAGCTTGAGGTCAGAATCAATGGGCTTTCTGCTCTTGTACAACGCCTGCTGAGCACTGGGGTCTCGCTCTCCTCCATACTTCAGGATTTCTGTCCTCTGTGGCTCCACCTGCCTCTTGAAATCACAGCCTCCCAAACCAGGGAGGAGCTGGAAGGGACAGCACTGCACTACAAACTGCGTGGTGGAACTAAGAAATAACGCACAGCTCCCCTCAGTAACATCACATCACCGCACCAAGGCAAAAACATTCACCGGGTATGGTGAATACCCTAACTGCAGAAGGCACGGGCAGAGCTCAGGACCGCCGCGGCAAAGAGGACATCAAGGTGGCTGCTAGCCACAGCTCAAGCTGACCATGTTAGTCACCGAGATGGCACAGCACTGAGGCCCTTCCAACCTGAGTAGCAAAAATCTTTGCAAAAATGTCTGCAGTATGCACAGCATGTCTTCTTTGGCTTGCCAAATTAATCTCTCACACTCATTATGGTAGGAATCAGTATTCCTCATACGAAGCAGGCATTTTGCAGTTGAGTAAAGATGCAGTAGAAGATAAGTACCTGTAAAATTAGTCATTTGTATTTAACCACTGCAAGCAGGCTTCCCTCTTCAAAGGAAATACTATTTTCAGAAAATCTGAGTCTATCTGTCCATTTTTCTCTATCTAGACTTGATATGCATGATAATAAATCTATGTACCTGCCAACTGCTTTATCATACAGAGTATGGTTTAACAACAAAAAACAATCAGTGCAGGGCAATTACATGTAACTACCTGCAGTCCAACAGATTTATATCCTGCTTGCTCCTGGGTGAGAGAAATGCAAGGGGGGAGAGCTATTTAACAGCCAACTTGTTTTGGCCATCAGCAAGAGTTATTTTGGAATAAAGCAGAAATGTCTAAAATGGCAGTATGAGAAATTATTACCTGGTTTCTAAAGAAACGTGCTTTACACAATCACAAATTTCACAGCATTGAAACAGAATCCTCCCAAGGATAAAACACAAGCTTCTTTCTTTTGTTTCCAAAAGGTAAAAGAAATCGAGGAACAGTTAAAAATAACAGCTTTTTGTACACTTCTCCAGGCACTGATAAAACTAATTACCAGTGCTTTTGCGTACAAACAGAAGGCTTCTCCCTCATTCTAGATGAAAAGCTCATCCTGACACCAACTGTTCCTGCAGATGCCCCCAACAAAGGAAAACTGGGGAGATGACTTGAGCATTTACGACTAGCTTGGGATCTGACAGTCTGGTGGAAACCTGCCCCATCACATTTTTGCTCAGTTTGACAGAGCGGCAGGTGCCCTTTTGTACAAGTTGCTGGGGAACAGCAATGAACAACCTGAAAAAGTCACTCACCGTCAAAACAGTGAAGAGTTCCTCTACGTACACTCTCTCAGTTTCTATAAGCTCATTGATGACATGGCTAAAATAAAGAAAAAAATAGAAGTATATTATTTTTATGCCTGTAAAAACCCCACAGGCAACCAGTGCAGTTCAACAAGCCCAAAACACAGTGCGACCTCATTAACAGCCCACATAGGGACGATAAAACGGGTAAAAGCACAAGAGATGAAAC
Source organism: Falco cherrug (assembly GCF_023634085.1). Lineage (NCBI taxonomy): Eukaryota > Metazoa > Chordata > Aves > Falconiformes > Falconidae > Falco > Falco cherrug. The sequence goes on from NC_073711.1 coordinate 16,818,396, forward strand.
CCAGGTCAGGTTGGAGGAACACATGCGCTGGGCAAGGACCAGCTAGAAATAAACTCACTTATTTTGAGTGATGTAAACAGGGTGAAAACTTACCCTTTTAGTATATCTAAGTTGTCATCACTGTCTGAAATAAAATACTGCAAGGAATTCCGTTTTTCCTGATAGTCATGCATTACTTCAATCTGGAAAAGAAATGGGAGGCACTGGGAAGAAGAGCTGCAGGGAGGTTACTGCAGAGGCAGGACAAGCCCAGCCCCTGATACCGGCACAGGAACTCTGTGGGGAAGGATAAATTACGTTTCCTTTTAAGAAATCTTTTGTGACACAAAATTTTGAAAGGGAATAGTGTATAATAGGTAGCCAAATATTCCCAGAAATTACTCTGCTACATAAAATCTGAAAATACTGGTAACGTAATTCATTAATGCAGAGACCAGAGAACAGTTTCCACTGGGGAAATATCTGCAGATGGGCATTTTCTTAATAGACATCACTGTTATGCAAAGAACAAGCTCAGGGAATTAACACGCAGGAAATCGATATCTGTGACTCAGGAAAACAATCCGAGATAGATCTCAGGTGCTGGACTAATCCAACTAAGTCATATGGATATGAAAGGTTTGTTGTTTCAGGTTTTTTTAAAGGAGGGGAAAAGAAACCACCAAAGAACATCTTCAAATCAAAAGCACAAATACAATCAATATTTAGAAGGGTTTCTGTTTTTCAGTCTATAAAACTCATTCTGATTTCATGACTAATTTTTACCTTGCGAGAACTTGGAGTTTTTCTTGACGTTTTCTTCCCAGGAAGAGAGAGATCAAATGAAAATTTCAAACTGGAATTAAAATCCACACCTTGGGTAGAAAAAAACCCATAATTACATTATGCACATCTGTAGTGAAGGACAGGGTTCAGACAGAAATAATAAGTCACGAAGAAAAATGGGATATGTCTTAAGAATAAATAATTAGTTATCTAATACCACAAACAAACTGACAAAATAAAGGCTCTCTCAAACAACAGTACTAATAGCAAGTAGCACAAGTCACATGGACAGTCGCGAAGGCCATAAAGTAAAAAGTAATCAGAAAAAAAAAAAATGTCCATTAAGTGAATACTGTAATCAAAACCTAACAGTCTGTGAAGCCTGTGCAAATGACGGAAAACAATAGAATCAAATAACCTACCAAAAGGAGTATCACCTACTGGGATATTGTTTTAAAGTCCTTTTATGAACGTAGGGCAAGACGCTCAGCTGGTATAATTTGTTTCTCCACCTTGGAAGAATTTATTGATATTGTCAGTAAATAATTACAAGTTGTAATACTGTGGAATACAGAAGTAAACTGGAAGCTTAAAAATAAAACATCAATCTCCCTATTGAGTTGTACAGCATCTCTCAAATACTTCCTAGTCCTGAACAGCCAACAAGGTAATTCCTCAGCAAAACACGCCTTCTCCCCCAACATGAATGGCAATCATGAATTTCTCAAGAATCTCACTGGCCTCAGTGACAGCTCCACGTGCCAGACTGCAGCCACAGCAGCTACACCGAATTCTTAGATGGACCAAAAATTAACACATTCTGATATGTAATATCCACCTTATTCACAAATAGAAGAAAGAGGCTGGCGATGTTTAAAAAAATAATTTAAAAATAACCTGGACTAATAGGCTATCTTTCCATTGGGTCAAAAAAGGTATCACAGCACACATGAATGCAAGAGCAGCTGTGCCTAGGTTTGAGGTTTGAGCAGTGCTGACACCAAAGAGCCACCTTTGTGAAGCAGAAGATGTAGCGAGAAAAATGGATGCAGAGGGATATGCAGAGAGCCGGCAGCCCACCTTCACCTGGGGCTGCTGCCAGAGAGCTACCACCGGCGGGGGCCCACGCCTCCACCTGCACATGCACCAAGCAATCAAGGAGAGCGCTCTGGATGCTGCAGAGCACATCAAAGGCACATGTGGGGTGCACCCCGTCACGGACAGGAGGACCCAGAAGAAGGGAGGACTCGCCAGTGGTCCCCTGGGGAGCACACGGACCGGAGTTCAGCGGGGGGTGGTCACCGGCTGTGGTTCTGCTGCAAGGGTGGCTTTGCTCCAGCACGCGGGCTCGCGCCACGCCGCTGCTGTGCATCTCGCTACGCTCTACAGCTCAAGACAGGACAGGTTTACTCTTTTTTTTCTCCCCAAAAAGTGGTTTCAAAATTAGAACCGCATTTATCAGACGGGCTTCAAACCCAGGGCAAAGATGAAAGAGGAAGCGTCTGTCCTCAGACAGAAGAGGAAGGGGGAGGAAAACAAAAGAAAGAAAGAGAGGACAAAAGTAATGTGCTCAGGGGTGGCTTGGTTTCAATCCACACCATAAAACCCATCCGTCTCAAAGCACTCCCGGCGGAGCCCAGCATGCGTCTTTGACACTGCACGTCACGCCAGCAGGCCTGCAGCATTTTGATGTTTTGTATCAAACACAGGCCTTATTAAAAAGCTCTCTTGGCGTGATCTATCCAAAGAGGAGCCTTTTGTCTTTCCCTGCTTGCTGGCTCCGCTCATTTCAACACACTTGATCATCTCTTTCAAGGAGAGGATTAATGGAGGATACCTGCGCTTGGCAGGCGACCGAGTGCCTTTGCTGGAAAAACGTGCACCCCACAAAGGCATGAAATAAGTCCAGCAATTGATGATGGTCTCACGACATCCCACGGAGGTGGCCACCCATTCACCCCTACTCTTCCAGTCAATAAATCCTCCTTAACATTTTCCTGTTTCTAGGAAGCTGGAAAAGTTACATTAGGCAAAATGGGCAATGCTCTACTTTGCAGATTCAGAGTTTTTCTCCTGATCGAGGAAAGGGGTTCACAGAGCAGTGTGGTGTAGTGAAGGTGGCAGCAGCCTGAAAAGAGGAAATCTGGGATTTACTGGCTGCACTGGCCTGCATCTTGAGTAGCTTAATTCCCCTCACTGCATCTAGCTTCATTCCTCTCCCTCCACTAGCCTGACTATTTACACTGCTGCTGCTGTATGACACCTGCTGCAATTCACCATTACCAATATTCATCAATTCACGATAAAGATTTTGTACTAAAACACAGATGTTTAATTGCTTTATGCAGTCAGATCACTGAATTTAATATTCCCACACAACTTAGCATGTCCCTGGTTTAAAATACAAGGATGTTACCTTGGAATACTTTTTAAGTCTGATACATACAGGACTGCCAAGGATGAAAGTTTTAATGTTATCATTTAAAGCTAATATTGAGCCACATCCCATTACCAAAATCAGGGCAGAACATTCAGTGACCTCAGTTCAACCAGAATTTGTACCTTTATGGACAGTAATTATTGTCCAGCAGGATTTAAGGAAGACATCCTCAAGGAATCAAAGGGAGTTAAGCATCCACCTCATTTCCGTTCATAAGATCTGAGCCCCTCATTTCTCCAAGCTCCTTTGCAAACATCAGTCCGACTTGATGCCAGCTCCAGCTCAAGACAGTCGCAGACAATAGGTATGCTAATAAATTTAAAAACATTGCCCTTTTTCCCTGTAGCACTAATTTACCAGGTTTCAGCCCAGTAGGATGCTAGTAAAGCAGAACTGGAAGCATGTGCTTTTTACGGCTCTCTTTTTTCATTGAGTAGGAAGTGAAAATAAATACCAAGCAACCAGCCCCATTCTTCACACAGGTTTGAGAAGCTAGACACAAAAATTGGAAAGGTAATAAATCATCTCATATACATTTAGCATTATACAACAACTCTGTACCAGCCAGCAAGCTTTAGCTGGTTTCTCAAAGCTGCCCTTAGTCTTACTCATCCTGCCTCAAAGGAAAATTATCATCTGAAAATAGCATAAACTTAAAAGATTTTACCATGTTTAGGAGAGAACAATGGCGATTTTGATCTCGGTGGATTTTCTGGCCGAGGGGCTACTAACTGGACAGGTCGCACGTGTTTATCCAACAGCTTCTTGAAGCAAGATTGCCGATTCTCAAACATGCTTCGAACGTTTTCAAGCTTGACCTGCACTGACTGTATCTGGCACTGTAGAGAGTGAAAAGGACTCCTGTGATCAAATAACCACCATAATTTTCCACTTTGACCCAAACCAGAGGACTACAAGGGTGATGACACTGCAACACAGTCCGACCCTGCCCTTCACCTGTGCAGCAAGGAACTGGAAGGGATGCTTACCTTCAGGTCAGGTGTTAAGACTGACTCAAAATCATAGCGTAGGGCTTGGGGATCATAGTTTAAGTAGGCTGAAGAGCTTTCAAGAAATCTTTCTATGTCCTGGAGAGCTTTCTGAGCGCCTTCTTTAGACTGGCACTTATCCATCTGCTGGTTGGCGAGCAGGTAGGCACCTTCGTCACAGCACTGCAGAGCCTGGTAACAGCACAGGGCAAACACAGGGAGCAAGACTGTCAGCAGCACCCCTATGAAATCAAGGTTCCCATGAGGAATATCTTTTACTGGATCTGTATTTTCAACTTGGAGCTAATTAGTACTCCTAAAGACCTCAGCAGCTATTGCATTTTGATTAGAAAGTAGAAAGGCCACATTTTTTCTGGAGGGCGACTGCAGTCCTCAACATACCCAGCCAAGTTGCGCTCCCACTTGTACCTGGCTAAAACCAACGGTAAAACTGACACCGAAGCACTATTCAGTGCATAGTTGAACCAAATGATAAGCAGATCTTTATTTATCCAATTTAGAAAGCTGAAGGGGGCAGTACAGAGTTTACAGTGAGACACGCAGGTTTCTTGAAATAAATGCCTGCCTCTGAGCAGACCTGAATCACAAGGAATGACCACAGTAATTGCATTCCTGTTCCGAAAAAAATAAGGATTTTAAATTGCAGTTGAAAGGTCAGCATTTAACATGCACAGGTAACAGGTGAACGCCAGGCTGGGGTTTGGCTGGCACTCACACGCTGTGGTGTGCACAGGCGTAAGAAGATGCTGCAGCCAAGAACGACAGAGGACCTCCAGTGCTGCGAGCGGAAAGCGGGGTGGTGGAGAGCAGGACCACGGTGTGCGGCAGCACAGCCCATGGGCTACACCACCGCACCGGCCAGGAACGTGGGAGGCCTGAGAGAGGACACTGCCCTGCAGCTGAGGGGCTGCTGAGGGACCATGTGCCCCCACAGATTAGTGCAACATTGCAGACACAGAGAGAAAGAACAAGCTCCCAAGTCCCCCCAAACAGTGAAATGGAACAGGGTCAAACTTCGCTGCTTCTCTTAATGGCCTCAAGCATGTTACAGCAGTGTGCCTTCTGGCCTAATTAGCGTGAATTTCCCTAAATGAATATCTGACTCTGATTAAGATATCAAAGAGCATTGGAGCCACACGACTCCACTTCCATGCTAGCACACAGCAGCTGTGCCTATCTACCAATCTGTCACCGTATTTTACAGTCAGCTATGTTCATTCTTAATAAATTGCTAAGGAAAAAGGGCTGGCGTTTATCTGCAAGCATTACCTCTTTTGCACTGGGTATGAAAACCTCAAAACTCAATTAAAATGTGGATGCAACATGAAAGCATGACCAACAGCAGCAGCTGAACTTGGGCATTCTGAACTGCCCTCTGGAGATGCCCACCTCTTTCTGCTGACTATTCACAGCACCAGTAGAGAACGCTTTGCTAACTTAACCAGCTAACCAAGGGGTGAATCACTCCTCCAGCCGCTGGTGAACACTTCCCTACCATGACCTGCTGAAGCAAAGCTGCACATTTCGCACACTTCCAGCTAAGATGTGGAGAGGCTAACCCCATGGGGAAGCAAAGGGTCTACTTCTCAGGTCACTGCATCTCTGAACTGTACCTGCTGAAGGCGGGTATGAAGATCCAAGGTCTTCTGCAGTCGCAACTGCTTCCTTTTGATCTCGTCAGACAAGACATCAGAATGGTGCCGCAGCTCGTTGCATTGTTGGCAGATTAAGTTGAGTGCATAGTGATGGTTTGCTGCTAGCTGGTGTCCGTGTAGTATCACCACCTGAGCCTTCCCTATCAGATCCTTCAGTGAAAGGAAGAGAATGGATTGCACACTTACTGAAATAATGCCAAAATATCTATATGTGACAACATGCATTTTCACGTCTTACCAGACTTCAGGTACACATGGCGATGACTGCCATTAGGAGTAGGCAGATGGGTGGCTTACGCAGGATAAAATAGCACCCATCGTCTGGGAAAAAAAAACCTTTTGCTATCCAAAAAGAGGATGAAGTAAACTGTATTTCACCAAACTAGCAATGCTGTGAATGGCTGTTGGCAATGTGCTGCTGCCGTCTCCAGGAACTAGACTGGAAAAACAAACGCAGCTGATACCCGATTTAGGCACACTACGCTCCTAAGCATGAAAGGGAACTTGGGCAGTGAAGGTTTGTGGCGAAAAAAACCCAGGCACTTTGCAGCAAAGCTTGATGCAAAGACCAAGCTATCTCATCTGCACATCTTGGCCAGTGTAACATCTTCTCCAGGGCTGGCTTTCTGCTGGGACTGCTTCCCTGTTGCACCCTCTCTGCCTGGCCTTGCATTCCTCCTCCCTCCCCCCACAAACATTTCTTCCAAAGGACCAAAAAGCCTCAGGCCTTTCCCCTAGGACTCCAATTTTCAAAGAACCCTCTGAGGGTTGTGTCCAGATCCCTCAGGACTTCTCCACTGACCCTGGCCCGCTTGGCAAGCACACCCTTTTACAGAAGTCCCATCTTCAGTCGGGCTCCTGTGAATCACCTCTCTTCACTCTTCTTTCCCCTACATCTCTTCGTCTTCATGCATATGTTATGTTCAATTCACAGGCACATCAAGATAACAACTTTTTTGCCTCTCCATGTGCCTCGCAACAAGTCTGCCTATTAACACTGCTAAAGCACTTAACATATAAATAATTCTTCTATCTCATTAAATCCCACGCCTCCCCTATGTTCAGACATTTATCTGTTCTGGATTTTCACGGTGGCTCAGCGATTTATTTTAACTATGATAATTAAAAACCCTGTTCCTGGCTTTCGAAGTGATCACAGCGTTGCTGTGCAGAGGAGAGACATGAAATCAATCCTTTCATGGAGCCACTTACCAACGAATTAATCCAGAACCAGGTAATTTCAGAAAACGCTTCCTACCACAAATAGAGAATGTACCTCTTGTGTTTCACTTGTGCTTCTTTCCGTGAAAGAGTATCTCACCTGAGCCATACCATCGAAATGACCCAGGTCCTTGAGCCTCTGTTTTACTTGGGGGACACTGTCGCCAGTGTCGGGCAGCTCCGCTTGCTGACCCTTTAAAAATTCAATGGCATTCTTGACCTAGACACAAAGAAGAAGACTGCTGCAAAAGGATACAAAGCACAGGCAGAAAATCATTCTCAGACCAGAATTAATCACACTTCAGCTAATCCAATAATAAAACTAGCGTCCAAGGACTAATATCTACGTTCAGAGATGCTTCCAACAGCAAAACCTATGCAACGGCACGGAAGCAACACCTAAATTAGCTCGGAGTAAGGAAGCAGAGTGGTCTCCCCCAGCTAGCTAGCCCTGCCAGAGTCAAGAACTGCAGCATAAATCAAAGGCTCTCATAATAAAATCCACTAAAAACTTATCTCCTCTCCCCTCCTTTCCATCTCCAACTCTTCCTTCTGCCAACAGAAGTGCATCTGATCATACCTCTTGAAAACTTTGCTCAAACTTCCACAGTTGTAAATATTGCTCCATTTTTAACTGATGTTTCTCCCAGAAGCCATCAAAAGCAGTCTCCATCTCATGCAGCTGGCCAAGTAACCTTGAGCAGAGAAAAAGGACAGGATTGGAACAGTTTGCATCTAGAGGACAAGCAGAGATGGACAAGCCCTACAGTTCACCTCTTCAGGTCTTCTGCACTCAAGCTCTCAGAAGTCAATGGAGTCAATGTATGACTTGTGAAGATTTCAGAGAGAATTTTAATGAAATAATCACTAGAGGTGACAGCGCCTGCGTGACGCAGTTGTTGCTACCTCCATTTATCTGAATAATACCTGGGAGCCTGGCATGGGAGCACCCTGCATCTGCTCCACAGCCTCATCGAAGCAGCGGCGGGGAAAAAATCACAGCAGGTCAAAGTCATTTGACAGAAGTCACCCAGCAATGTGATGGCTCTGGAGCAAAATTCCAGTATCTTTGTCTCTGTTTGATAGGTGGCCTAAACAACACATCTACGCTTAAATAACTTGAGTATTTTCACTCAAAAATCAGGCAAATTAGGAACACGGTGCACTCACCGGTGGACAGTCTCCCAGTCCCCAGGCCTCTCGTGGTGCTGGTCCTGACTGCATTCCCCAGGGTCAGGCTCTTCAAAACTGCTCAGAAGCAAGTTTCCCTCTTTTGTGACTGCTGTAATATCTTCCTGCGTAATGCAAAACATTTCTGATTCAGGATACTTCTTTTGAGGTAAGGATAAGTCATTTCATGTTTCTCCCATTTCGTTTCCCTGTGCAAAACAAAGCACCAGCATCCCTTGGACCAAAGGGCTCCCAGCAGATGTTTTAGCCCCTTTCCACGGGGCTCACCCCTGGAGCTGGAGAAGGCTGAGCTACGGACTCCTGCCAGGCTGGCTGGAAACGGGCACACAGGAAAACATCAGGCCATAAAATGATTCAAGGGCAGGAAGACAGCACCACCACAGGCCTCCTGGTGAGCAGGTGGGTTTGTATTAGGCATCTATCCACAAGCTCATGTCTTCAAGCAAGCATTCCTGCAGCTTGAAGGCTGTGCTTCTCCATCAAGGTCATCACAGGAGGTTGTAGGAAGAGCATCCCATAGCGGGACAAAGCTGGGACTGAGACCACGCAGCACCACTTACTACAGCCTCTACATAGAGAGGCAAGTCAGTGCTTTAGTGTTATCTCCACTTAGGGAAAATTTAAACCCTTGGTGTGTTCATTAGCATCAGCTGAGGTGCTTTGTGCTGTGCTGGGCTCAGCCCCGAAGCAGACAGGTGCATTTGGTCAATTATTTTCAAGAAAAAAAAGAGACCAAACACAGAGGTGAGAAGGAAGGAGAAAACAGATGTGGCTGATTAACCGATTTGGAAGAAGCTCTGAAGGAGAGACCTATGCATGGCTCCATGAGAGAGCCAACCCCTGGAGTCGTTAAGACCCCGTCCTAGGAGGTGGCCAGACTCCTACTGCAAGAGAAACAATAGCAAAACCGCTTTAGGGAGAAGATTCAGAAAGCACAGACTTGCTTAAGCATCTGTCTGCCCCAGATAGCTCACAGCAACCTAAACATAACAGCATCTTCAGGGCAGGAGCCCGGGAGCCGAAGGATACGGCCACAGGAGCTTCACCTCCTCCATATGCAGTGTATGCTGCAGGTTTGCAACCCTATCACTAAAACGTCATGGAAGATGACCACAAGGCAAAAACCCCATCTCCTTTTGACACTACCACGTCCAGGAGACTTGAAGGGGAACAGGAATCACGCAGCACGCTTTAGACCACAGGTGGCTGGTACTTCATCCTCTTACATCTCACCCTCCAGAGCCCAGCGTTCCCCTCTTGATTCAAAGCTTTTCATTATACATACAGCAAAGTAGCGTGGCTGTCAAACAGGTGTTAACTTGATTTCTTCCCCATTCAGTATATCAAAAAGGTTAATTTCTTAGTTACTCTGTTTAATTAATTTCTGTCCTTTTTTTCATTGTGTTTGCAACTAGCTTCCGTTCAGTATCACAGCTACATAAATTATTCTGATCAATTCATTATTTGAATTCAGGAATCAGCTGTACCAAGCTTGGGGTTGTCATGAGAGAGACAAGCATCCCATGTCTCGCTGTCACCACAATCTGTGCACAGTTTCTCATCGGCTTTCATCTTTCATGGTCTTAGAAGGAACAAAAGATAAAGGCAATGGACTTCATTTCAGTCAAAAGCCAACGAGCGCTTTTGATATTTGAAATTAATAGATGAGGTACTGAAAGCAACAGATGCCTAGCACTGAGGCTGCTGTGCTTTATATGCAAATGAAAACACAACATGTTTTATTTCTCCACAGAAGAAAGTGTGTATTACAGGCTGGTTTATATTCAGGACTACGTTGTATAGCTTCTATTTTCCCCCTACACTCTGGCCACAGTCCTAAGCATGAGGTTTAAGTCAGTAAGTCATATTGTAGTGTATGTAGCTGCTGCTTTATACTAGAGCTCTCTTCACTTTCAAAGAAGAAAAAGACTATTGGCAGTATCTATAATGATGCTTTCTATACATAAGCACGCACATTTATGCCTACACATAGCACACTTTGGATGTCATTTTGCATATTTCTTACAGGCAGCCTTCTGGGAACTCACTGTCACGTGAACGGCAAATGGTAATAAATGATAGTTACGCTTCTTGGACTTATGTAAGCGAATCCGGTCAATAAAGCAAAGGAGCTCATTCTTCAGCCACACAGCACGGCTGTTAACACAGGAATTGTTCCTGAAGTGAGGGTTTGGGGACAGGCTTGTGCTGTCCCCAGAAAGATGCAGGAGCAGCAAAGACAACAGCCGGCTGCACTGATTCTTCTAATAATAGGAATGCCTATAATATATTCCTATTCCTATAATAATAATTCCTACCATAACATTAATCATAATCACAATCAGCTGGAAAAATCTTAAAATCTTAAAGAAAAAGAAGTTGTTTAAGGTGAAACATGCAGCCTCACATGAAGACAGGGATCACATTGTAAGTCCTCTGTACCATGCGCTCACACAAATCCTGCACCTTGGATGCTCTCCAGCACAGTTCCCTTAAGTTCCCCCGGGGAAGCTGCATCAGGCGGAGGGACCTGGGGACAAACCATCCCTGCAGACCTGCCAACGATCTTTGCAGGCAGCTCCCCCCAGCCGTGGGGGGCGCGGCGGCAGCGTGCTTCCCCCCCCCCCATCCTGACCTAACAACAACGGGCTGCATTCGGCTCACAGCTGAGTCGAGAGTTGGACTGGCTGTCCCACAGAACAGGTAACAGATGTGGTCTAACAAGCAAACCGAGCGATGCCCGGGGTGAGGCAGGGGCCTCGCAGCCTGGTGTTGCTTCGGTGAAGGCCAGGACGACCCCCACACATCTGTAACCACAAACCTGTACCCATGCCAAGCCCTCCCCGCTCCGCGCTGAACCACAGAGCCCAAGCGACAACTTGTTAAGGGCCAGTCGGCCACAGTAATTGACTTAGTCCCGCCACACCATGAGCATAAAATCTGGCATTTTAAAGTATTTTTTTTCAGAGGACGGGTCAATGTGTCTTTCTCCTCCCCAAGCAGGGACACCTCCGTGGCCAGATTTGTGCCTCCGGATACATCAGACGTTACCCAGGACAATATTACTAACAAAAGCGCTGTACTCTTGACTTGAGCTCAATTTTTGCAGTAAGTATATTTATCAACAGCAATTCCAAACTTGTTATACCTGTCGCCTTAATGAATAATCTTTTTTTTTTTTTAAATTTTGCAAATCTGTTTCAGTGAAAGTCCTTAGCTGGGCTCTGACAGCCAAACGCTGACGCTGATGGGTGGCTGTCCATACAGTCCCTTAGATTTAAAAGTGCTGACCAGGTCCGAGACTAGGACTGGATCTAGCCATGCCGGGACTCCTCTCTGAGAAGGAGTTCAGACAGCAAGGGGATCCTCTCTGAACCTCGTGACTCAACGGGAGGGCTCCCTCCCACCACTCATCAGACCCAACATGACAGGCTGAAGGGACTCCTGCTGGAGACACAAACGCAGGGATGACAAAGCCACCCACCCACCCACCCTCCAGCCAGCCAGACGGGCAAAGCCCACGGGGGGAACACACTGTGGACACCAACGTCTGCAGCCAGCAAGGAGGCGGCAGCTGAGACAGTTTGCTGGATGCTGGCATGGTAATTTGCTGGAGCGGATGGCAAACATTAGGGTATAACATAGATATAGCCGTGCTGTGTTTTTTGTCTGACAACATGCACAGGAGGGAAGGAGGAGCGGGCACCAAACAAACAGGCAGTCAAACCCCAGAAATCCCATCTTGCTGTGTAAACAGGGGTTGGAAACAGGCCGTGGAGCTGCTGCTGAAACATACCTTGAGCTGGTAGTACTTTTCCGTGCGCAGGGCCAGGATGCGCTCAATTGAATACATGTCGTCCGGTAGCTCGGTCTCTGCCAGCTCCGTGCCAAAGGACTGTAACATCTGTGCAATTTCCTTCACGGTTAGTGCAAAACTCTCTATCGCCTGGTGGGAGATGATAATTGCAATCAGCTTGGGATCCAGGACATTCCTACAGCTCATTAAGAGCGCACAAAGAGCCGAGGCTGAGACCTGCAGGGGAGCCCAACCGCTTGCTCTGAGAGAGGCGGGTGGGATGTCCGCTGCCGACGGAGCCGATGTGCGCTGCGGTGCATTAGCTGGTGGCCACCCACACGTGGCGAGGTGGCTTTTAGTGTGGACTGAATCCACAACAGGACCATACGGGGCAGAGCCACCTCACGCTTTGTTTTCTGCTGCCTGTTCTTGTGCACTCCGAGAATTTTCCTACCACATACTGGAGGCTTACAGCAGAAGCCACCATAGGATCCATCTCACATATTCCTGTAATTCCTCTTCTATTATTCTTCTCCTCTGGTTAACTCACACTGGGAACCACCTCCAGGCAGTAGGGCTTTGGAGATGTATTTGGCTTCTTGGCAAGGGATGTTTCCAGCTTTGCCAGCCTGAATGGCAGGTTTCAAGGCAGCCTGGCACCAGGCCACCTCATCCGCATCTTCACCAAGACAACAAGGAAGGGAACTAAGCAGCATGCCAGAGACAAACTGGAGACAGTGGGATGGAGATGAGTGCTGTGGTACCTCCCCAGCACATCCCAGCCAGCCAGCAGGAGCTCTGGACACCAGGCAGCTCTCACACCAGGGGATGAGGTGGGGCTCTCCCACCCCACTCACAGCTCCACCTCTGCTTTTGAGAACAGGGTAAGAAATTCAAATTTAGCTGATTATATTTATATTTTCTTCAAAGAACGTGTATTTTCCATGGCAATTTCAGGAAACTTTTATGAGCACACTACTAGGGAATTTTGAGAGAGGTTTTTCATATGGACACTTAGCTACTGTATGCAGCTACGGTCTAGAAACTATCCTTTTCTTAGATTCACATTTTCTGTCATTTTTATCTCCAAGTGTGAGAGCTATGCCATTACCACTTTAACATGTCATGCAAAAGAACAAAACTAAGAGCCAAAAATTTAAACAGTTCATTAATTTGGGAGTGCATCAGTGTAAACTGTCACAAAGTTAATGGCACCAGCAATAGCTTGAGTTACTCCAGCTGCAACGTGTTGTGCTTTGACTTTATACTGAGCGCCACATCTGCGGGTGTGGATGATGTTGAAGGACAAGGGGCACTAGGATGTCAGGTACATTTTTCAATAGTGCTTTGATTTGTTGGGAAGGTAACTGAGAATCCAGCCTGCCATTAATCTGGGAGACAAAGTCCCAGTGAAAACTAAGAGTGTACAGGAAGCATAGAAACACACAGCAAGGCACAAGGTCAGGGAGTGAAATTCCTGATTCCTGGCAATACTAAAGGAAAAGTCTTGCAAAAGGAAAAAATAAAATTCTAAAGTCTCTGCATTTGGTCAGTATGCAGAAGGCACTCTGATTGCCATGGTTCCCGAACAAATTTGTAATTCACACATGAAGTAACCATTATGGAAAAAAAAAAAAAAAAAGAGTCTAACTTGTATCTACCATTAAAAGAATTTTAAAAAAGACTTAAGACGACAGATCTTTTGGGAGCAATTTCAAAAGGAGCCTGAGGGAGTTAATCATCCAGTTCCCTTCTAACCCATCAAGTGCCTAATGCCACTTGACTCCTTTGCAAATCTGATCACAGAAACGTGGTTGGCTTCAGGGGTAACTTCCAGCTACCCATTGCTCACTGCCTTACGTAAACCTTCCTCAATCGATCCCAAACACCCAAGAGCCCAGTGCTCAGCCCCGGTACGTACAGTCCTGAAGATGACCCACTCGCTGTGGCAGTACTCCAGGGTGCCTCCAAACTCCGGGGTTAATTGTTGTTCATCAATGTATGTCAGCAGGTCGCTAACCGAGCTCAGCATAACAACCTGCGAACAAGGCAGCACCGTTAGTCGGTTGATCGTCACTTCTACCCAAGGCAGACGTGGATCAAGCCTACAAATCCTTCTGGATCTAAAAACTGGGTTTTCTCTAAATAATGTTCTACAGCATGGCCTTCTTCTTATGCTTATGGCTTAACAGGGCTTTTATTTGATGTATTTGACCATTTCTGTAAGCCAGCCCTGATCTCCCAGATGCTTTCTTCCTTAAATGCAAAGCACAGTGAGATGCTGCAGTATCTGACTGCAGAACAGAGCTGGAAGCAAAAGTAATGCAGGTTTTTGCAAGGGATGACCAGTAATCTGGAAAAAATATAAACATTTTAATAAGTTATGAAGCCTTGGCCAATTCCACATAAATACATACTCATGAGGTTTTGTGTGTCTTGATTTGCCCTTGGGATAAGTAATGAGTTTTCAAAATTCTGCAAAAGGTAATCATTTTAGAGTGAAAAATGTGAAGTTCGTGGAAAATCATATTATTTCCTAAAGGAAAACATTGGCTTGTTTTGTCTATTTGTAATTGCATCAACCTTAGATTCCATAAATGTACTTTTCTTCCCTTAATTACTCTCATTCTGTACCATAATCAAGGTGACTTTAGAAATCTTGGAAACTTTGACTTGAGAATATAAAACCATTTCAGCTGATATTTTAGAAACAAATACCAACATGATGCTGGTAAGGAGTTTACACTCAGATGAAAATGTCAATTATGGGTGGAATTCATAGCAAAAGCTTCACTAGATATGTCTTTTGACTTTTCAGACATTAGAAAAATTCCTGAGCATGTTTTCATCCTTCACAGAAGCATGCAGCCTGCATGGGGATGAGGAAAGGCCAAGAAGCCCATCACCTACTGCCATGCAGATGCTCTGTGGGGAGCAAAATGTGCACAAGGGGCCCAAAAAATGATACGGGAGAGATGTGGTGGGGAGAGATTTCGTGGAAATGGGGCATTTCTGGCAGAGACACTCCCGTTACTCTTCACATAGGTGCCACAGTGTGGGACGCTGTCACCCCTCACACCCCTCAGCCTCCGGTCACACGCAGGCACAACTCTGCATGCTCGTACCGGTAACTTGAGCAGAAAATCCTCCTGACTGAACCGAAATCCAATGTCAGTGAAGGTGCGCTGGAAAAACCCCGTGGGACGAAGAACCATCACTAAGTGCAGGTTCCCTGGGAAAGACGCCTGCAAGGAAACAGAGACAACGTTTAAGCTGGGGACATGGCAAGTCCAACCAAATGCCTTGAAAAGAGGGGAAGTCATTTAGATCTTAGCATTTTTTTTTTGATTGCCCCTGATAGCCTTTTCTTATTTTCAAAGCAGGAGGGAGATGCTGTAAGTGGTTTAGCGATACGGGACGTAACTGCAGGAGGATTGACCAGTCCCGCTTCCCTTTGGAGCAGACAGGAGTTCAGCCATGCACCTTGGAAGGCCACTTATTATAAACTTTAATATTCTGTCTTGTGTTCAGCATTATAAATCGCAGAGCGAAATTACCGTTTACCAGGGAACAGAGGGCTGGAACATCGAGAGGAATGACAGACATATTGAGGAAGCAAAATTTATTGCCAAACTCACTAATCACCCCATAACTGCACCGAGCATGCTCTTCTTGTCCCTGGTAATTACCAGGCACCATTTAATTTGTGGTAAGAATTTGAAATTTCCTGTCTATGCTGCTGGAGCCTTTTTTCAAGCATATGGTTGGCAGGTGCATTTAAATAGATCTGTGAAAAGGGTGCTTGAGAATGAAAAAGAATTTTTAAGAAAGGAGGAGTCATATCATTAAATTATGGATAAATGCATGATGCAAAGCATTGAGTTAATTAAACATATGATTTACTCCGAGATCCTGCCAGGCCAGGTTATGTTTCTCCATATATTCCTCCTTATATTATAATCCTTCATGAAACACAGTAGTAGTATCTATACCAAGGGTGAGAGTAATGAACGTGTTTAGGTATTTTGCACTGCAGGGCACTTAATCTATGCCTTCGAAACAAAGATTGCTCCCATAAACCTGCATCAAAAAAGCCACGATTTACAGTTGAGACCCGACATCCATGAACTGCATTGCAACTCATTTGCTGTGCGCTTTTTTTTTTTTGTGTGTGTAGGAAAGGTCAGGTTGTGGCTTCCGTTGCCCACAGTCCCACTTAAAAATGGACAGTGAGTTTTATGATCGAATAAGCCATGTAAATTCAATATATTGATCCACTGTTATTTTTAGTAGGAGCAGATTAAAAAAAAATTAACGTGAATAAAGTGCCAAACTCATACCCTTTGGAAGTCAACAAGAATGGTGCCAGGGACAAGGATTTGGTGTTAGGAACAAGAGCAAACCATCAAATAATGGAGACGTCTGTGCTGGCTGCAGTCCCTGGGCGCTGCACCGCTGCCACACAGCACCCGGTGAGCACCCAGCGCCCCCGGAGCGGCTGCCAGCCCCCGGCACACAGCGATGGCTACAGCCACGGGAGACCCCAGGAACCAACACCCAAGCCCATCAAACTTGCAGATGGGCCAAAGATCTGAACCTGGCCATGGAGTCACCAGACCTTTGCAGCTCTAAACAGGTCTTGACCAAGAAAGCATGGGCAAGAGGCTGGAGGAGATCCAGATTCAGCTCCCTGCTTCCATGCCTGTTTAATTAGTTCTACAAGGAAGATCTGCTCTCCTGCAAGACAACCCCAGGCAGGCCCTCCAACGCCCAGCTACTAGACACAGCTCTAAAGAGGAAATCTGTCTTGGAGACCCTGCTCAGATCAGGATTCTTAACGGGAATTTCTCATATTACTAGAGAGAAAACCATCCACAGGCTACTGGATATCTCCGAGGAGTTGGAGTGGTTCCTCGCTTTGAGGAGAATCTCTGCCTGGGATGCAGAAAACCTTCGCTGAGGAAAGCACCACCAGAACTGGCACAGGTTTGTAGACATCTTGAATGAACTGAAAATTTATGGCATTAATATTTCACTGGAAAGTCTCTGGCAAGCTCAACACTCATCCTCCAGCGTGTCCCTGAGAAGCTGGCTGCCTCTTCCACCGCACCGGCTCTCCGCTGGACCCAGCAAACGCTGCTATTGCTCTGTCCAGGCCTGTTGGCTGACCTGGCTAGTCCTTGACACTCTTCATGCTCCAGCACGTCCCACGGCACTAGGACGTCCCAGGAAGAGACAAGGCAGCCTGCATTCACGGCAATGTCCTGCCTGCCCCTGCAGAGCTGAGTCCATCATCTGTCACTCCCTCACGCTCTCCTTTATGTCCATGTTTGCCTCATTCAACATCCTGGTCATTTCCCAAGGGACATTTCTGTGCAGACAGGACAACAACAGCATCCCCCAACAAAGTTTCAAAGATATCACCAAAGAGCCACCATGAGCTGCAAATCTCAAAGGACAGGATGCTTTTGCTCCGAACAGGCCCTGCATCCCTGGCATTAATGGCTCACGTTGACTCGAACCAAAGCCTTGCGAGGCCAGTGGTCTTACAAGGCTTTAAAGGAGCTCAGAAGATGCAATTTTAGGTCCTTCTGCATGCTTATGAGTCCATTGGACATGAATCCAATATCCAATGGTGAAGTCCCACAGACTCTGGGGAAAGTCACTGTTTCCAGCTCAGAAGCACAACAGTATGTTCAGGCCGCTGAACTTTAGGCTCCTACCTTGACCTCCTCTGAAAAATGCATCAGGAATATCTTTGAGAAGATGCATCCTCCCTTGGTCCTACCTCATCATCCCCCTCCATCCCCTGTCCCTTTAATCCTGTTCGGCACTTCCAGCAGAGATGAGCTTGCTTTATCCCCTCCTACTCCTTCCAGTCCTTTTGACGTGCACTTTTCGTGCGCAGAGCAGGCTCCCTGGAGGAGAGGCCTGGGTCTCCAAACCACCCCACCCCATGGGATCCTGCAGGCTTTGACCATCTTGTTCTATGAGCCCTTGGCAGGAAACCCATAGCTCTAGCAACATGGACCAGTAATCAGGAGGCAAGCGGAGCCGCCTGCCCAAACTCCATGCAACAGCAATAAGGTGTGCGACACCTCTCTGAGGGCAAAGGTGCCTTTGACCACCTTGGGTTTTGTGGATGCAGGGTACCAACATGTTCCACACAACATACAAGAAGAGACCATAAGCTGGCATTCACGTCCTTCTGCCACAACCACAACAGAGGCAAACTCTTCTTTGATACAACTTTATGCCCCCCACACAGACAACTGTACCCCTTTTGCTCCTTGATACGTTTCACCTCAGAAGTAGCTGGGTTTCCAGGACAGGTTTCCATTCAGTTTAGAAAGCATTTGAGGATTTTTCAGCTGATCTTAGACACATAGGATCAAGGTCAGCACTTATAAGCAGCTACAGAACAAGAACTACAGCTTTGCAAATGATACCTAATGCATTTCAAGCATGGAAAAAACCAAACAAGCCCAAAAGTAAGTTTGCAGAAAGACAGCCACCAACCAAACCATGTCCCGTGCCCTTTTACAGACTTAAGAGAAAAGATGAAATATTAAATATATATATATATATATAAACAAAGACAGACCAGTAATTCCTCAGAAATAGCATCCCTGAAGGAACTGTATCTTTCGTAGTCACTGTTAGAATTCTAATTTTTCTAAGGGCTGAAGGGTAGATAAGTTACCTGCAAACTGAACTCTAACAATACTGAAGGTACTGCTGGGAAAAAAACCCTTCCTCGCAATATATTCAAGAAAGCAAGGACAACAGGGTCCTCAATCTTGCCTTATGTTTTATCTTATTATTTATAACGCTACAAAGAGCCTCGTGTGTTTGACAGACTCGGGTTTATGTAACAGAAGACCTGAAAGAACCCTCCGCTATTCCCCTGCAGCACACCAGGGAAGGCAGGAAACTATGGGCGCAATTCCACTAAATCAGGCAGTTGGCAACATTTCCCTACGAGTAACTACCTCGCCGGCCAAAGCCCATGCTCAGAGCATCCTTCCCCTTCAGAGGACATGAAGGCACCTGCCCTAAGGCCTCGGTTCAGCAACTTGTTTAACCGCACGCTCAGCTGTAACTGCGCACAGAGCCCCCACAAAACCAGCACAGACAACCCGGGCTAATAAAGCACAAGGAAGGGCACGCGTGGAGAGCATCCCCGTCATTACCTCCTTAGCGAGCATCTCACCCCGAGACATTTAATGTCGGTTTTTTCCTAATTTTGGGAATTCCGTTTTCAGGGAGCGTTCTTCCCTGCTGGTCGCTGGGGCATTCGTGAAGCTGGATATCAATAAGCATAATGGAAACGCAGGATCTGCCCCAAGTTTGTTGGTGAGCCCGAGGCCAGCGGTCCCCGTGGAGTTACCGCCTCCCTGCCGTCCCCCGCAGGGAGAGCTGGGGACCCCCACCTCGGCATCCCTGCCCCAGACCCCGCCCGCACCGCCGCGACCCTTCCCCGGCGGCTGCACCGCTCCCGGCCCCCGGCAGCGCGCCCGGCCCCGCACCGCGCCCGCCACCCCCGCGCCCCGCCGCCGCCGCAGCGCGCCGGGCCCGGCCTTACCGCAGCGCCGCCGGCCCGCCGCCCGCCCCGCCGCGGGCTCGCCTCCGCCATCGCCCGCCCCCCGCTCCCCGCTCCCCGCTCCGGCGGGCGGCACGGCGCGCAGCCCCGGCGGCCGGCTCCCGGCGGGCAGCCCCGCTCGCCGCCCCGGCGCCGGGCCGCTGTTTAAGGTGGAACGCCCCGCTCAGCCCGCAGCCGGGCCGGCGCCTTCCCGCGGGGAGCGGATCTCCCGCGCCCCCCCCGCCGCCAGCTCGAGGGTGCGGGGCGGCGCCGTGCGGGGCCGGGGCGGGGGCGGCGGGCGGGGAGGATGCTCCTGCCAAAACCGAGCCCGGGCCCCGGCTGCAGGGCTCGGCCCCCCCAGGGCAGCGCTGCCCGGCTCAGCCCTGCTCGGCCCTGCCGGCGGAGGCCGCACAAAGGGTTAAACAAAAACCCGTGCGGCCCGGTACCGAACTGCTCCGGATCAGACGCACAACCGCAGAGCTGCGATGGCATCTACATGGGCCGAAAAAAATAGGACGCTCTGTTTTTCACATTCAGCTTTATTTGCGCTTCCTTATGCCAGAATTACACACAGATAGAAGAAAAAAGATTATTTTTTTTTAATTGCAGCACGGGTGTATGATTGGAAGGAAATCAAGGTTTAACCTTTAGTGTCAGCTGCGCAAAGGCAAGTCCTGTCAAACGCCTCCTGAACACAGGCAGCCCTCCAGGGCCAGACCCTTTCTGAAGGCAATGCCCGAGCCTCCAGCTGCAATGGACACAGGTCTCCTGCTGCTCACCCCTCTGCACACAGAGCACCCCCACCGCATCTGCACACACAGCCCTGGCACCGCAGGCAAAGCCACTTCTCTACAGGGACACGCAGCGCATACAGGGACACAAACATAATACATGCTCAAAGGTCACACAATAATTGCATTTTTCTTATTAAACACAAAATGAGTGACACTTCAGTAGAAGCTACAAATTAGGGCGGGATTTTTTCACAGCTGCCACTTCCAAACTACGCAAAGCAACTACATCATCCTTAAAGGATGCTCTTCGTACTAGCACCTGTTCAAAAAGTGGCAGCAGAATGGAATTTTGATGAACACTTTAAAGAACTACTTCTTAAATGCTGCTTTGCCTCTAATGGTATGGTAACCATACTTGGAAATTCAGGTTATCACATTTCAGAAAGTCAGAACCCAAAATATCGACAGCAGTATGTGGTGCACACTGCAAAAAGGTAACCCTCTCTTCCCAGGGCACCTGTTAGCAAAACACCATCAAAGTCAGACATTCTTAACACCAAGTTCAGCTGTACTAGTATTAACTACTTAAAACAGTGTTAAGATCTAACTTTATCAAATCTAACCAGAATCAGGTGAGAGCTTTCCTTCTCAGTACATACCTCATCAAGTTTACTTCATCCTCTATCAGACGGATCAGTGTCCTTAACCGTTCAGTAATTGTAAGCAGAAACAAAGGCAATAATAATACACCCAGAATATCTTCATTGACTTACCCACATGGCATGGTCTGGTTTGGAAAGCATTTACCAATTAGCTCCTACCTATCCATGCATCTATAAACATGACTTTTCTGCACCTGCATGCACTACCATAACGCCATGCTCTCATAAGACACGATGCATTGCTGAGTTGCAGAAAGATTACTTTTGAGGTATGTTCAGATGGGTTATATGCTAATGGTGCGTAGCACATAAACATGTATAATAGATATTTAAAATACATGAAGGCATACATACACATTTAAAATAGATTTTCCACCCATGCCCACATACAAACGCTTGTGAAGTTTGCTTTAAGAACCTAACACTTTCAGTCACTGACAATTAGGTAAAATACAGTCTCACTAATAACAAGTGTCTAGAAAGAACATGAAGCCAAATTTCCACCCGTCAAAAGCACAGAACATGGCACAAAACACATCTGAACCACTATGAAAAAGCACAGAAAACAAGCAAATGAATGAGCTAATACTCAAACAGTTCATTTACACACTCAAATGGGGCATGGAGCTATGTCTGAATTAATTATAGGGCCATAAAACAAAATACTACCTAGAGAGAAAGCACTAGCATCACTGCTCCTGGTTCCCAGCGCTTTCTGAAAGTGGTACATAATGGGCACGATGACTTATTACATTAGAAGAAATGAACATTAAAGAGGACTTACTGCTATTTTTTGGAGAGTCAGTTTGACCGACGCCCATGTGTCCAATCTTCTATCCAGGATTAGGATAAATTTGGTGTCGGACTCATGTCGACTACGAAATAAGAAAATACCAATAACCAGACAACTTTTGAGGGAATGTGACTCCGCTCCCCCCCAAAAAAAACCAAACCCAAGAACATGGAATGCAAACCACATTTTGACATTTCCACAATTGCTGAAATGCCCTATGAAAAAAATTCCCTGAGCAGACTCCAGCAAGAAATTTGGGAAGCCCACCTGACAGTAAGCTGAGGGTGAAGCATCACCTTTGAACTGCATGGGAGGTGGAGACAACAGGTTGCCCTTGAAACCCTCACTGGTCTTCAGAAGGACTTTGTGGAGGTCAGAGGCAGCTGTGCTCCTGCTGAGCAGCTCGGGGGTGGCCAGCAACCAAGCGATGACTTGTTTTGGCGCAAGGCAAGTGAGGTGACACTGAGCCAGGGAAGGGTTATGCCAGCTTGGCAGGGGGAGAGGGGGAGCTGGTGCTGAAATAGGCTGTCGGGGCTTCCCCAGCACCTCCCGGGCCTGCTGGAAAGGAAGCAATTGCTAGGAGGCACTTTCCAACACACTCGGGTTTGCTTGGCAAGCACAGGCTTCCTGACATCCCTTTTGACACCCAGACCCTTCAAGTTTCTTTGAAATCCCCAGTCTCACCCAGCGAGCCAGCAGTACCAGGGATGCCCAGTCTGGCAGGTGACCTAACGTGCAGATGAGCTCCTGTCTGTAATTCACACGCTGCCTGCCCAGGCTAGCTGGGCAGAGCTCCGCCAGGCACAAGGCGTGACAGCACACACTCCAGGGCAGTCTGCATTACAAACTGGAATCACGTTTGCACATAAGTAAGGGTATGCCAGCTTGGAACCAAGTCCTCTGATGTGAGTGTATTTACAGGATACTCAGGTCATATTTACAATATTTATTTTGCAGATGCTGAAACAGGATAGCCGTGTCCCACACCACCCTACCCAGGCGTCTCAGTGCCGTGGAGAGGCTCCCAGTACACGTGCTGGCTCTTGAGAGCTGGGTCAGGTATCTGCGCTGGGCATGGCCCCATGCAAGCAGCGTCTTCAGTAATTCTTGTGTTTGGCAAGCAAAACCACATGGTGGATTACTCAGAACTATTACATGGCAGACAATACTTGGCAACCTCGCTACAGAAAAAAAAAAAAAAAAAAAAAAAAAAAAGGCACCCAAAGCCAGTGCAGGAGCTTTCATACAATGCACATCTTGCTGCTTTGGTCTGTTATAACCACACTTTTGACCAATACGTTTAAAAGCAATTATCAGCTAGCCTGAGGGAAAAAAAAACCAAACCAACCACTAAAATTCCTTTTGGCTCATAAAAACAATTGACTGAAGATAGGTAGAGGTGCCCAACTCCTAAACTATCCTACAAACACATCTTATGGATCTCCAGTGCCACACCCAAAGAGCAAAGGTTCCATGCAAAGGTATACATGGCCATTGAGGTGCAGCAAAAAAGAGCAGAGCAAACAAATGTCCTGTCGCGCCCAGGGGTCGAACACAGAACTTCTGCAGGTAATAAAGCCTGAGGTTACACATTACGAGCTGGATCAGGCATGGCTTTTCTGCCAAAACCTTTTCTAGCTAAAATAGTTTTAGCAACATGAGATGGTTCTGCAGGTTACTGCCAGCTCTGCTCAGCCCCACCAAGAGTTAAATGACCCAGGCAGTGGGAGCGTGGGGCAAAAGGATTCTTTTCTTCAAGGTAAAAATAAAACCCTTTGGTTTTTCAGCACACCCCAAAACTCTAAAAGGTAGGTCTCTGTCCTTTGAGAAACAATTCCCCAACTGCCCATGGTATTTCCCCAACAGGCTGCAACTGGGGAAAAGAAAAATAATAAAAAAATTAATAGCATTTACACAGCACTGCTCTCATCATAATAAAACCTGAAGAAAAAAACCCAGAATCCAAGTAATTTAGAAAAGGCAGCCAGACTGTAGTGCATTGTCAGTTAATAGAAGTATGCCAAAGTATGCCATTTACTCAGGACAAGGTTATATTCAGACAGTAGCCTCCAAGCATGCTAATTTACTTTTATCAGCTCCCTTACAGACACAAAGTAGAAAGTTCCCAGCTGTCCAAAAGCCTTGAAACCTACTGTGGGAAATTTTTAACTTATTCTGGGGCTAGTGGAGCAAGTCTGTGCCTATTTGCAACCCAGGCCTTGCAGGTTTATCAGATTTCCAGTCCTGCAACGTACCTTGCAGGCCGACAATAAAAATAAATCAATGCTTTCTCACCGAGGCTGCAAGGGGTGTTCATTTGCATCCAGCAGCAGAAAGATGAAGACAGTTAGCCAGATTGAGGATTCTTTCTCTCTGGGTGCTTGTTGTCACTTTGGCGGGTTTTTTTCTTAACCTTAATTTTGTATGTGTTGCAGAACGCACCAGACTAAAAATAAAGACTTGGGATGTTTTGCAGGAGGACCTGAAATCAGATCCCAGAGTCTGAAGTTGTGAGATTTATCACAGGAGTGAGACACTCCTTGTGGGATCAGGGCATGCTGTCAGGACCTGCTGCCTGATACTTAAATTCAGAGATACTTCTAGTCCACAGCACCCTTCGCTGCGTTACTACTGCGTGTTATCAGCCATGGCTCTAAACTTGGTACTTCATGTCCCCATCTAAGTGAAACATGGCAGAGCTTGTCTGAATACCGAAAAGCTGGAGGGTTAAAGAAGACTACACCAGACTGGACTGTTTTGAGTCAGGAGGGACCTACAACAATCACTTGGTCCAACTGCTGGACCAGTTCAGGGCTGACCAAATGTTAAAGCATGTCGGTAAGGGCATGGTCCGAATGCCTCTTAAACACCGGTGGGCTTGGGGCATCAACCGCCTCTCTAGGAAGCCTGATCCAGTGACTGACCACCCCCTCGGTGAAAAAACACTTCCTCATGTCCAGTGCAAACCTCCTCTGGAGCAGCTTTGAACTGTTCCCACTTGTCCTATCGCTGGATCCCCGCGAGAGGAGCTCAACACCTCCCCCTCCACGTCCCCTCCCCAGGAAGCCGTGGGGAGCACTGCGGTTGCCCCTCAGCCTCCTTTCCTCCAAACCAGCCCAGCGCGAAGCCCTTGGCTGCTCTTCCCAGGACATCCCCTCCAGCCCTTTCACCACCTTAGCTGTCCCCCTCTGGACACGCTCGAGGACCCTCACACCCTTCTTACAGTGGTGGGGCCCAGAGCTGCACACAGCGCTCAAGGTGAGGCTGCACCAATGCTGTGCACAGCAGGAAATTTTTCATTTTTCAAAGATAGCATTATTTTTCTTTTACTTTAATTGGGACAGTTTTTTTCTAATAACAATCTTACATGGACCATAACTGACCTCAATTGTTTGGTTTGGTGTTTTTTTTTCTTAAAGCTTCTACTGAAGTTCTGACTTGCATGGAAGAAATTAATTATTCTAGGGTACACAAAAGATCAGTATTTGCTGCAAAGTCTACACTGTCTTTAATGCAAGCCTGGCTCAAGTGCTGCTTTATCACTCTTACGGCCTCCTTTCTGCAAGTCACCAGGATCTGTCACACTTACCTGTGCCCTCCTTCAAGCACACCATCACACAGGGCTGTTGCAGGCAGGTAGCCCACCATGCACATTTTCAGTTGGATATGCAGACCATGGAAGGTGGAGACCTGCTCCTTATTTTCCTGTACAGCTCTTCCACAGGCACTTCCCACAGCTGCCTCCTGCCTGCAGCATGGTTCCCAGGAATCCTAAAGTAAAATGAACTTGCCTACAAGACTCACCTTCCTCCTAGGTCTGTTATTAACGCACTCACCCTGCAAAGCCAAGAGTAGCTTACAGCATCCATCTCCTTTATCTAACAATTATTTCCAGGAGAAAAATGCTTCATGAAATTCAGCTTCCCAAAATACTACAAACCTGACGCCCCATGAGGTTTCCTCAGACCAGCGTCAGTAGGACAGCACGCAGTCCTTGCTACCGACTGCGTAGGAAAGGCACTGCATGTGGGGTCTGACCTGCCCGTACCCATCCACAGGTACGTGGGAGGGAAGTGTCGGTGCACCCACAGCTAACTCTGACACGCAGGTCAAATACTGACCTCTTTTAGGGACTTTCTGGCTGATCCTGAGCTCTGATCCTGTGATGTGATGCCACTGAGGGACATGTACCCAGGGGTACCAGAGCTGACACACGTCTTCCGCCCTCACCTATATGATGCTTTTCCTTGCTCCCCAACACCACAGCCTTTTCCACTCCAAAATGTTAAAAAGCACATGTTTTTAAGATGGTCAGGTGTTGAGGCAGGCTGTTACGGTGGCAGGAGGAGCAAAGAAGCATGATTAAAGTGGTTTTACTAAAAACATGCTGAACACGTTTGAATCACCAGCAAGCTCGCAGCTCTCATTAGCTTCTTGATTGAGTTTGACCTATTACAGGGACAGCAAGACTGCTCATCACGCTAATGCTAGGGTGTTCACAGCCATATGAAATAAGAAGCCCTGGAGAAACTGGGCAGAGCTGGGAAGTGCAGATGCACTGAAGAGGCTGCCTGCACAGCGTGGAGGAGAAACCCCTCTGGCCAGCACACACCATGGCGCGCTCCTGTCCACGCTGGGACAGTGCTCTGCGGGCCAGGAGCCCACACACCTTCAGAGTCCATCCAAAAAGAGGACAGCGGAATTAAAGGCGCTTTTTTTTTTCCTGCAGAGGTGGCTAAGCACACGGTATTTCTTCCCAGGCAGCTGTCGATGGAAAGCTCCCATGTAGCTGCTGTCAACCTGCTCTCCCTGCAGGAAGAAATTTGCCAAAATGGGCATTATTCAAGGAAATTAAGCATTCCAGGTAACTGAGTCACCAGGCTCAGCAGCAAGAAATATGAGGGCCATTAATCTAAGCATACAGCCCTGTATGTGGCACGGGCAGGCTGTCAGCTGCTTAACCCCGAGCCAGAGGTGGGTAATGGGAGCTGTGGCACGCTGCTGAGCCATCGCGGGTAATGGGGACCCCAAACGGTTTGTGCCTGTAATTAGTCTCTTCCTCCTGTTACATTTCTCTCTTTCCACAGTAATGACGCTCTATTTGTACGTGTCACAATATTATTCTGCAGTGGCATGGCATATTTCAGTGGTGACGCATGTCAAAGCTTCAGGAAAGCTTGCTGTTAATTAGAAACTTAATAAACTAAATTTATGATACATGCAGGTCGACAAGTCATAAGGGGTGATGTCCACTTTTTACTCTGCAGTTAGTGGCACATAAACACCACGCCTGGACACCGTAAGGGCTTGCATCATTCATCTTCTCCCTCCTACTTGGTCTGAGGGCTGAAGATGCCCCTCACCTCCATGCGTGGCACCGTCCTGAAGATCCCCTGCTTGACCCAGGCAGGACCAACACCTCTGCCCATCACAGGCAAGAGCTAGAAGGGAGCCACATACCTCGGGACTGATGTTAGGTATGTTAAGACTTTAGATACGATCTCCTCGGGCACCTCGTTGAAGCGAGCGTTATCAGGAAGGGTGATAATCCAAGCCTTGTCTTTCCCTCGGCCACCTGGAACAAAGACAAGGATGCTTCCCTGGGCGTGCTTTCGAGGAGAGCCAGCAGCCAAGTCCAGGTCCACCAGTCAGGTCAGAAAACATGCTGCCATCATCACAGAGGCTTTTTTACATTGCCAGAGAGCAAAATCAGGCCAAATCCTGCCTCTGATTTCAAGTCCAACACACACACATAGGTGGTAGAAACAAACATATTGGGTACCAGATATTTCCTTTTATTTACTGAGCATACTTTACATGGGACAGCAAATGAAGTCAGAAATACAAGGATAAATCATCACACTGGTCTGGAGCCTACAGAAATACATTTCAAAGCAAAACGCTTGTTAATGTGTTGAGCGTTTGAAGGTAAGAATATTTTACAGTATGGCTTGAGACAGAAACCTAATATGCTCTTTCAAACTGCCTCAATGTTTTATTAACAACATTTCTAGTGGCACTGGAGACTACCTGATGGATAATATCCCGTGCGGAGTATCCTTTAGCCAAATAGCATGGAAGTTCATCTGGAGTATTTAATTACCACATGGACAGACCCTGGAGAAGTTCACTGTACTCACCAGAAAGAAAAGCAAACTCTTTCATCAGGTCATCACTGATGTCCTTTGCACAGATGGGTATTGCGGTTTCTGGAAAAAAGCAAAAGCAGCCGTCAAAAAGGAAGGAAAAATCCACAGCAAACACGTTTATCAATGTTTTAACCCATAGGTGGGACTTGAACCAAACGCAGCTTCCCTAAATCATACATGAAATTTCCAAACAAAAGATATATGGATCTTCTAGAAACCAATGGTTTTAATGACTCTTAACAGGGCAAATGCCCTAAGTCAGCAGCAAGTTATTCTAGCAAACGTACTAAGGGATGCCTGGGAGTTTGAGTGCTCTCCCTTCAACAGGGTGTATCCAATGTTAATTTTTATATTTTGGAGTTACTGATGTCACCCCCCTATTCTACAAACTCCCCCAGTGCTTCCCAGCCTTGGCAACATAATGGTCTGAGGTTTCTGCTGAGAACAGCAGTGTCCAAGGCTGCCACGCTGGGAACAAGGTTGGGTTTTCAGACTGTAACAGTCTTTAATTTTGAGCAAATAAGCTTCTGAAATCATGTTTTCATCAGGCGTGGGGACATATGCATTGGAAACGTTGTTCTTGCGTTCGGTTATTGGATTTCTTTTTAATTAAATAATGGGATAGGCTGTCTTAATACCATATGTAGCACGCTGACCATTTCAGTGGCAATGAAGCACATCGGAACAATATACATAATTTTACCTTTCCCCGGGAGAAGGAAACAAAAAACAGATTGACACAGGAGGAGCTTATAGCTGGCAGACATATTTCTGGATTATCTATAAATGAAATGATAGCTAAATATTAAGCATCCTTGTTCCTGCAAATAAATGCTTTAAAGCACATCCATACAGATTAAAGTCCTTGTGCTTGCTGATAATCAAATTTTAAACACTGATTATTTTACAGAGTTGGTCCTAGGGAGTAATCTTTTAGCTGTTTTAAATCACACAGGCTGCATACTTCAGCACACTCCAGCGTCATCGATATTTATTCTATTTCCCTTTTTCCAAAAGCTTTCTGGTGACTCCTACTTTACCTAGGGATTTTGCAGGCTGTGCAGCCCCGAGGTGTGGAGCTGGGGGTGCCCTGCCTCCTACAGCCCCTGCCGGCTCCCTGCTTTTCTGTGCACCCGCTGCTGCTTTCCCCTCTTGTAGATAAAAATGTTATTTTTGTTTGTTAAGGGTCGAGCCTCAGCCCCACTGGCATCTACAGAAACATTCTTGATTTTAACAGGCCCCAGAATTGGTCTTGGTAAGAAAGAAGTTTGTCTTGCAATGGTATTTCAAATATTTCTCTCTCATTCAACTGCTTCACCTCACTTGAGGACAAGCAGTGGCCACAGATTTCTTTTCTATTAGTTGATTATTATTTTTTCCCCAGGTCAACCGTTTCATACTGATAAAATTCACATTTAAGAACTCCACGAGCTCCCACACATGAAGTAGACGACATTAAACGTGCGGGTCTTTGAAAGTACAAAAGCTCACGGCTGTGCATGGGTATTTCCCACAGAACGGTGTGGGAGCGTTCAACAGCTCACCTGCATTTGCAGCAGGGTGAAACGTGTCCCCAAAGCCAGCACACCTTGCCCACCCCGGCTGTCCCCAGGGATGCAGCCTCGCACAAGCTGGGCAGAGTTCTGCCCTGTGCCACAACAGCCATGCGTGACTCCAGTGCCCAGCAGCAAAAGCAAACACAGCTGCAGGTTTACAGTAAATGCAGCTTTTGTTTCTGGTTCTGCAGTGATACGGGAGGGACATGCTGGTTTATTGACAGCTGTCCAGGAAACAGGCTGGGGAAAGGGGGTTAACTTCTACATGGTTAAAAAAAAAAAAAAACCACACACACCACATTTTAAAATCACTTAATTAAAAAACTTCGCAAGGCATATTCTTCCTGAGAACACCCTCACAAACTGCAGCCTTAAACTAAGCTGGAGACAACTATGGTGGGGGAAAAAGTAGCATTTTCCCACTGATATTTTCAAACTTTGCTTTCTAGAAAATAAATATAAACTCAAAAATGCATGCTTAACCTCTGAGCATGGCATTTATTCTCTCACGTCTCCATTACCTGCAATTTCCCAATTATCATTATGGAAACTGCAAAAACCAACTGCTGTTTCTCTCCTCCCTGTGCTGGGGGGCTGCGGCAGGACCCCTGTGCCGTGCCCTCTGCAAACATGGGCACAGGCGACCCCCACCCCACACAGCCTGCCAGCCAAGCACGTACCGCCAGGCCACGCCGGCAAGCGGACCGGGCATTTGAGGGTTTGAGGTGCAAAGCACCACAGGACAGGGGGTCCCACCGTGCTTGGGAGTCATGGTTTCCAGCAAGGACCATGCTCCCCAACTTTTTATTCTACTGAAAATTTCATCCTTGACTTTGGCACAGAGGTGGAGACCCAGATTCCTACAGCACCCTTACCACTTTTTGCTTCTCGCTTCCCAAGGGATGACATTTTTGGAAGAGGGTACTCAGCACCTCCAGAAAATCAGGCCCTTCACAGCAGTCCCTAGTTGAGCACCCAAAATAACTCATTCAAGGGAAAACTAGGCAGGCGTACTTTACTTCAGGCAAGGAAGGCTCAGGGAGCAATTCCCTTACAAACCCTCCCCATCTCCTGTGGGGTAGGAGAATCCAAGAAGTGACGGAGGAGCAGGATGGATGCCCTTTGGTAAGGTCAAGGCACAACAACAGGCTGATTGTGGTCCCACTACAGCCGCTCCTTGGCCAGCTCACCCCTGGCACTGGCTCTGCACTGGCCATCGAACTCCAGCTCCTGGGCAAATGTTAGGGAAAATCAAGCACTGGCATCAAACTCGCAAGCGTGTGGCTGCGCCGGAGGCACATCGGTTGGATGTTGCTATAAATCTTGTACAGAAGCGCGACCTTTGTCCTCAAATATTAATCTGTGGAAAAAAAGAGCAGTAAAAGGCAGTGCGGCACCAAAGATATCCGCCTCTCAAACAAGGCTTCAGTTGATGTTCACCAGCAAACTGGGGATTTCTTATTTGAAGGACACTTGGGACAGTACGGAAAAGACCCTGGGGTCTTTAAAGACCCAGGCTGCACCTCACTTGGCACAAGGCAGTGGAAGTTGAAGGTTTCAAGCAAGTCCACTCTCTTCTCTTAAAAAGAGGCTTTGTGATCATCAGCTGCCACAGAATAGAGCTGTGCTGTACAAAACCAAGCCTGGACCCTCCACGTTGCAGCATTCCAGAGCACTTCACAGACTCCGCTGCTATCCCCACGCTGTTGGTATGAGCTCAGGCTTTAGGGTCTTACTGAAAACAAGCAGCATCTGGAAGATGAATTCTCATAAGTGTAGTTATATTTTTTTATATAGGTTCTAAACTGGGTATTTATAAAACGCTGCTGCAGTTACTGCATTCAGAGCCTCCTCTATGGAGGAGATCGTTGCCATGACACAGGTTTGGAGGATGCATGAAGCCAAGCAGGCAAAAGACAAAGGGGAAATACAGAGCACTCTACCCTGCTGAGAAAAAGTAATGTGGCCCAGCAGGGAACCCTGCTGAATCTGTCCTGTCCCCATCATTTGGTTTACACAGTCCAGAACCTTTGCTCCCCACAGGACCGTATCTCCAGGCAGTTGTGCAGACAGCAGTTGTGAGAATGATGCTTATTGTCAGCGATCTTCCCTTCCGAGGAGACTCGAGCACGGAGGGACTTGCACATACAGCAGAGGTCTGCAGTGACATTCAGAGAGGGGACAGCTACAGCTTGAGTCCAAATTCCTCTCAATTAAACTCCAAAGTGCTTTACTTTTTGGTAACTATTGTTTTCTTTTCCAAATTTTGCAGGCACACATCTGCAGGCAGCAGCTGTGTAACGCATCTGCCAAGCTGATGTAGTAGCACCTTACACTTCACAACACTGACCAAATATTGTTTGCAGCTATAAATCCATCTGGAAGATGCTTTTGTTATGAATGAAGAACAGCGGCTTTTCATGTGAAGGTTGCTGCTGTAGTCTAGGAAACAAAACTGAAGTAAATCAAATGAAAAGGGTAAAGGAGCACGCTGAGCTTCTCCGTGATCTGCTTCTTCTCAACTGCTTGTCCATTTGGACATCTACACCCAACAAAGCAGCATTTATTTGGTGTCAAGGGAGCCTACAAATCACCACATTTGTAGCCTATTTGCACTTCCCTCCGTGACTTTCTGAGCTAACTGGGATCATCAGCCAGTGTCTGCCTCAAGTTGTCCCGCTGCAAGAAAGCTCACCTGCCTCCAGAAGTTTCTTTGAGGCTGGCAATGCCCATAAAACTAGCTACGTAACCCAAGAGCATTTGGGTTGCTTGGTGCTCGGAGAGTTTCAGTGAGCAGGGTTTCTTCCAGCTCCCCCAGGCACCCCTGTCTGAGGCCAGCATCCGTGCGAGCCTGCTGGGACAGCCCATGGAGCATCAGCAAGGCTGGGCGTGGGGACTAGAGCATCCCTGCGCCACCCACTCGGCGCAGAAGTGGGAACAGAAATCCCTTAGAGCACAGTGCCCCAACCACGAACCCCGTGCAACGCAGAGAGCAGCCCTTTCAGCTTCTTCTGCTGAAGTTGTTCCACTTTGCAAAATGAAATATTCACTGGGGCAAAGAACAGAAACACAGCCCTGTACCTGAGGAGTGCACTGCCCGGCAATCTGTCCCTCGAACTCAGCCCGGATTGCTATACCTACTCAGAAAACTCAAACGGAGTGACCCCACAGCCCACCGCTCCAGGAACTCACTGTGGGTAAGGGGAACAGTTTCACTTGAAATTTAATTATCTGAAAAAGCCAAAGAGCTCCTCCAGGAGAAATGGCAGAAATCCATCCTACGGCAGCAGTCGGGGCCCCAGCTCACTGCAGGGAGCCCAAGTCTCCGTCATCCCAGTGCGCATCTGTGCTGGTTTTGGCTGGGGTAGAGTTAATTTTCTTCACAGTAGTTAATACAAGGCTTGGGTTTGGATTTTGCTGGAACCAGTGTTGATAATGCAGAGATGTTTTAGCCACTGCTGAGCAGCGCTTACACAGAGCCAAGGGCTGCTCTGCCCCTCACCCCACCCCACCAGTGAGCAGGGGGGCACAGGGAGCTGGGAGGGGACACAGCCGGCACAGCTGACCCCACCTGACCCAAGGGATGTCCCACACCATGTGACACATGCTCAGCATACAAAGCCGGGGGAAGGAGGAAAGGGGGGGCGTTCAGAGTGATGGCGTTTGTCTTCCCAAGTCACTGTTACTTGTGATGGGGCCCTGCTCTCCTGGGGATGGCTGAACTCCTGCCTGCCCATGGGATGTGGTGAATGAATCCCTTGTTCTGCTTTGCTTGCATGCACAGCTTTTGCTTTACCTATTAAACTGTCTTTGTGTCAACCCACGAGTTTTCTCACTTTTACTCTTCCAATTCTCTCCCCATCCCTCCACGGGGGGAGTGAGCAGCCGGCTGCGTGGGGCTGAGCAGCCGGCTGGGGTTGAACCACAGCAGCATCCCAGCCAGCGAGCAGCTGAGCCTCACCCTGCCTTCTCACTGAGCAATTCCAAAAGACTTTGGATTCTACCCAATACACAACCAGAAACATTGCCATTCTCCTTATCAGCACACCACGTCCAGAAAGCAAGGCAGAGGGAGTTATTAGAGAAAAACTGATACTATTTCATACCATCTGCAGGCTGCCCTGCCGGGAACAGCACGCTTGCAGATCTGCACCGAGCCTGTCCAACAGCACGGTGCTGAGCGAGAAGGTGCCTGCCTGTCCCTGGCTGCAGAGAAGGAGCGGGGCAGAGCACGGTGACACAGGGGCAGCTGCCATTACTGCCCGCGCCCCACTGCAGCGCTACCTTCCCGGGGATCCTGCCCCACCTGCCCAGTCTCCAAGCGGTGGCTTCCACGAGGAGCTTACAGCTGGAGCAGGATCCTAACTCCCACATCACCAGATCTACCCTCCCATCTCTCCCTCCTGCTCCCTGCCTGCCCAGGAACAGGATCCGAAGCTGTGTACAGGCAAAGCAGGTGTTTACACAGCATCTGTGGGAAGCGGAGCCAGGAGGGGCTGGCGGCCGGCCAGGCAGCACGAAGCTAATGGAGACACCATGCTGAACTGCACGTTCATCAGAGAACACGTAGCAGAGAATAGGACATTGTCAGCCAGACCTGCTGTGTTCACCAAAAGCTTATTTACAGGACCTGGTCTGAGCAGAACACTGACGGCCAAGGTCCTGACGCTGCTTCCCAGCTTTGGGACCAAACTCTTTGCTAGCCAGGAGCAAATCGTGTCTCCTGTTCCTTCAGTTCCTCATTTGCAAACAGGAACAGGCACAAGTGCCAGCAGGACATGGCACTAGCAAAGGGCCACGAGCATGCCTAATGGTAAGAGCCAAAAAGAAACCTGTAGCCCCCATCCATCAGGCCAATGTAGGTGTCCACATCACTACAGGTTGTGCAAGAGCTGGCCTCAAGGCGCAGGTGTTAGAAACCCTGATGAACTAACCATCGGATGGTGTTGGTCTAACCTGGACAGCTGGGCAACAAAAAGTCTCCACAACCCACAGGACTGGTTTCCAGATGCACCAAAGAACCGAAGATCTCACGATCAGCCGTGAAGCCCACCAGCCAGGACTTGGTGGCTTCCTCCCTGGGGACCTGGGTCCAAAGGATTTTTCCCTACAAGTGAGTATGCGGCACGCTGGCTCTCAGGTCCCACACCAAGGGCTTCCAAAGATTCACAGGGCAGAAAAGCAGAGGAGTCTGCTAATAAGAGACATTTCCACTTGGTTCCACCAAAGTCATCCAGAGCTGCAGAGCACATGGGCCTTAACAGCCTTACGTTGCAATTGCAGCTTAATAGCTGAGGGAACAGCCTGGCCACAGATTTAGAGCTGTGGGGAAACTCTCCCCATGTGAGGAACACCCCACAGTAAAGCACACCCTGCATCAAACAAATTTCCTTCTCTCCACACCCAAGAAGTTCAGCTGCAAAGTGCAAAGAGTGCTGTGGTCCTCTTCTGCATTTGCAAGTGATCTAAGGTATGTTGCAGAAGCCATACGTGAAATCATTAGTCATTTCCAACAGCAGCTCTGAGCTGCATTCACCCTTGTATGCACCAAACCCATGTTCAGCTGCTCAGTCACCCTGCCCTGACACAGCAGTCACCAGGGGTACCTGTTGCAAAGATGAGGTACCGTTGCTGTCCAGGGGAGCCACACACAGCAAATTCACCTTTAACTATCTCAGCGTAAAAACGGTTTCTGGTGCTGCAATAAAACCTGGCACGTGCAATAGTTTGTAATTCCAGGTGGCACAGCTGTTCCCCATGCCAAGCAAGTGAAACAGAAGACCCATTAAAATATTTATGGCAGAAAGGTTCAATACCCTCGGCTGCTGCAAGCCCCTTTGTGCCCCCCTGCCCGCAGGGTCAGCATGCACCTCGCTGCAGCTGGGGGCTGCACGGAGCATCTGCATCCCCCCAAGCCCTGGGCTCAGCCTACAGGCACCTGCTCCGTAACCACTGCCAGCTGAAACCAGGGTTTTCATTTGAAGGGAAAGATTAGTGATTAGATTAGGTTTATTAATGTCTGTTTTTCCGGAAGATGTGATGTATTGATCCTGAGGAAGATAATGGGGTTCCTTGCCCAGTTTTGCCCATAGCCCGATGGCAAACCTCCCCCTGCCCCATGTGAATCTCTTGGTAAATCCTTGACTTGGCAAAGGCACTTGCAAACCCCGCTTCTAAAGGTGGCTGAGCTGCCATCTCAATCATTTCCTGGGAAGAGCATCAGCACAACACAGGGAACAAGGGATGGCAGAGCCGCAGGAAGAGCTGCACCCCAGGGATGTGGTGGGAGCCGTGGGGACAGGCTGTCTTGAGGAGGAGCTGGTGGTTCAGGTGCTGGCAGCCAGGCATGGGTGGCCTTCAGAGAGCTCGTTATGGAGGCAGGTCAGCAGCAAAACACCTCCTTCAGAACCAGATGGGACAGACACACAGCAGCAGCCGCCACGCCACCATTTCAAAGGGACCTGGCCCCTGCAAAGCCTTGCCCTGGGCAGGACAGCCACCAGGACCGGCTCCAGCTCCCCAGTACAGCTACCACCCCCCATGGCCACATGAGCATGAACGTAGACCCCTCTTCCCAACCTGCCGCAGGAACTGTCTGCATGTGAGCACACCTCAGCGAAAATCATGATTTAAACTTCACCGGGAACATCGTCTCGTGTCACAGACAGGACACCAAGGCAGCCACATCAGGCAGAAACACATCAAAAACACCCAGGGATTCAAAAAGGTCATGGAAAGCCCCAGGAGGGTTAGTCCATCACTAGGCGTGATGGGTTGGTCACCGCAACAGGTTCAAAGACTCCTTACATTATCCTTCATCAGACTGGGGAGGATATTTTAAGGAAAGGCTCACTCTGTTTGCAAGCTCTTCCTTTTACTTCTCCCCAAGCACCTGCTCCGGCACAGCGTAGGAGGCAGGATACGGCACCAGATGGTCCTCGCTTCTGACCTAGCGGCTGTGCTTCCCTGTGGATGCCTTCCGGGGCTTCTCTGCAGCCCATGCTTCAGCGCAGGCGCATCCCCATCGCCCCAACCTGGGAGTGTGCTCAGCTAAGAAACCATACAGCAAAAAAATAAGCGAAGCGTCTGAAAAACTAGAATGACCTTTTCAAAAGGTTTAAATTAATATACACTGAGGGTAAGAGCAAAAACGCAAAAGAAAATGCTGTGAAAGAAAAGAAAAAAAAAAAAGAGAAGAAACGGGGGGAAATGTTAATTCAGCACAGTCCAGGCTTGTGGAACACCATCCGGGCAGCATGGCTGTCCCAGAGAGGAACGCCCTCACGGGACCAGCTGAATCATCACCTTACAATAGGAGCTGACTGGCATGGCCAAAGGGGGACAGGATGGCACTGCGTCCAGGCGTGCGCAGAGCAACCCTGGATCACGCCCCACGGCCAAGCCTGTGAGCCCCAGGGCAGGAGCCTCTCGCTCCCGGGCATCCCTCCAGCAGCTGCCAGCAGGAAAATGCCTCTGCAAAAGAGTAGCAGTGCCCGGGGCACCAGCACAGCACAGCTGCGGTCACTCACTGACACACAAAACCCACAAAACTTCATTCCTGCTGACCACGGGCCATCACTGGCAGCAGCACAAAGTGCAGCCAGCTAAGGATCCCAGACAAGGTGCAGCCAGCTAAGAACCCACATTCATGGGAACATCATCCTCCAGTACAATTCTGGGAAGCTGGAGTGAGCCAAAGGGTCCCCAGGAGCCGGGGCCGTGCTGCCAGCGAGGAGGATACTCAGGGGAGGTTAAAAGGTCCAGGCTGTCCCTGTGTGCTGGGGACCATGGAATTTTGTGTGGAGGAATCTCTTCCAATTTAGATTTAACAGCTGACAAACTGTGGAAGCTTTGCTCAGAAAAGGCAAAGCAACAGTAAACTAAATGGGAACAAGGCTTACAGCTCCTGTATTGCTCTGGCTAATCCGCTAATGTGAGGGAACAAAATCCGGGATGCTCTGATGTTTTCTGGTCCAATCAGAAAAACTATCTTCTCATATCACTCCAAACTAAGTAAAAATTGTGAAAGATAAAAGCCAGTTCGACTATACATGAATTTACATCAATTGCAAGAAACGTAATAAAAGTTTCTCAACACCCACACTGGTGGATTAAAACGCAGTGTGGGAGTTGAGAAAAATCCAGTTTCTTGCATTTCTAATACTTAGGAGCTTCAAACTACTTTTAATTTTCTCCCATTCCCAATTTCAGTCACTCCTCCCCTACGAGAGACTCAGGAAAGCATCCGCAGGTGTCTGCACATCAGCACCGGAGCATGTTTGCCAGCTGCCAGGGGAAGGTGTGTTCAGCATCTGCCACCAGTACACACCTTCCCAGTCAACATCATCAGCCTTCAAACCAGAGCCCATTCAGTACAAAAGGCTTTCAAAGCCAAATAAAAACATACACACATCAATAACTTTCTCATCCTCATTCAATACCATGCAAGCGTGGTTTTTTCCAAGCTGAATTCCGGCTTTGTGCACAAAGTCACTCCTGGGAGATGGAACCCTTGGGCCCCATTACCTTCCTAGGAACCTGGAATTAAGTTCCTTGAAGTCACTGGAACAATTTATTTGCTTTCATAGCCCATACAGCCAGGAAACTAAATGATACAGCCAGGTTCCCACAACGGCATCACCTGGAAACTGCTGCAAAGTGAAGGAAACTAAGAACGCTTTTTCCTGAATTAAATGGAAATACTCAGTTCTGGCGCTCCCCTGTTGAGCAAAAGCACGTCTCCAAATCCAGCTCACCGTTTTCCTGCGGGAGAAGGTCAGTGGCACAGAAAGCAGGGGGCGGGGGGGGCAGGGCACGCTGTCTCACACTGGGCAGCCCCTGGACAGACACCCACGGAGCAGCAGACGGACAACTGCACCGTGCAGCCGCTTCCCGGGAACAGCTCTGCCCCGGCAACTCCTGGCTCAGCCCCCATCTAAAACCAAGTCCAGCATCCCCTGGGAGGAAAAGGGATTTGGAAGACAAGGCAGCTCCACCCAGCCACTTCCACAACAGCTCCTCACACTCTTGCTCCTCTGCCCCCAGTTTTGCAATGGCCTTCTGGTTTACTGCATTAGGGAAGCTGGCAGAAGGGAGAGCTTGCTTCTTGCTTCAGCAGCGGAGCAAGCTGAGGAGCTCAGGACCCGAGCTGTGCTCATCGCATGTACCGAAATGACCACCGTCACAGTGACATGCATCAGTCAGCATGAAGTTACCCATCTGCAGGACAAGGCCGAGGGCACTCGCCTGGTCTGCATCTCTGGGATTTCCTCGCAAGCCCTACCTGCTAAAACCGGCTTTAACAAAAGGCTCCTACCACAAACGCGACCAGCAGCGATACCCGAGATCTGAACTCCCCGTCTCCAGGCACACGGGGGGAGCTCTGTGTCTCTGAGCATCCTCCGGCGTGGTGGCATAGACGGTGCTTTGGAAGACTCCTTTCCCCTGCCCTATCTTACACTTCAGTTGCTTCCCTCCCACACGGCCCTGCTGTCACTTCACTTTTGTCCTGGTAAATGAATGATAAACCATTAAACTGCAGTTGTAGCATATGTGATGCAGGGAGAGGAAGCACATCCCACGTACTACTGACTGCTCCCAGACTACTACTCCTCCGTGGTCCACCCAAAGGGGCCTGGACAGACAGCAGCACAGAGCTTTCAGAGGCTGCTGGCCCCATACTCCTGCAGCTCTCTGAGGGAGCCCAAGCCATTTTAGAGATGAGGATGGCTGCAAGAGGCTCGGGATCATATGGGCTTATATCCCACTGTAAGGCAGATCCGGGGGAAGCATCAACTTCTACTAGAAACAACTAAAAAAGTTTCCTGTACTGACGCCTGAAGGGAAATGGTTAAAACACGGTCCCAGATCGGGCTGAATGTTCAGAAATCAGCAAAAAGGGAAAAACCTGCCGATTTATTTTTAATCTCATGATTTGGGGAACTTTACTCAACTTCGTATCTTTTCCAATATTTGATTTTAAGAACGCATATAGATGCCAAATCACATGTCCAGATCCTGCAGCTATAACCACACAAGTGTGCCTTTGTAGAGATATTTGATTTCATACGAGCATTATATAAAGGTCATCTGCCAAGAGCTGGTTAGACGACAGGGCTCATGCTCACGAGAAACCCGCAGCCTGCTTTCACCCGGTTTCCATTACATCGCTCATAGAAAACGTTCTCCATCTGCATCGCCATCCCTGTCTCACCCAGCTCCTGTGCAAGCAGCGTGGGTGTTTCGTTGCCAACACCAGCACAAGGAGGATCAGACTTTTTTTTGATCACACCCGTTCAAGCAGCATCCTTTGATAACTGACCGCAGCCACCCCCACCTACACTTTCCTACCCCAGTCGCAGGGTGCAGGCAAACGACCGTGTCAGCACGGGTCCGGCGGGCAGGACAGCCCACAGCAGAGTGGAAGGCACTGTCTGGGCATCATCCCAGGAGAGCACGGACACAAGGCGCTCCTGAGAAGCAGGTGAGACATTGGTAGTCTTCACCTGTGACTTTGCCCCAATAAATCCCTCCTGCACCCCAAACTGTGCTTTGCCAAGAGGTCAAGGAAACTGGAATTAAAGACTAGCAGCTTTTTTTGGGGGTCACTGTGTCTTTTTTGTGCCTCGCACAGCTCCAGGTGCTCTGCCAGCTGTGAGAAAATAAGGAACGAAGAGAGTGCCTGCACCTCCTGACAAGGTACGTACGCATCCTCTGGCAAGGCTGGAGCCACCCAAGGTGCAGCTACCCTTCCTGGATTATGAAAGACCCTGCTGCTAAAAAAACTGTTCTCCCCACCAGAAATCAAAATAACAAAAAAGTCAGGGCTCG
Source organism: Falco cherrug (assembly GCF_023634085.1). Classification (NCBI taxonomy): domain Eukaryota; kingdom Metazoa; phylum Chordata; class Aves; order Falconiformes; family Falconidae; genus Falco; species Falco cherrug. The sequence continues at coordinate 16,858,780 of NC_073711.1, forward strand.
GCAGGGCTTCTGAGCGGATCACTGTCCATCAAAGGGACATCGCCGGGGCAGCCCGAGGGTAAGGGAGCAGACACCACCCGCTTCTCACACGAGGGGTCTGCGGCCACAGAACCACAGCAACACGCCCACCCCCCACCCGCCGTGCGCTCCGGCCCGGCCCGGAGCGGTGCTCCGAGACCCGGGAGCAGGGGGGGCAGCGGGGTGTCCCCCAGAGGCACACGCGTTACGCGCGTCTGCTGCTCCTCTGCTCCACGAACCGGGAACGGGCACGTCCCAGGCACCGGGGGGAGATGCGACTTCCCCGGGAAGGCTTCCTTAGCTTGGGCCGGGGGAAGCCGGGGCGAGGCCGGGCACCGGCCAGCACCTCTGCCCGCCCGCCGCCCCCCTCCTCCCCAGCGCACCGGGGGCAGCGCGCCCGGGCCCGACGCCCGCCAGCAGCACACGGGGCGCCGCCGCCCCCGCCCGAGCCACCGGCCCCGCCGAGCCGGCACCTGCGGGCTCCCCGCGCCCCGGGACACCCGCACCCCGGCACTCACCGGCGGCGGCGGCCTCCAGCAGCGCGGCGGCCCGCAGCAGGCAGTAGTAGCGCTCCATCTCCCCCGCCGAGGTGCCCCCAGGCGGGGGGCCGCCCGGGGCCGGGGCCAGGGCCATGCCCCGCGGCACCGCTCCGCCGCCGGCAGCGCTCCGCCGCCGCCCCGGGCCCGCGCGGCCGCCGAGGCGGGGCCGGGGGAAGCGGGAGGCCGCCCCCGCCCGCCCCCCGCACCGCCCCGCCGCCCGCCCGCCGCTCCCGGGCCCCGCCGCCCCCGCCCGCCCCCCGCGCCGCCCCGCCGCCCGCCCGCCGCTCCCGGGCCCCGCCGCCCCCGCCCGCCCCCCGCGCCGCCCCGCCGCCCCCCGGGCCCCGCCGCCCGCCCGCCCGCCGCTCCCGGGCCCCGCTGCTCCCGGGCCCCGCCGCCCCCCGGCCCCGCCGCCCGCCCGCCCGCCGCTCCCGGGCCCCGCTGCTCCCGGGCCCCGCCGCCCCCCGGGCCCCGCCGCCGTGCCGCCGGTGGCGCTCCCACCCTTTCCCCCCCTTTCTTCCCTTTTCTCCTTTATTTTTTCCAATCCCGCCCCCCCCCAGCCCACTGCAGGAGCCCGAACCGCTCCCTGCCTCCAGCACTTCTCCAAGGGAAAAACCCCACAAACCAAGTGTTTTCACTCTGCCAGCAGCACTTTGGCAACTTCCCTGGACAATACATGAGAACTACATTAAGCCATACCATAGCCACAGCTGGCCGGGGCAACAAGCACCGCACTGGCCTGACCCACCGGCCTCAGTTTCCCCCATGCTGAGGTTCAGACGGTGCCAGCTCATTCTCGACAGGAGCCTCAGCTGCCCGCGGAGGCAGCACAAAGAGGTGGATGTTCCTGTTTTTCCAAAACAACCTTTTAATTATGCTCCTTGCTATAATAGCAGCCTTTTCCCAACACTTCAGCAGTCAGGGCTATTAATTTAGGACCCGAGGTTTGACAGTGGTAGTATGAAAAACTCTGTCTTTTGGTAGACTGTGTCTCTTCTTCCACCGCTAAAAGAATTTTTCCAGGAAAACCCACCCGCTCAGTCAGTGCTCCTTGTTTGTAACACAGCAGATCCTCACTAACTCAACAGCCTGACCAATTTTCTGACTGGTCATAAAGCACATCTTGTGCGACAGGGAGAGCTCATGTGCAGTTACTCATCAAAAAATCCAGCTCGGGTGCACAGCAGTAAAATGCGGTTATAAAACAGCTGTACGCAAGGCTACAAGCATGGAAGAAGGACAACCACACCACATTCCTTCTGTATACTTATCGCAGGAATGCTATTTTCCCTAAACTGCAACAGCTCATGCAGAAATGAGGCCCATCCGAGCACAGAAAGGCTTTTTTTGTTCTATCCCCGTGCAGGGGATGCCCTGCTGTAGCCGGGACTCCCCACCACTGCTGATACACCCTCACCTTTGGCACCGGCTGAGGGAAAAATAAAGGCAGCCCAGCAGAAGGTACAGCGTTATCCCTAAGGTTGGGCAATCAATCCATTTCTTGCTCTCTGAGGAGAAGACCTAACGGTTCAGACTGGGTCTGGATCTGGAGCAGGTCGCTGCAGCCAGCACACCCTACCCGAGCCCCGGGCGGCCGAGGCTGGACCACGGCGGCGGATGCTGGCAAGAAACCTGCACATCCCAAAGCTGCACCTCCTCCAGCCAACTCAGCCGGTGCAAGACAACATCAGCCGGCTCTCAGCACGGAAAAGCTGTGTTTGCTCAAACTGAAGGATAACTGGTCACGGCTTTTCCTTACCATTATTCCCTTACAAGTCTGTATGGCCACAAAGATGCTTCTTTTGGAAACCTGGCTGCTTACAGTCCCTCCTTTCGGGCATTTCAGGGTAAATGCCCAGCTATTCCAGCAATGCATTCAGCAGGGGCACCATCCAGCTTCTCACGTTTTACACTGGCAGACACTACTTGGCATATCTGTCTCCTCCAGAGACAAGTGTTACTCTCTGCCTGCCCGAGAAACAATAAGCTGAGATAAAAGGAATAAGGAGATGGATAAAAAGCAAACGACAGCCAGAAACACGGGTATTTCTTTTCCAGGGATATCCCACCCAGGCCCCATAACAATGTTCACGCTCTGAGCATGGCACATAGACATCTGTGTGCCGGGGGAAAGAGCCCTTTCACAGAGCTGGGGAAAATCTGGCTGGCACCCACAGCACCTCTGTTTGCAGAGTTTTATTTCATGTGCGTGCAATTCCTCATCCTTAAATCTTAGGGAGAAGGTATAGGGAGAATTCCTACTAATTTCATTAATTCCAGATCAGAGGTTGGAAAAAAAACCCACCACCTCAAACAGAATTCAAAACCCTCTTTTTTTTTTTTTTCTTTTTTTTTTCTTTTCTTCTTTTTATTCCTTTCCCCCCTCAGATTAAGGCTAGGTTTTGTTGGGACTGGTGCCATTATGTGTATTTGAGAAGTCACCCTTCAATGACATCTGTTTAGTCCAGCAGGAATGCTCGATTTTAGGCAGCCACGGACACCTGAGGCCTCAGAGTGATGCGATCACCTTTTGAGACTCATCTGAATAATCATGTCAGCTATTTCTCCCCAGTATATATTTTTATTAAAATTTGGAGAAGACATAGGTTTCACTTCGGCAGCTTCCAAAGGCGGCTGCATCCCTGCTCCACCGTGGGACTGTGCAGGCAGCAAGGGCCAGCGGTGAGTCCAGCTGTGGCTGCTCCAGCCCCACCGCATCGCTGGAGATATGCTCGGTGAGAGGCTTCAGAAAGTGTCCAGAGAAATGCCCATCTGTTACCATCAGCTCAGTCCATCCCATCTCCTAGTCTCTCCTTCAGAAACACTCCTCTTCTGCTAGTTGCCAGGGAGAAGCTTCTGGTTAAATAGGGCCATTTGACTTGTCATCCTCAATTCAGCCCCCGGTCCCAGCCCTCACACACAGTCCTGCAGGTGCCAGATCATTTCTCCAGGATTCAGCCCTGGTCTCATCACTTCAGGGCTTGACCACCGCAATGTTTTTCCCTGGCTTGCCAACATCCTATTTTTCTGCTACACCACCTGGAAGGCTGCTGCAAGCATTTTTGCCCCACTATCACATTAGCCCCATCAGCTCTTACAGGCAATTCCTCCACTGATCCTCTCCTCAGCCACACATCTGCTCCGTGCCCCCTGCTCAGCCCTGAGCCCCAGCTGCGGTGGGCAGCAGCCGCCTGGTCTTCCATACACGGGAAAAACGGGACAGAAGGGCTTTTATTTTTGTTAGGGTGGTGCTGAGAACTGGAAAAACAAAGCTGGCTGAACATTGTTTGGAGTCAAACTGATGCTGAAGGGAATTGCTCACCTCTGGAATAAGCAGAGTGACATCAAAGTAATTGTGCAGAAGAGTAATTCAGCTCTGGCTGGTTTTCATAAACAGGGATTTTAGGAGGATTTCACGTGCACAAGGCAGCACCAGCCCCGACCCAGGGGGTTGTCCAGCGTGGGCTCGTTCCCAGCTGGCCCAGGAGGAGCAGAGCCTCCTCGCCCGGCAGAAATCCCAGCCCCACTGAAGCCAGTTAAGCCTGCACCGATTTCATCAGGACCAGGGTTTTATGTCACCTGCTATGTCAATTTGAAAAACAGAAAGGACTCCACGCTGCTCTCCCACTCTCACTTTTTCCCTGCTTCAGTCAGACCTGCCTTGGTTGTTGTTAGCGCCCGGCTTTGGAAGGGAACGCAGAGGTGCACACACACCCTCTCTGCAGGCCACGGTGCGTTTTCCAGCCGAGCAGGTTATCCCCAGACATGGAGATCTAGGAAGCAAAACCCGATCCCAGCTGCCAGGACTCCGCGGCTACATCCCCTCCCACAGCAGCTGCGGGGGAGCAGGGTGGGACGGGGACACCGCAGCCCCTCCAGTGTGCCTAGAGCCCTCACAAGCCAACAGCCTGACCTTTAAAAAAACTGCTGTCCTTGTTAAAAAGCACCTTATAAAATGACATGGCTTCACCCTTCTAACATGAAGGGCCATGTGGGTGCTTTGGTGCTAATTCGGTGCTCTCAGAAATACCGGGTGACCACGGCTGACTCCCATCGCTTACATTGACTTCTTCTGTCCCGTCAGCCTGGGTAGCCAGCTCAGAGTAAAACCCTTTCCAGCTCTTCAGATGATTTTCACTATCACTCACTCAGGCTATTAAGATTCTCAACGCGTGTATCTGGTTTCCAATAGTACAAGCCGCTTCTTAAAGGTTATAGTTTGTTTTAAATAGCACAGCCATCTGTCCTCCGGTGGCTGATGGGAGCTGAAGAGATCGAAGCAGCCAAAACAGAATTTTTCAAAGTGTCAGTTTTTCATTACAAACACTTCAGTCTGAATCAGATCCATGCCCTAAAAATAAAAAAAAATTAAGTCTATTTTTCTGGTGTATTATACAAACACTGTGACTCTTGCTTTAAGTTTCATTGCATTGCTGGAATTTCATCAATGCAATATCTGGCCTGAACTTCACCAGCACCAAGCACTTTACAAACCACGGAATAATCCTCATTTGCGTACCTCTAGACTTTGAATTAAAAAAAAAAATACTCATTTATTACAGCTAGCCACAACACACAGAACCAATGCACAGCATCAGGAACATATGGATGTCGGGTATGCGGACCTGCGGTTTTTTATAGCCAGTTCCGAAAAGTCAGCTAAAGCTCTGAGGTCAGCTCTTCTATGAAGTTAAATCAATTTATTCACTTAATTCACAGGACTCACTTCCTTAACGTGACATTATTTTTGAGGAAAATGTGTTTAGAACACGTAGGCCAGCTACATGCAGGAGCTGTTACCAGCAGAATTGCTAATACCTTGCTGGAAAACTAAAAATCCATGAGAGGCAACCAGTACTTCCTTAGGCAAATGCTGCTCCGTGTCAGTAAGGCCAGCACGCCCTTGCTGGCATCATCTACTCCCCAGCAAAAATGCCAATGGACAGAGAACCAAGTGCAGCCTTGGAAAAGCCCACGTTATAATCTGTTTCCTCAGAGCATCCAAGGAGACGCAACAGACAATACGTATTAATCAGAACAACATACCAAAGTTTATTGATTACTTCAAACAAAAGTTTCTGTAATGAAAAAAGAGCAAGTTGCATTCATAAAAGGTAACATTCACATTCAATTTCCTTTATATAAAGCAACAGAAATGTATAAAATTGCATTTAAGTGAAAAAAATGTAAGGTTGCAGTCTTTTTTTTTTTTTTTTTTTTTTTTCAAGAAGCTGAAAATGTATCTTGTCATTGCCTGTATATAATTTACACTTTCTAAATACTATATGTTTTTTTAAAAAAATCCATAGCTGGGAAATTGGATAAATGGTGCAGTATTAGGTAAGTTTTTCAACTGTGTGTATACAAATTCAATTTTACGCTTTTATGCAATTCCAAGTCATTTGTAATATTCTCATAATGATTAGGATTAGTTTTTCAGAAGTAGCTATGACTACACCAAGTTCCTCTGTTACCACATACCAGTTTTAGAGGGAATCTTAATCACTTTTCTTATCTTTCAGTGTCACTAGCCAGTGATTAAACTTCAACAAGTTATTATGAAAAAAACCCAGCCTTTTTTCCTTCAAGTTTTTCCACCGAGAAGCCTGTACTGACCTTTTAGCTCACTAACGAGCACTGTAACAGTGCAGTGTAGACTACGGTACATGGACAACCCGAGCATCACTGTCGGATTACTGCCACTGCAGCAGCCTCTAGGCTTACACCTTACGGTTACTAACACCGCTTTTTCCTCCTTTTTCTTCCCTTTTCCATCCCCAAAAGGGATCTCCTGTTTCCTGTGATTTCACAAGTCATCCACAGCAACAGGAATTTCACTTCTGCCATTGCTGAACGATGAGGATCAGCACCACCGCTGCAGGTGCAGGGCAGCTTGCTGTCCTGGCATCCCCAGCACTACACCAGTGTACTAGCTGAAGAGCCAAGCCCCCAAAAAAAACCCCTGCACCTTCCCCAAAGAGCTCCTATTCAAGACATTTCACGTTAATTCCAACCCATCGGTCAGCACACATGCCTTGGGTTTGAACATATAGCTATTGCAATGGCTTGCTCCATCCTGAGACAGGACACTTGGAAACGGGAAGAGAAAGACTCCGGTTCTCAGAAGGCTCCACCTTAAAACAGGCTGCAGAAATCAGCCTGTTTAAGTGGCTTTATTCAGACAGTTCACACACACATGGCAAGCTTTGCCCTGTTCCCACTAACATCACCAGCAAAACCTCCAGCGGAATTTCACGGGAACAGACTTTGACCCCAGGGGTAGAGTACAACACAAAACAAACGGAGAAGCAAGGGTCAGGCTTGGACCATTCAGGCTTGGAATGGTTTTGAATCACAGGAATTAGGCATTTCAGCGCCCACATTTTAAAGGTTATGTAAACACAAGTCAGCAACTGTATATTTAAGGAGAAAGGTTAGATTTGGCATATAGAGTGTGTATCGTCGCTGTATTCATTGTATACTTCATCTGTAGGCACCACATCTTAGCAAGAAAAGTTGAGAACGGGACAAGGTCTGCAAGTTGAATTCTAGGTCCGTGAAATGAGCTAGGGAAAGGGGGGGGGGGGGGGGGGGAGGGGAATGAAAAAGCTTTGCCCATGGGACACATGCTGGAAGTGCAGCTCCTTACTTGCATGCAGCAAGGAGTTGAGCCGCAGTTGCTAACATGGTGCTGACAAACACCATTTGCGTTGAGGCCAGTGCAGCGTGTATAATACAGTGGTCCTGTCCATACGTCCGCTCCCATGCTGGGTGATCGAAGAGCAGCCACCGGCCATCGGGACTGTGCACACCCCTTTCCCGCTCGGCTAAGGCCCATTGCAAAGTCCTTACAATGCATGCCAGCATCTGCCTGCAGCTGATCCGCATCCTGCATCCACCAAAGACGGACCTCAGGGATGGCAGCCAGAGCGCAAGACTCAATTCTTCCAAAAATTAATAGTCCACGGTTCAGCAAAATTTGATGAAGGGAATGTTCCATCTAGTCCCGAATTGTTTCTTTGCACGTGAGTGACACAAAGCCTGAGTGAGCGGCAGCCAAACCCCAGCCGCAGCATGGAGCTTGTTACTTCTGAAATGAGACCCGAACGCTTCTCACAGCGGTTCCTCTTCACTGTCCTGCAGGGTGCCGGGGCCAGGGGATTCCAGCACAAGGGGGCACCTTCACACCAGCCGGAGGTGGCACACAGGGTGCTCCATCACTGCTTACGACTTCACGCAACAAAAAAGCTGCTTTTTCCACATATGAAGCATCAGAGAAAAAAAAAATATCAAAAGTCAGGCATCTCACCTCTGCTGTGCACAACCTAAAGAGAAAAGTTCCCACGACCATGGTACAGGTAGATTTCAAAAGAACATGCCAATTTAAAAACCAAATAAAGTGTAACGTGAAATCAGGTTCATGTTATTCCTTTTATTTTTAAACTGGCTTCTTTTTTTCTTAGTGCAAATAACTCAAGATGCAGTTTTATATGCCTGCAGGTTTACAGGCACAGGTCCCTGGGATCATCCAAGGACTGCACAGTCACTCAGGCCTTTAAAGTGTTGAAGCAACTGCACAGCGCAGTAACGTAAGCACAACCACAGGGAGCCTGGGCAAAGCGGCGGCAAGTCTGGCACAGCCCAGCTTTTGAGATTCCTTTCTTCCCCCCCGAAAGCTTTCTTCCATCACAAGCAGCCACAATACAAGGGAAAAAACGACCTTTTCTTCACCCTCCATCAGGAATAAACCATCAGCAAACTGGTGGCGGGAGGATGTTCAGGTGCTTCCCAGCACTGTGGGTCTCTGCACGGGCACCACCGCTGCAGACGGACCACAGACCGCTTCCAGCTGTACCCAGAGGAGGGACACGCAACCGAATGCTTCGTACTGTCAGCAAAGACTTCTCCCAAATTTTCAAGTATTTCTGCAGCGTGCACCTGGCGACCCATTGCTGGGAGGGGGCAGCCCCAGCACCAGGCAAGATGCTCGCAGGGCTGCATCCAGCTTCTGCGTCTTTTCGGGGAGCCGGAGGGGGCTGTTACTGGGTTTAAAGTCTGTGCTACTTCTTTGGTCAGGCACAGCAAGAGACTTCAGCAGCTCTCTGCTGCTCTTGGACAGATCTGCAGGGGGCAGAGGAAGCCCCCGCGTGAAACGGGGCTGGCATTGCTCTCCTGCACTTCAATTCATGCTGTCTGGGATGAACTCCTAAAGATGCTTTTGCAGCCTCCCATGACATCGAATTTGGCATTTTATTTTTTTTTCCTGGGGGGTGGGGAAGCCACAAGACCAAAGACAAACGGGCACCGTGGGTTTGGTGCCCTGGCTACTGCTTTATCAGCATGGCTGCTCACTGTACTTGGTAATACTAAAGAGAATGTTAGGTTAAACCCACAGTTTTTTTCCTAGAGCATCACAATATGCAGTGTTTCTATGGAGCACTTTAAAGTATCCTGAGAGGATATTTTTCTGACAAATTAGTAACAGCATCTTCAGTCTTCACATAACCATTCTCTATACGTTTGTATGAGACTAGCATAGGCAGATCAAAGGGGCCAGTCTGCAAAAATCAGAAGGAGAACACACATGTATTGCAATTATTACATTCCCAAATTCATAACCTTTTCCTGTGTTATTTTTAGAAAAAAATACTTAAAATTTTATAGGAGAAGAATCATCATTAGCCCATGATAAAAGTGCCAAACGTCATTCACAACCACGTAACAGCACGGTAAATCAATTTGCGCAATCTGCAAAATACTGCATGAAGTCTAAAAATAGCATCTGCCTGGCTGGCCCCATCATCTTCCATTCTGCCCCAGTCCAGCCACCTCCCGCACCAGTATATGGTAGCGGAGAGCACCACCTAACGTCTGTGGGGAACGAACGGCTGCTCAGGGTTTACACCAGATGCACTGGAGGTCTGGCAAGCCTGGCTGTTGGACCTGCCGCTTTCTTTACAGGCAGGTGTGGGTACAAAGGTAGGAGAGGTCTGCGGAAAATTTGCGGGTTTAAGTTTGCAGCGGACACCACACAGCTACGTGACATCTCACCAAAAAGCAAAACTGTGAATTCAGTTAGGCACTTTTACTTTTTTATTCTGCTATCGGCTTACTACGATGTTTAAAATCAAGTAAACTTGTACTAGGATGCTCTCTGTGTGCGTATATACATACAGACACTGAGACATACCTGCCGTACCATATGTTGACATACGTAAACAAGTACATGTGTTTAGTTTCAACCTATGCAGATGAATTAAACTGTACTTGTTTCTACCTGACAGAACTGCATGCACCCTAGAAAAAGGGATTTTGGTACAAATCAGATGCAATACTGGAATCATTTTAATAGCTGAAATTTGAATACTTTGCTGTAAATACATCAGCATTAGGTTTTACAACTGCTGTTAGCACGAGTCGCCGACTGCATTCTCGGATTACGATTTCTGTTAATATTAAAGTATCAGTTCTATTGAAAGATTTGTTTAAATACTGCAAAACATTTCTGTTTGAGAAGATCCATACACACACAGGATTCCGAGGAGGTTGGATAGCACAACATCCCCAAATTAAAATGCATCCCAAGCATTGCATCTCCATTCCACAAGGACAGGTGCCCCACACCGATAGTCAAGAGGATTACAAGAACCATAATTTAATTGATTTGAGGGGGGGTTACATTTGGTTAATTTTTAACACCATCCCAACTCTTTCGGACAGGGTACCTGTTACAACACATTAGACTCATCTGAGAACGTTCTTAAAAGAAGTGGTCTGACAGAAGGTCTGGCCGACAATGAATCAGGTGCCTTCCTGCTGCTCTGCAACAGCGAGGCAAAGAGACTTATAGCACACGCGACGTTCGCCCCTGCCTAACGGTTGAACAACATAAGACATACACACACCTTTTTACAGCTAAGTCATGTCATAAAAAGGATGGAGTAATACACGGTCCCTAAACACCACGGTGATTAATACTGGCTGGGTTTTGCAGTGCAGGAGGCACAGTAGGTATTCAGAAACTAGCCCTGCTTCCCGAAATGGTTAACTTCGGGCTTGGAGGTTTATGCTACAGGTGTTTCTGAGGGAGGAGGAAACCATCCTCGACTTCCCCGTAACTGGTGTTTTGTGGTGGAATCGCCATCCCTGGAGGTGCTTAATAAACGCACAGATGTGGGGCTTAGGGACATGGTTTAGTGGTGGGCTTGGCGGTGCTGGGGTAACGGTTGGACTCGATCTTAAAGGTCTTTGCCAACCTAAATAATTCTATGATTCCAATACTGGAAATCTGCAGTGAAACCAAGTGCTAGGGACACGTATTCCAGGCACTTTGCTGTGGGGTAGCCCCACCACCCCCACAGCCAGCAAGTCCCACACCATCCCTCACCATGGGGGTTGAGTGTAGTGGCTTATTCACTTGTACAAAGAACAACATAGCACTAACACGTGGGACGGACTGGGCAAGATGGGCACTTGGGGAGCTCCTTCTGGATCAAACAAGCCTGAGCTGTTTGACACGGCATCCAGAGGACAATCTGCATCGAGTCCGCCCTGTCCCACACTTCGGAGAAGCCTGTACCTAGCCCACTGACACACAAAGCTACAGCGAGGACAGCGTAACCAGCATCGGTCACACCCACCTCGCATGGGCATCCCCAGCACGACCAGCTCACCCACCTGAGGTGCATCTGGAGACCAAAGGGGAAGAGGCAGGCGAAATACTTAAGCAAAAGACTTAAATAAAAGCAAAAGCTGGGGGGCAAGCAAGGTTTTGCTGGGTGAGCAATTCTAAACTTGGGGTTTCAGGCATTAGAAGGAAGAAAAAAGCAGTAGAGCAAGCAACACATAGTGACTCAGAAAGGGAATCACCTTATTCACTCCAAGAAAAGCTGTGATTGCTGGAAGTTTGAGAAAGCATGAAGATAGTGGATGTTCCTGAGGAAGGAAGGCGCTTCGTTACCTAGTTCACAACAGCACAAAAGACAGAAAATTGCAGTACAAGAAAGAGAAAGGCAGAAACCAAGGAAAACACAAATGCGCCTTGCAGTAAAAAAAATTAAAAAATAAAAAAATGCATTTCCACACAGAAAATTTAATCAAGACTGAGCAGAGGCAATGCGAAGTGTTATATAGAGAATTCGGGGTGAAACCTGGTCCCATTGAGGTCAAGGGCAAACACCCACTGACCTGGCCTCAGTCCATCCTCCCCTTCCAGATGGGAGCCTCAGCTGCCAAGCCGGGGGTTCAGGCGCCTACATACCATCCCTAACCTTGTTTTTCATTTCATGCTCCCCTTGGGAAACTGATGATTGGGGGTTATTTTTCCAATATTAAGGTCAGAGTTCTCAAAAAAGGTCTTGATTTGAAATCATCTACCTGGTCTCAGATGCCTTTGCAAATTAGGTGACTGACTTTGGTGTCTGACTGCCGACGCAGACATCCAGACCTCTTACTCAAAATGTACATTTAAATATGGCTCAGCCTGTATTTAGTTTGGTATGCACATACAAAGCGCCTTTTCTAGTTGACACTTACTTTGCTTTGCTAAATGATTTCACAAGAGCCTTTTTTTAATGCACATAAAGTGCTCTTGGAAGAAGGTATTGCACGGGGGAATGGATCTTCTGGCCAACAGCTGAAGGCAAGAATGGGTCATCTCTCAGGTGAGCTGAGCTGGAGCTCAGAAACCCCCACGGCACCATCCTCAAGCTGTCCTACGCCCACAGCTCAGAGTGGCTTGCTCCCAGCCTATTCAACAGGGGCATCAAGCTAGAAACTACGAAATCATATTTAACTGGAAGAAATTACGTGGAGCTTCAAAGAATTCAACTATACTTCTTTTACCATCTCTATTGTTTTCAACTTTAACGGTTTGGTGGGATTTTTTTGTCTTGCAGATACATGTTTTACTTCACTGATACTGGGGTCAAGCTTGTACGTCAAATGTTATGGGAGAGGAAAATTTCTACTACTTCATTGAAGATATATATTTTTTTTAAGTAAGACAATCACCAATTTTAAATAAGAACCAAAGACAACAAGTTTTCCCAGACAAGGGGAGGGCACTGAAACCTCGCAGGATAGAAGAGCTTCGAGGAGAGAAGCTCGTTTTGAACCTCAGCATTTGGGATGTCATCCCGTGGTTTGCTGGGACATGGCCGGACCGGCTGGGCATTGCCGGTACACGGTGCTGGCCCGGGGCACAGCTGGCAGGGCAGAAGCCACCTCTGTGTCGGCCAAACCCTGCAGCCGTGCTGCCGGGCAGAGTGATGGATAGCTCGGGCCACCTGCTGGGGAGCCACCCTGGCCAAAGGCGCGGCACCAGCACCTGCTGGGTGCTGGCAGTGCTGCCCCGTGTCCCTAGGGCTGTGCCTGACCGCTGCCTAAGGACACGTAAACCTGACGGCAAGAGGGCAGGGCTGGCTGGCAACACGAGGCAGGGCTCACCGACATCGCGGGGGCAGAGAGGGGCTGCGGGGGGCGGCACGGCTGGGGTGAGCAGGGGCTGCCCGGGGGGACAGTGCTGCGGGGATGCTGGGTGCCTCTGGGCGAGCAGAGAGCAAGGGGCAGGGGTCTCAGCACAGCGTGCGTCGTGACCTGGCAGTGCTGGCGTTCACCACTCGCAGGAGTGACAAAAACTTGTAGGAGACTGTTTGCACTTCTAAAACGAGCCCTCCTCCTCAGCCGTGGAGGAAAGCTGCTAAGGAACCCAACTGCTCTCCAGGAGAGCTGGACACCGAGGCAAACACCACAGCGTGAGACCCAGGTACTATGGGGGGGGTGGGAAAACGTGACAAGACCTGACCCTGTTGCCTGTGCACCTGAGGACATGCCTAAGGGGAACATCATGGGTGCGTTGTTTGATGTAAAAACATTTTTTCAGGACACAGTATGGTGGGTTTGACGATCAGTGCAGGTTGGAAAAGGGATAAGGTGCTTTTATAAGAGATGGCAGGTTTCCATCCACTGAAGGCAACTAAGGAAAGGCACGGGCTGAGTCTCTCCTGGCTACAGATCTAGGCGGTATTTTTAGAGGAGCTGCTTGGTATTTCTGGCATGTGAAAGAGCACGACAAGACTCTAGAAAGCCTTCCTTGGAGATGCAAGTGGTATATGGTACTCTTACATGTTCAGCTGGTGCTTAAGAATAAGAGAGGTCTTCCTAAAAATACCGTGCGATACATCATCTTGTTCCTTACCTGATGATTTTTCTCTTTTATATTTTTTAAAACTATCAGAAGAATTTCTGGGAAAAGGCTGATAAAGATCAGGAGAATTATTGCCAGCCACGTGGAAACTGAAGTCAGCATATGGGCAAATACAAAATACATTCTTTGCTGCTTCAAGAAAGGCCTGAAAAAGAAAGGATACAAAGAAATTCTTGTTAACGCAAATTTCGAGATGGTCAGAATCACAGGTAGATTCAGATCAAACTATTAGCAGTAACGCCTCCTTTTCAGAAGGAGATGGATACAGTCTGCACAGAAACACATCTATTCTTTCAACTGCCCATCCTTCTCCCAACGCATCTGTTGCCTCCAGCTGTGCTTGCTCTGGAGGACTGTACTTTCACTGTACACAATGTATTTTGCACCTTCAGCACCCCTTTCATTTCGGGTTGGGAAGGGGGGGTTTGAATTTTGCTGCTATGACTGAAAGATGAACTATTCACCTTATCAAAAATCAAATCATTTTATTTCAACGCTGGACTTTGCTCCAGCTTCCGATTTGCTTTTGATGGTGGAGATCTCGGTCCCAGCGGATTATTTGCCTCTTCCTCCCTCAATGATGGAGGGGAACAGACAGATGCAGCTGAAAAATGACTCATAAATAACTGATGACAAGGATCCCAAGGCAGTTGTTGCTTAGCATTAGCTCAAAAATATTGGGCAAGTTAAACACACCAGCAGAAAACTCACACATTTCAACACAGAGACCTGGCTAGATCACAGATCTAAATCTGCTGGTCGGGAACAATGAAGAGTTAAAGCCCACGACCACCAATTAAAATATTTAAATCAGGTCCGCATCTTTATTAGCAGGCTGCTGGGTCAAGGATCAAGCCAATACCCCTCGGCACTAGCCCATGGGAAAGCAAAGGTGCAAAACGGGAGATGCTGCCTGCCGTAAATGTCGACATGAATGTCTACTCCAGCATGGGAAAAACTAGTATTTGTGATGTACTATCACTTGCCTGCTCTTGCAAGACATCAAGCCTAAAATCCTGGTCATGTTCAAATCAATGAGAATTTCTTCTCCTCAGATCCAGGATTTCAGCAGCAGGATCTGCACTTTCTCCTGCTTATTTCTCCCTCTTAAGCTGCCCCAGAGTGCTGGTCCCCTTGCTCTGAACCTGCTTCATCTGTTCCTTCCTTCTGTATCACCGAGATTCTTTCCACCATCAATTTTTCCGTTCTTTCCCATCCACATGCACAAAGAGATCCTGAGATATTTGCCCCAGCAGCTCCCAGTGAATACGAGGGCCTCAGCACCAGAAACGACCCCACGGGCAGAAAAGCAAACCACCTCTTGCCAAAGCCGAGCACCTGGATGGCGACCAGGGCACGATCTGCTTTCAGGCTACGCCTTCGGCAGGCTGACAGACTTCCTCGAACACATCTCATCATGCAACAGCCCTCTTCCAGCACCAGCTTTTATGGGCATTGGATGGAAATACCATGCCTTCCCTCCCTGGCAGAGAAAGGAGCATGGCTGCACACACCCGTAAATCTTTGGGTAGCCCAAACAAGGGGATGCTGCGGCCACAACCCCAGCAAAGCCAGTGCTGGGCATTCCCCTAAGGAAGCACCATGGAAAGAAGAAAAAGACACTTACCAAATGACTCCTCCCCAAAAGAATGAGAAAAACACATAGAAGGCAAGGGAGCCCCAAATCACAAAGTGGTTCATCCACGTCCAGAATCGGGTATCTAATGCCAGCTGCGTGAACAAAAAAGAAATTATAAAAAAAATAAAGGCAGAACATACATTAGATGCAGGGTATATTTGATTGTATTTATACAAAATTTCAGACTGGTTTCACATTAAGGTTGAAGGTTCTCCAAACAGCTACCTCTCTGTGTATGTGTACCAGATTCAATAGCTACAGATTGACACAATATCAACAGGGAAACAGCAAGTTCCTAATTGTAACTGACACTTTTTAATAGATTGAATTTGATGCAACCTCTGATGCTACAGGAAGAAAATGTCTAAGGGTTACAGGGACTGTAATTGCCTCCTGCCACCACCTGCTGTCCCGAACCAAACACAAAAGGCCTTTTGTAAGGTCCTACACAAACCGTTTGTTCTAGAAAGCTCTGCGAAACAAAGCAGATGTGCTATTATTATTTGACAGATGTGCGTTTGGGGTCCCTCCAGTGCTTAACCATGCCTAAAACAAGGTGGACAAACCCAGGTTCTCCATTGCTCCTCTCCTCTTGCTGCAGCTGAATGCCAAGGAGTGAAAGTGTGGGGAAAAAACAACCATAACCAACTAGAGTTCTCAAAAGAGCGCAAAAAATAGGAATTTAACCAAACCATAAATACTTCTAGACCAGCACAGCCCAAGAATACAGACCACAGGCTACAAGAACGACAGTGGTCGACAAGCAAATTTTGCCTCTGTGGAAGAACAGAAGATTTAAGTGTGCTGGGAAACAGAGTCATAGAAACTTCATCTTCCAACACATTTACTGCATGATTTTACAGCACATATCGCAGTCATTTTCCAATGCATGTGTAAGTGACTGAAAAAAGGAAGGAAGATCCTAACCTTCAGAGTGACGGTGAACACCAGCACGGTGAAAACAATCGTCCCAAAGGTCCAATTCCCAAAAACCTGAAAAATAGGTTACATTGCCACAAGTGCCTCAGTCCATCTCCTTGGAGAGGCACAGAAACAACAATGAGGACAGGGGTGCAAGCAGGGCGCGGAAGGGAAGGACGGGATGGAGCGACTGCTACAGGGGATTGATGCTCAGAGAGGCGCCAGGCACCCCGCAAGACTCGCCTCCCGCTACACTACCCTGTGCCATGCAGTGCCACACAGACGGGTGACCCAGAGTTGGGACGGTGACAGGTACAACCTCCTACTAACAGCAATGTCGATCGAGGATACAAGTCATTGGACCACCTGTATTTCATGATTTCTTGGTAATTTACTCAGTTTCTGCTTTCTTGCAACACCTCTGCTCATCATCTTGTTTTAGTCCCATTTGCAGAATGCACCAATGGGTATTTTTCCATCGGGTTTGGTTTGCAGATACTAGTGACTATGCACAACAAAGAAAAGCAGATACTGTATATAAGTCCAAATGATGGCAATGAATGGGAGGGATGCTTACCAAAGGCTGTCAAGATCTGAATGCATACATTAAAACAGAAAGTGAAATGTAAAAGTTTTCAAAAAATGCAAAAAAATTAAAGTCAATAAGAGCGAAAAAGGAGTCAATCAAACACACATGGATATTATGAACAATTGCTGGTAGCAGTTCTTACAGGCATAAGTGTTTACAAAACAGGACATAACCACAGATCTTATTTTAGTGCCACATAGACTTGACCTCCGAAGGCATTTGCAGAATGTATCAGTGCTTCATGTTTTATTCAAATACATCCAGAATGGCTATAAATACAAAAAAGCACTGAATCTACAATACACGGGCTTGACTGCATCTATCTGGGGCCATAAATGTTGGCATTGATGCAACGTTTGCATACACATACATTAAGTTTCATCAGCTTTTTTCCAAGTGTTAGCCACTAAAAAAAGCTAAGGTATTTTCAAGGTTCACAAGTGATGGTGTAATGAAGTTTTCCACCAGCTGAGATCTGATAACACACTGCACACGCCCGTGCAGAAGGGGTACTGAGACAGCCCAGTCCACCACGCACTGCACTAATGCTTTGCTCTGTACTCAAGTTAACCAGCAAAATGAAAAAAGGAAAAGTAAAAAAAACGGGGAAAAAAATTAATCTTGCCCCCCCCGCCCCCTTTCTATGTAAGATCACCCGGAGTAGCACCCACACCTTGCCCACGTGGCGATGCAAGCACTTGTCCCAACACAAGGCACGAGAGAGCGGGCAGCAGGGGAAGATCAGCCTGCTCGTTCCGACAGCGGTGCGAACTTACGCCGGCCAAGAAAGAGCAGCAAAACCCCAGCACCAGCGTCCCCCCCTTGCAAAGGGAGGCAGAAATCACACCCTGGAGCAGGCACAGCACACAAGCAGCCCTGCATCTGTCTGTGCTAAGCAGCAGCATCTTATAAAGGTGGGCTATTTCAGTTGCTTGTAACCAGCCAAACGTGTGCTGAATTTCACGTGGCACACTGGAGGGAAGGATGGACACCGCTCCCACCCTGGGCCAATGCCTGAGACCATGCAGAGGAGTGGAAGAGCACTGTGCAAAGCTCATTGGGTTGTAATAAAGCTGTGTGTAAGACTAGTTATTTTACCTAGTGAGTATAACCAGCCCTGCCCTGTCTCCATGGCGATTTTGAAAAATGTTTTATTTCAAGCGTTTGCTGCAGAATCACACCATAAGCAAGGCTACACCATCGGACAAGACTTGAGACACATTGCACAGATTAAGCGTGCAGATATTTCCTGCAGGCATATAAAAGAGGCAATGCACAGAAGAAACACTCATTAATATTTTTTTTGGTGGTGTTACCTTTCCATTATCTTCCAACGATGAATTTTGAAAAAGAAAATAAACCCCGAAGAAAAACACAAGTCCTTCAAAGGCGCCCAGAAAGGTCCAGTACAGGAATGGCCTCCACTGCAGCATTGCATTATCTGAAACCTTCCTGCCAAGAGACAGAGTAACAAGAACATCACTGTCATGATTAGGACGTGCTACAAAGCCCCCTGCACCAGGTGATCAGTGGGCTCTGGAGCAAGCCCTCGCTGTAGGAGACAAGGAGGTGAAAGACAAATATCTGGCAGCGTACAGGACACACACAACATATGCCGTATGCAGCTGCCAGTCACGAGAAATTGTAAGAGGTTCAGCACATTCATGTCTTTTGTCCTTCTCCTCTAGGTAACTTGGATTAGAATCCAAGGCAGCCCAAGGCGAAGAGCTGTAACGCTGTCCTGAGCCTCTCCCGCAGCCCCTGCACCGCCCACGGTATCTGACATCGCCCGCTGAATTTTAAAAGTGGGGCAATGCTAAAGAGCTGTACCAGATGCAGCGAATCCATGGTGTGTTTCCCTCTTTTTGCTGAATGCACAAACTCTGTCTTTGAGAAAAGCTCTGCGAGTCCCATTCCTGGAAGCCGTGGGGGTTTTTGCACAGGCTGAAAATAACCTCCTGAATTGTATGGTGGGTGTTTTTAACATGGGGGTTGTAGCAGGAGGCTCTTGCCTGAATATAGGATGAGATCTGGCACGGAGGCAGCAGCAGCAAACTGATGCACTAAGGGCAGAGCTCTGCAGGGACCACACACAAAGCCTGGGGGGTGCAGGGCAGCCATCAGAGCAGGAGGGAGTTAAAGTTTCCTGCATCGTTAACTTTTCAGATTACTTTTTTTGAAATTTGAAACTCAAGGGGGGATAAAAGCATGTTTTTGGCAAAACAAAAAACACCCATTCTTTTCTCATTTTTCTTCCTAACTGCTAAAGCAATACATCCATTTTCAGCAAGATGCACCTTGCAAACCAGTGTGATGCTGTGCTCCTGTAAGGGCAGTTTCTAAAACAAAACCCTATTGAATCCTATGCACGATGATGCAGCAACGATGCTCTAACTGACCGCAATTTGGGTATGAGTAGGGAGCACAGAGAAACCAGACTGTAAGTGGGTTTTATAGCAAGGAGAGAAAACACAACCAATTTCCTCACCGCGAGCTCTGTTTTGCATTCATATTTATGTCCTGCAGCGCTCATCGTAAACAGGCTTTTTACAGCGCCTCAGACTAGAGATCTGCACTGCAGCAACTCAGCACTCCGTAAAGCAGAGGCACAGCAGTCACTCTGCACTCAGCAGCACATGCAGTCATGAATATTCAAGCTGAAGCTATCTGCCGGCACATTTAATCTGTTTTCCCTCAATGGACAGACCCCAGAGATCAGACAGCCCACCACGCACAATGCACAGGGGCCGGCTGTTATTGGTCTATGTTGCACAATATTACATTACCAATTTATTTAAAAATACACATGGCGGCACTTTGCCATACCAATGGAGGAGCACAGAGGTCTAATCAATCGTAGATCTGAGTGCTTGCTTCAGAAGCAACCAAGCCCCTTCCTAGCCTTGCAGCTCTTGCTGCACCTGCTGATTTTTCTATACCTAAAGCAACTTTCACATGGTATCTTTAGGCACCTGCTAATTCCCTTTGCTGTCCCTGCAAAGGCATCGCTCTTGGCTCGAGCACAGCTGTGCCACACACAGCTCCTCCACGGCTGAGGAGCATCACGTGGTGGTGACATGACTTGTATGGGGCACTGGCTAAAGCAGCCCCAACCTGGGCTCTCTCCGCAGGGGTGAACTCTGTGCTGAGCTTACGGCCAGGCAAGGGAATTAGCAACAGCGACACGTGAACAGGGGCTTCCCCCAAAAAGCATCTTCCTTGTCCTTGCTGAAGGGCTGCACCCAAGCGCATGTGTATGGACACGGGTGGGAGGAAGATGTGGAAACCGAGACTCTTCCCAGGAGGTTGCAGCCTCTCCACATTGCAACCAAGGAAGGAGAGAAAGCAACCAGAAAATCAGAGAGAGACAGTCTCCTCTTAAACTGTCCTTTCCCTGGGCAACACGGCGGAAAATTCCACGGAGTGCACGGATCAAACAGCAGAGTTCCCTGGTAACTGGCTCTGGCATGGGGATTTGGCCTGTGGAGGGGAAGCCTAGGGGAGGACATCCATCTAGACAAGGTAAGAAACTACCTGCCTGAGCTGGGCTTCAGAAACATTAATCTTTCTGAAAGTAAATGGATCTTTCTTCCTCCTGAAAGCTAGATCTCCCCTCCATCCATTACACCCTCTATCCTGTGCTTGGCTCATGCTGCCCGGCTCAGAGCTAACACGAATGAATGGTCTTGGCCACACCTGCAGCTTGATTTTTCCTACAGATGAAGAATTCCACCTACAGTTTATTTTTCTATAGTGACACAGCAGTGCAATTTGCTAGGCCAGATACTGTTAGGAATCATAAATACGTAGAAACAGGCAGTACATAGGACGTTGCTCAGCTCTAACACAGAAGCAGTGGGGACAGAAACAGCCTTTTCTGCAGTTCATGGCGACCCCACCACCCACAGGGGACAGGGACACCTGCCTACACTCCTGCACCAACCAAAAAAACCCGTGGTGAACCAAGTTGTATGGAGGCTGACCCAGTCCAGTGCTACTTACATATACAGCTGAGGATCTGAGGTCAGTGTGTCGATGTTGATATGCTGCTCCAGGAGGCTGTAAGCCAGGATAGGTAGTGACGTGAAGCAGATGTTGTACATGGTAAGATAAGCAGCATCGTACAGTGGCTTTAAAAAAGGAAGAAAGAGTAAAGTGAGACAGAAATTCCACTTTAAAAGCCTCCCCACAAAGAAAGTAAAAGCTTCCAGCCCTTGCCTCTGTACATACCCTACAGACTCATCCCTTTGTCACAGCCACATAAGACAGTGTCATTTGACAGGGGTCACGCTCCATGTGATGCCGGGGAGGCCAAGGCACCTACAGGCTGCTTGGCCAGGACCCCACTCCCACCACTGGGAAGTTTTGTGACTCGGCTGGTCTCATCTCCAGCTCATTCTCCAGAAAAATGTGATTAAACAGCTCTTATCACAGCTTTTCTGTAGCTGCTTTTGTGCTGCTGCTGCTTCTATTAATACACTTGATGTCTCCTGTGACTCTTCAAAGACTACACTGTTTAGAGGAACTATAGCTTCTTCTTTTTAGAAAAGAAAAAAAAGCACCAGTGGTTCTGCCAAGACGAGGGAGAATTATCTCCTATCCTTTACTCCCCTCACCGTTATTTTTGAGCCCAAATAGACACAAAAGTCCCTAAGCTGACACAAAAGCTAAAGCTCTGGTCTCCAAGCACGTGAACCCACTCACCACATGGATCTGTCCCTCTGATGCTTGCCCGGACTAAGCAAGGCTCTGAAGACACTCATCGCGTGTCTTTTTTTAAAGGCTGCATAAAAGAATGAAATGTTCTTTCTTTTGAGAGACACCTTTAATGCAGGGAAATGCAGCAGAGGAGGAAAGATCAGGAAGTCCTTGAAAAATTTTTCTCTTAAGGCAGGCAGAAGTAGCAAAATCTGGTCAGACAAACCAGATAACCCCCCCTCATTACTTCAGGAACATGTCCGTCTGTTTATGGGTGGTGGATACGAAAGGAATGAAAGCAGATTTCTTGCTTTCCAGTTACAGGTCTCAGAAATACGCTCCAGATATGGTGCTGATCAATGAGATCGGCTCCTACCATCCTCTAAAGCAAGCTGGGGAAGAGGCAGGAAGGCAAAAGCCAAGTTTCTGCTAGGAAGCCTCATTGTGCCACTTGCTTTTTATCTTGGCTTTACAGGCACGTTACTGGAAGTTACCTGCTGTGAGAATCCACAGAAGAACTGGTATAAAAACTGCGGTAAAATGAAGCAAAGGTTCTAGGGAAACAAAACACAAACTGTTAGCAGGGAAGCGCTTGACGACTTGGTCTAAAGCCAAATAACTTTTCCTGTTATCAGTCATTGGTGTCTGACATTACAGCATCAGACAAGTTAGGGTAGGCGTTTTCTACCCAACACAAAACTAATACAGTGTGTAGTTGGTATCTGCGGAAGGCACTGGAAGAAGTCATGTTCACATTCCCCTGTAAGCGCTGTTTTCAAGTGACAGGCACAGGGCAGACACAGCCTGTTGTAGGGAAGGAAAACAGAGCTACAGAATAGCCTATACATTTTTCCCTGGTTTTTTTCTATTGTCAAACAAATCCGTGGTATAAACAAAGAAATAAGCTGCACACGCATCCTTACCTTATAGAAGAAATACTGTACAAGGTGTGCTATTCTCACATAATACAAATGCCCGTGTGCTAGTAGCAATTTTCTTAAATGTTTAAACTTTGGCACAGCATAGTCACTGTTTCTGGAAGCCTGCCGTCCTTCTTTGCCTTTTATACCTGGAGACAGAAGCGTGGCGAGGGGTTAATCCCTATGGGACTGGAATCTAGACTGATGCTACCCACTAGGCTTGTTCACATCCCTCAGCATCCCAAGGCACGACAAAAGGACATATTTCCTTCTCAAGTGCCCCAGGAGAGCAAAACATTAACGTGCTGCAAGACTCGGTGTGGTTTTGGCTCCACACCACTCGGACCTGCCTCTGGAGTTTTTAAGCTATATTTAGGTTGCTGTCTGAGTTCCTGTGTAAGAGTGTGGTGAGAAGTATCTAAGCAAACCTGATAAGCGATAAGGAACTGGCTTCCCCACGAGCTTGCCCGCACCTCACGCAGCCCTGTTATTTCACTGCAGACGCTCAGCCCCCCCGAGACATCCCCGCAGGGCTGAGCTCCAGAAAGACAGTTTTGTTCCCTCAAAATTTTGTTTCCTCAAAAGCCACAGCCAAACGAGCTGCACCACAACCCCATGCGTTAGAGGGCACTGCGGCATCTCCAACAGCCCCAGATAAAGAGGCTGCCCTTTCTCTTCCATTGACCCTTCTTTAGCTGCATTGCAAAAATCTCCAGTAATTCTCAGATGTCTGACACCAATCTGCAGAAAGCAGGATAGTTTCCAGACTGATGTCAGTCACACAGGACTGACACGACATAACTGAGCATCAGCCCCTGGGAAACATGCGCAGGTCGCCAGTGTTGAGTTACTAGCAGCTGTAGCCCAGTCAGCCCTAAATAAATTCTGATCCTTTCATTGCGCTGCCTTTGCAACAACTGCTGGTAATCACCCATCAATTTGCTACTTTTGCCTTTTTTTTTTTTTTTCTGACCAGTGAGTAAACTTTACCACTTTGAATTCGGCCACCGAGTTCTGGAACACAATCTGCAGTTTATCACCGGTAAAGAGAGCGGTACTATCAAAGGTGGGCAGGACATGATGATCCCAAGCGTTTACCTGGAGTCAAACCCTGGCTCCATAGGAAGCAACAGCAGGCTTCCTGCATTTTTCAGCAGGATCAGTTCATCCATGTACAATCAGAAATACTGACTGCACCTCGACAGTGAAACCCAGCAACAGCAGACAGGTCTTAGGTGTCAGACGGATGTTATCAGGGTTCTCACCTATTCCAACATGTGCTTCCAAAATCATACTGACATCATTTGCACCGTCCCCTATGGAAAGGGTTATTGGGCTCCCTTTTGTGTTCTTCACCATTCGCACAATCTAAAAGATTTAAAAAAAGGAGAGCAACAGAAACCACAAATTCAGTTAAAAAGCCTCCAGAGACCTCCCACTGCCCCACTTGCAAGAGACCCCCCAGGACAAGCAACCAGGCTTCTACGGCAGCAAAACCACCCCCGGAGAGTTCAGATTAGTAAAACTGCTCCTTCCTTCCTTCGCACTCACCGAGCAGAAGCCAAGATCCAGCTGCACAGGGCTGAAGAACAATATTTAAAAACAAATCCCAGGCAGCAAGCATCCCACCCTTCCCTTCTGCCAGACCCTGCTCTCCCAGAGGTGGGACGTCCCATGTGTTTCAGGGGGAAACCCTCCCGTGGAAGAGGGGCAGAAACACGCCGCTTATCAGGCTCGGATACCACCAGCAGGCGTGAGGAAGTCACAGACTCCACTTGACAAATTTGGAAAGGGAAAAAAGAACAAGCAGGGAGTTTTGTTTATTTCTAATTGGCTTGGGTTTGTGGCTTCCTGCAAGCATATTAAACAAAGGTTTTACATTCAGATTTCAAAGACTGGTGTGTTTCATGTGTTTCCACCACACTGTGAAGCTCAGACGAGACTTACACACAGCCTGGAGTAGCCCTAGCTGATTAAGAAGATCAGGTCAAGTCCCAGCCAAAGGATTAAAAAGAATCACATCACCTAATGACATACTTCAGTCAGTTAAAAGTAGAGTAAATACCTGTGCTTTCTGCAAAGGAGCCATCCGGCAGCAGAGGACTGCAGTACACTTCAAGCAGATTTGTAGAAATATGTTTTTGTAATTGCTAGAACTGGAGTCCTGAGAAGGGTTGAGTATCAGCGACAGCGTCGAGCCATCTATAATCAGGCCATATTCTTGAGTCAACGTCCAGCTTCTGGGACACAAAGAACACGTTTGAAATAAAATCAGATTTTAAGTCAACGTAGCTGCTGGTATCATCTTAGGGAAAAAGAAATTACTTTTGTATTAATCTTCTTCCCATCCCTTTCGGGGGGTATAGCAACCTTGGATTTAATCTGCACCCTTTGCTAAGGGAACTGTGTAATTAACTTCAAAACCCACAAATACCAGGGATGATGAGCAAAGCAAAGGTGCCAGCCACGGTGTCTGCCAGTAGCCGGCCCCCCAGGGCCACCGCGTGGTCCCGTTTTCTCTACAGACTTCGCATCTGAATCCAGAACGTGCACGGGCTGTGCCCTCTCTCTCACTTACCTCTTCAGGCCTCCCCGGTTCTTGGGAATCTCCTGAATCAGCTTTTTATGGTACTCCATCAGCAGCTCATGGAGCCGATCCTCCTTTCTTTCACTCTCACCCACCGTTTTCGCCGTCAGCTCCAGCAGCTCGGTGCTGGTCTGGAAGAGCCTGCAGGCATAGCAGGTGGATTTGGCAGTTTCCATCTTGTCTCCCGTCAGCACCCAAACCTTCATGCCAGCTGCGTGCAGAGCTTCAATCGTCTCTGCCGACTGCTCCTGCAGCCTGCAAGCAGAAGCAAAACATCACTGCTCAGGTTGGCCCATGCTTAACCCATATAACCCTTATTTTGCAGGTAGGAAACACCAGCTTAGTAGAAGTTAATTGATTTGCCCCGTGCTGGAGAGACCACTGCCACAGGAATAAGGATTAGAAGTCAATCAATCCCAAATTTTTATTTGCAGCTAAAAAAACCAAACAAACAAATCACCGCTTTACACTGTGAGACCTAAAAGTCAAGAGTTTAATTTACAGGTGCAGTTACTGTAACTGAATTTGTTTTGATGTACAAATTAACACTGCGTGCCTAATTCGCTCTCTAGAAGCACAAGTAATTCTGTAGTTTCATTAATATATCCTAATTCCTGCTACATCAGCCAATTTTAGCAACTAGGGTACTGCCACAGAGTAATTAATTACTCTGGACACTTGCAGCACCTGCTTGGCTGCTCAGTTCCACCACAGCAAGTCAGGGCCACGATGCAACGTCAGAGAGAAACCGTAGGTACCACAGCATCAGTGGTGGTGGTGGTCACCCCTTTACCTGTCTTCTACAGCAGTAGCCCCTATCAAGTGCATGTCTGCTTCTGTGTCTTCAAAAACTTTTGCCATCTTTTCCTCCCTGTCCTGCAGAGCCATCTTTGCTTCATTAAGTTGCCTGTCAATTTTGTCATACTCCTTCTGAGTTAGTTCTTTGAATGCCACGCAGAGTGTTCGGTAGCCATCCTGGTAGGGAGAGGGAGAGAAAATAAAGTGGACAAGCGCCCTAAAACCAGATTTTCTACAGCTCCTCACTTTAGGGCTAGTGCTTTTCTCCACCATCAGTGCTTTCTGTCGGTACTGACCCTGATGGCAATGACAATTTGTTGGCTCGAGTCAAAAGACTGATTTCTCTGTGTTTACACAGTAACTTCTTCCCATCAGAGCAACCGTGGTTACGCCTATTACGTGCACGTAATATGGCGGAGAGATACTAAGGGAAGGACCGGAGCCAAGAGCATGCATCCAACAGGGAGAGCAGGGGCTGGGTGTCCTCATGACCGGGACCAGGCACTACTCCCACCACAGTAAACTGCCTGCTATTATTATTTCTATTTTTAACTTGCTTAGGAGATGCTTGGACACAACTGTGATGGAGACCATATAAGTATATCAAAAGTCAAATAAAGGTGGAAGCCAAAGAAACAGAAAAGGAAAGAAGCCTGGCTTCAAAACAATGTCAAGTGACAGATTTTCAGTACTTCCCTCCAAAGCAAGGTCACATTCCTATTTTTGGAATAAGGCTTTCCTGACCCCAGGAGCCAGCCAAATTCCATCTACAGGCTCACCATAGCATTGCGCTCCACATGGACTTTTGTTTGTTGGATTTCTTCTTGCTGCACCCTTGGAAAAATAGAGGAGTCTGCTCCTTTACAGAAGAGAAGCAACTTTCCTAAAAGCAAATTACAGTTTATAGCATTCACAAATTGTAGAAAGACTGACCAGCTTCAACAGCAAGCAAATGATGCAGAGGAAGGGACTACTAGAAGCCCAGCTGCGTACCAAAAGTGGTCTTACACTAGCCTGCACAAAGCCTTGTTTGACCTCAAGACGGGACGTTGGGCATCCCCACCAGTCCCTGAGCGAGCTTGCTGCAACAGGCTGGACAGAGCCTGTTTAGAAGCCTCGGCAACCTTTTCAGGGTGGGTAAAATCAGCAACCCATACCTTACAGGACTGACATTTGAGAAGGATGGTGACCTCTGAATTTTTGACTGCTACTCCCATGAAAACCCATCCTACTCAGGGGAAAGTCTCACAACTCCCCTCTCCCTGTACCTGTACCTCCAGGCTGGAACAAGGCAAGCAGGGAACTCTCCACAGGTCACTGTCCCCATCCCTGTCCCCTACTCTTATCTGGTGCTGTTCCCTGACAAATGCTATGGAGAAAATTAACTCTATCCCAACCAGACCCAGTACAGAATTTAATCAGACCAGCTCAGAAGAGCTAACAGCTTTGCCCCTCTGGGTTACAGGAATAAAGAGGATGTGTTTCGTACTTGTGCGCACGTGCACACATGTATGGGAACCCAGAAATGCATTTTAACTATACCTGTGGTGGTTCTCACAATGACGCTCATACGGCGACGGACAGGATCAAAGTTCAACACGTGAAGAAGCTGGTACCTTATGGGAAAAAAACCAAAGGAGCTTAGACTCAGTAAAAGACAAATACTGAAGACTGAAAATCACTAACAACGACCTGCAGAAATCAGTACACCCTACAAGTGGCAGCACCCACTGGGCAATGTACTTTCTACAGTTACTGCACAAGAAGAGAGAGTAAAAACACCCACTGCAGTGCTGCTTTGAGCATGGGGCTGGGGGTGTGGGTGCCCACCAGTGCACTGAGCCCCCAGGCTGGGCAGCAGCTCAGCAGGCAGCGGGGACCGTGTGCCGCAGGCAGTGACATCGTCTCTGGCATTTAAATGAAGTTTCACCATAAGGGGAGTAAGAAGTGAAACTTGCTTGTGGAGGCAAGTTCTCGGGGAGCGCTGGGATTAGGTCAGTGATTCTCAGATGTCAGAGCTGTGAGCGCAGGGTGAGACCTAATTATTTTCAGCTCAGGAGGGGGAAAAAAAGTTACAGGGAAGGGAGCCATATCATGCGGTTTAGGCTTGCAGCATCCTGCTGCGAGGCCCAGCCACCGTCTGCAAGGTCAGCAATAGCCCCATGAATCCCGGGAGCCATCTGCACAGCCAGGCACAGATGAAGGATCCATACAAGGGACTGCGGGCACTTAAAGGGAGCTGAATTTAGATGTCACTGAAATTGCCAGCAGATCTTTGCAAGCCAGCCTTTCAGCCTGCACCTTGCTGACAGCCCTCTGCAGAACAGCCTTGACCTTGCCAGGTGGGCCACGTTGACCAGACCCAACTAAGCCGGGTGGGAGCCAGCACAGCACTAGCAGCCCCGCTCCTCAGCGGCCCCGGAGGCACTTACATTTCAGTTTCATTCTTTTGGTTTCGTATTTTCATGAAATTGTTTTCAAGTCCTAGAAAAGTGAAACCATACCTGTCAATAAACAAAAGGACAGAACAACATTGAAAACACCCATGGGCACGCATTATACACTAACAATGTTCTCTTTTCACCTCCTGTACTGCAGAGAAGAGCAAAGAAGTTAGCAAGCCTGAGCTAAAAAAGCTGGGCTGAACGTTTGCTTGCTCCACGCAGAGCCTGCTGTGGTGTCCTGGCACTGCTCCCATGACCTGGAGGTCTGGGCACTGCAGCGCACAAACACCAAGAGCCTCTGGATGTGGTCCCCTGGGTCTCCTGCAGATTTACATTGCCATGAGCAAGTATATACAGCTGCAACAGCCGCTGCCTAAAACGTAGGGGCTGGCAATAGCATAGAATGGTTGGAGTTGGACAAGATCTTAAAGATCATCTAGTCCCAAACCCTCTATTGTGGGCAGGGACACCTTCCACTAGCCCAGGTTGCTCAAAGCCCCGTCCAACCTGGCCTTGAGCATCTTTGCCAGGGTTCGAACGTGCATTTGATAAAAGTAACCCATCCCATTATTTTACTGCTACATGCCAAGGAAGCAACTGGGCTGCAATATGCACGTGGTAACTGGCCTCCATTTCTCGGTGATAAAAGCACGTGGCCATGGGGGCTCCAGCAAAGGAGCCTCAGCCCAGCCAGGCACTGCAGCAGCTCGGGGCTGCTCTCAGCGGTGAAGGCAAACCACAACCTCCAAAGAAGTTGCGCAGGGAAGACCCTTTGCAGAGCATCCCTTTTACAGAGAGCTCATTTAAACCCACAGACACACATGGCATCACAGGGCTACAGGTCAGGCCCAGGGTTAGTGTCACAACGAGACACTGCAGAGGGAGATGCAGTCTTGACCGGGGAAAAGGGGTCTATCGCCTTCAGATAACCCTCACCTCCTTCCCACCAGAGAGAGGGAATTAAAAAACCCAACGATCTTTTAGTCTTACTTTTCTGCGCCTTTCACCAAAGCAATTTCATCTGGGGAAGAGGAGATATAGGAGTATTTGCGTTCTGGATGTCCTATCAGCCCGTCCATCTGGTCTGCTTCCTTGATCTGAACAGTGTGGCACAGGCAGAGGGCTCGCAGGAACAGCTCCTCACGGCTCTGGGCAGGAGGGAGGGAGGGCTCATTGCCAGCTCAATGCCATGCACCGAGCCCACCTCGCAGCGCTTGGTTGTGATTTTTGTGGATGCATCTTAAAACAAAAAAATGAACACCCCCCCCCCGCCTTCTGCTGTACGTACCCAGCCAGGAGCTGACCACAAAACCCTAAGTCATCAACATGCAGATTTCTCACCTTTTCTGCTTTGCCATAATATTTTAGGGGTCCATCAGTCTGAGAGAAGCCATCCATCTCCGAAATGCAGTCTTTGTAGTTATGCCCATCTATGCAGCACTCTATGAACTCCATGCTGTTTTCTGTCAGGGTCCCAGTTTTGTCTGTGAAGACGTACTCCACCTAGAAGCAAACAGGCAGGCTGCCTCGCTGCACCCCAGCCCCATGTGCCTGGGAAGGAGCCCCCCAGAAACAACGAGGCTGGGGTGGTTTAGTGCATCTGTGCCAATGCTGAAGAGTACGTTGCTGCTATCCTAAACTGGCGCCCCAAAGATGCGAATGCCCCACAGGAGTTACACCACTACGTAGTTCTACTACTTTGCTCCTCAGAGTAGCTCCTTTGTTTTCAGCCCATTGCACAGGTGGCAGGAGGCAGCTCCTGAAGACTTAAAAATCTGTTTCCAGGCTCTGTGTGTTCCCCTCACCCTCTTTATTGGGTCCTTTGCTATAGCTCCTAGCACTCATATAGCTGCTGCTGCAGGTTTGCTGCCTCCTTTGGGGGATTTCCATCTTGGTGCTGTATTTGAATTAGGTAATTGCTACTCTAAGTATTTATATATTTATGTTAAAGCAAAATAAAAAGCAGGAGGCACTACACCTCTCTCCCGGTGCAGATAAGAAAGGGAAGCCTGAGCTGTCTAATTGCCCCAGCAAAGCCAGCAGCAGCGTGGCTGCACGTGCATTGCATGCCCAGAGAGATGGCTGGGCAGACATTTTCATTAATCCTCGAAAAGACAGGATTTTTAATTTTCAATTGAAGCAGCGAAAGTAAACCACCCTGACATGCAGAGAGCTGTGCCTGATATTCCCCAATATGGAAACAATTGGCGTGACCCAATTCCTGCTCTTTCATGCACTATTTATAACCTTATCCGTTTCGCAGAGCGAGTAGAATCACATTAAATGGAAAGTGCCACCAAACCGGCTGAAGCTCTGCCCTGAGGGGACCGCAAGGGACTGCCACAACAAGGGTTCCTATCAGAGAGGATGTTTTTGTTCACAGTTTCATCCAAGCAGATTCAAACAGAGCGTGTTCTGACCTGCCCAAGCTCTTCGTTCAGGTCTGAGGTGTTCACCAATGCTCCCTCCTTTATTTCTTCGTCATACATCTCCTTGTCCCAAGAGATGAAGAAGGAGCCCAAGAACTTCTGCATCTCTACTGTAACATACATGGAGACTGGGATGATGAAATTGAAGAGGACCATGAACGACAAGAAGTCTGTGAACATCCGCAAGACCTGCCATAGAAAGAGGAGAAGACGATGCAGTCTGTGCCTATCAGGTGTAACTCAGGAGCAGTTTACAGCAACACCTCTGGGGTTTTAGGCAGCTTTTCTTCCAAGGTTAAATAGAAAAAAAAAAAACCAACGAAATCCGAAAACGAATACAGCTAAGATACAGGGCCAAATTCCACCTTCCTTTCATGCAGATAAATCTCACTGTCTTCTGCAGATCGACAAGGGTATAATACAAGGGTACATCTCACCGCTTCACAGTGACCAAAATTATGTTTTATTCAAGTATATTCCTCTTAAGCATATACTACTACATTCTGCTCATTCTGATCTCGGGTAACTAGAAACAAGGAGCAAGTGGCTTGAGACCTGTCAAGCTATGGTGAGGGTACAACTCATGCAGCGACACTCCCGTAAGTCCTACTCAATGATCCATCAAATAACTGATTTCTACACACTCACATTCACTCTTTCAGGCTTGACTGCCCATGTCTTGACAAGTTTAAGAAGCTGGTTGACATGGCCTCAGTTTGAGTTTACCTACTCAAAGCTGAAAGATAGCTCGAGTTCAGATAAGGATCCACATCAAATCAGCTGCTGCATTTCTAAAAAATATAGTATTTATTTATGCTTCGTCCCGCTCCACGCAAGCATCGCCTTGCACAAGCACGAGAGGCAGGAAAGAAAGGCAAACAGCACTCGAGACAAAGGAAACGACAGCACTTCCAGTGAGCAAACAGGGCTCTCAGGGCTAGCAGCAGACACTGTAGATTAAATAAAACCCTCAGAATAACAAGCCGGAGGAGGCACTGAAATACAAATCCACTCACCTTGAATGTGTCTCTCTCTTTTTTAGTCTTTTCATTGTACCAAGGCTCATCATTAAATGGATTACTCTGCCAGACGTATTTCAGAGTTGTGCACACAGTAGCCTTGCTCAATAGGATGCACAAATACACTATCAGGAAAGCATTGATAGATCTGAAAGACAGGTTTCTCTTTAAAATTCTTGCAGCTATTATTATATAGAAAATGACACAAATAAGCAGGAACAAGACTTCCTTACTTTAAGAAGGGAATGTTTTTCTGTTAATACAGAACAAGTGCTTTTGACACTGTAGATATTCAGGGTCAGTTCATATATTTTAACAATTCTTAACTTTGTTTTTAAATAAAAAAAAGCTACTAAATGATACAGCTTCTTGAAAGATATGCTTAATCAAATACACAGATTTTCTATGCAATCAGAGAGCATCTGAAACAAAAGGCAGCAGATTAGGGGATTATTTCTGTACATGTCATCCATAAAAAAAAACAAAAAAACAACAGCTTTTACCATTTTTTTGCTGACTATAAATACTCACTTTTCTACAGCAGACCGTTTCTGAGATTTCCCTTGGTAGTTCAAAGCCATTTTCGTTTCCATTCCAGTATAGACTGCAACTCCTACAGGGTATTAAAGCAGGGCTCATAAGGGACTCGCAGCCCCGGAGGGACCCAGCTCGCACTTAGCCATGAGGGGCATTGGTGGTTACATGAAACTCGAATCCCAGCTGAAGAAAAAGGCATTACCCAAGGACTGTTCAACTACAGAAACCTCCGAGGCTGCTAAGTAATGTAATTGCACATATCCCAGAGCACTGAGCAGGAGCCTACGGATCACATACAGTCAGAAAAAACATCAGTCTTCTGTAACAGCCGTCACCCTCGATCACTAGTGTCTGGGACAGTGATCCTAGCGCATGTTTTCAGCAAAGGATTTGGGAACAGCTGCCTGCTCTTTGTATCTCAGGTAAAAGGAAAAGCTTGCTCAGGTGTATTAACACGCCCTGCACTCGGCCACACCGCAGGTATCGCCAGTATCTCCTAATGTCACCCTGTCAACTTTGCAATCAGCTTGCATACCAAATCTAACTGTGGAGCCCAGGCAGGCAAGCTGTAAGGAAGTATTTTCCCTCGACAGGTTGAGTGATGAACATCTACATTTGTCATTATTTATCAGAACTATTTAAATAAATAAAATAACAATAATAACTGTTCACCATAAATCTTCTTGGTATTTTTGAGAGTAGCACCTTTCAGCAACAGGTTTTCAGGACCCAAAGACCTAAACATAAAAGAAATTATTGTATCACTTAAAGAAAATTCAATCTGCCTTATAATTTAGACCCAGAGATAGATTATAAAGCTAAACAGATGGTTTTTAGATCTGATTACTTGTTTTGTATGTTAAATTGGGCATTGCTTAAATTTAGTTTTCTATTTATATACTTTTATATCTATTCCATTTTACACAGACTACCCTTGGTGCTCAAAGTTTCAAATTTAATGGGGGATTACCAGTAAGGCTCTTGAGGAATAAGTACAAAATGTTCAGATCTAATATGTTCCAGCGCTTACATAAAAAACTGATTTTAAAAGCACTGAAAACCTGTCCATTCCAGCACAGTCGATTAACGCCACCAAAGCCGATGGGTTATTTTGCTCCCGGCTGTACTTTTGTTTCTCTTCAAAACCCCACTCATGACTCTGTTGCTTCTAGAGTCCAGGTAGAACCAGCACAGCATGAAACACAGCCAGCACTGCTCTGGTGACAGCCATCTGGTTTTGATGACTTATAAATGTTATTTATTTTTTTTCCCCTGAAACACTAATTGATGTTTAAGTTTCTAGTTTCCTTCACAGAATGACAGAATGGTCAGGATTGGAAGGGACCTCTGGAGATCACCTAGTCCCCCCCTGCTAAAGCAGGGTCACCTGGGGCAGGCTGCACAGAGTCACGTCCAGGCGGGTGTGAATGTCCCCAGAGAAGGAGACTGCACAGCCTCTCTGGGCAGCCTGTCCTGGGGATGTCTCCCTCACGGTAAGGAAGTTCCTCCTCGTCTTCAGAAGGAACTTCTTGTGCTGCAGTTTGTGCCCTTTGCCCCTTGTCCTGTCGCTGGGCACCACTGACAGGAGCCTGGCCCCGTCCTCCTGGCACTGGCCCTTAAGATACTTGCAGACACGATGGGATCCCCCCTCAGCCGCCTCCTCTCCAGGCTGGACAGGCCCAGCTCTCCCAGCCCTCCCACACCAGGGAGATGCTCCAGTCCCCACATCTTCATAGCCCTGTGCTGGCCCCTCCCAGCAGCTCCCTGGCTCTTTTGAACTGGGGAGCCCAGCACTGGACCCAGCACCCCAGATGTGCCTCACCAGGGCAGAGCAGAGGGCAGGGTCACCTCCCTCGACCTGCTGGCCACGCTCCTCCCGATGCACCCAGGGTCCCACTGGCCGCCTTGGCCACCCGGGCACACTGCTGGCCCATGGGCAACTTGCTGCCCACCAGAGCTCCCAGGCCCCTCTCCGCAGAGGTGCCCCCCAGCAGCGCAGCCCCAACTCCATTGGGTTCCTCCCTGCCCAACCCTCCAGCCTGCCCAGGTCTCGCTGAATGGCAGCGCAGCCTCTGGGGTATCAGCCGCTCCTCCCAGCTCTGTACCATCAGCAAACCTGCCCAGGGTGCTCTCTGTCCCTCATCCAGGTCACTGATGAATACCAGTATTTTGCAATTGCTTTGTAAATTTGTTTCCCATCAGCAGGGGAGGACATTACTGGCAGTTCCCGCATTGCTTCCCCAAGAGGGGCACTAACATATCACCGGACAGCAGAAGGGAGTAAGTGGAGATGTTAACTATAAGCCTCCCTCAACAATGAAATATTTGGAATGGTTAAAGAAAGACATTTCCTAATGATGGCAGCACAAGTTCAGGTTCCTGAAATTCAATGCAGATACCCAACCTCCCTCTCCGAGGAGGGTCAGCAAGATTGCTGCAAGACCAACCTGGCTACGGGCTCCTGGTTACTTCTGTAGATGATAATTCTTCCAACAAATCTGCAATAGAGGTATGAAAAACTTGCATTACAAACACATTATAAAGAGCTACTACAAGCATACTAAAAGAAGTCATTGGCAGGAGATGGAAGCAAACATGTAAGCAAGTGCATTTGAGAGTTTAATGCTTCAGAAAGGTGGCTGTGCTCAGGACAGGGAGAAGCCACACACCCCCCCAAAGCCAAGGGTGTCCCCCAGGTGCCACCTACCAGCAGGGCAGCAGCAGCACCTGACCGTGCCTGCGGACTCCAGCACATCCCCATTACAGCATGCAACACACCCCAACGAACCTCCTTCAAGGGATGCTAACAACAAAGACCGCTTACTCCTGGAAATCATTTGGCCCGATGCATTTTAGCTGGGAGGTAGAGTGCCCTAAGAACAGGCACATGGACTGTTGCTACAGCTGAGCTGACAAAAAATAGCTCATTACACCATGACGAGTGTTACACGGGGGAGGTTTTGCTGCAAAGAAACCGAGCCCTGAAGAAATGTGGTGTCAACTTTGCCATCCTCATATTCAAGAAGCCCGGCAGCTTCTTGCTGCCTGGAGAAACCTTTTGGGCTCTGACAAAAAGAGAAAGCCCTTCGCTTTGCTGAACTGTAAATGATTAGATCCCCTAACTGATGGTGCTCAGGTGTCTGCAGGGAGATGACACCGGGCAGGGCAGCAGACTCACTTGTAGAGGTCAGGCTGTGGCTGTTCGCACTCGATTGTGGCTGTGAGGGAGTCAATGGCTTCATCCGTACAGAGCACAGTGGTATCCCGCACTGCATAGTGAGTCTGGACAGAGAAGCACAGGCAGAATCACCACGAGCCCGCAGCACCACCACCCATCCCCAAGTTTTTTACCCCATTACTTTAAACACCACTGTGCAAAGGCTTGTCAGCACCAGCAGCTCACCCAAGCCCTCGCCCTGCTCCCACACAGCAGCTGAAGCATCTCTCAGCGAAAGACTGAAGTCAATAAGCTTAAGAGAAACCAGAGCAGGAAGGAGCTGCTGTATGTTTGTTCAGTAAGGTGTGCACCAAAAGCAGAGCATCTTTGGCTTCTCTGCAGGGACTTGCTGCCACCCCGGCTGGGGTGGGGTGGGGGGGTGCTGCAGGTGCCTCCAGGGCAAAGGGGCTCCCGGGGACCACCTGCCTGCCCGCTCCTGAAGGTAATTAGACACCAGCTCCAGCGCCCAGGGATCAGTCGGAGTGCTGGCAGACTCCAAACTATTTTTAGCAGCTGCTGCTGCAAAGGTTCATCTCTCACAATTAACTGGAAACCGTGAAGGATCTGCTCGCTGCCTTCCAGGCTCTATTTATAGGAGCTGCTCAGAGCTCCAAGTCACGGCAGGCTGCTCAGCAAGCTGCCTCAATCCATCTTCATAAACAAATTCATTAAAAAGCTTCCTCCACTCCTTACATTTGCATTCCCCTCCTTGCACATCCCGGGAGGAACTGTTACGTTACACATGCTGCAGTCACGACATTATAAATACCCACCTTCATGTCATTTTGGTAGCCTGCCTGGCTTTTCGTATTGAAAGCAGACACACAAACACATACACACCTCTGGTATAAATCACAGCTTTTGTGAAACAGCTCAAAACTTCCTGCAGTGCCCAGTACCAAACCCAACCCTTGCGCGGGGTTTTGCATCCACTGCTCCTGT
This sequence comes from Falco cherrug, assembly GCF_023634085.1. Classification (NCBI taxonomy): domain Eukaryota; kingdom Metazoa; phylum Chordata; class Aves; order Falconiformes; family Falconidae; genus Falco; species Falco cherrug. The sequence goes on from NC_073711.1 coordinate 16,895,281, forward strand.
CACCATGGACACTGTGCAATTACTGAGTGACCCTTCAAAGCTGCCTCCTAATCAGTTCCACGATCTTTACATCCTCAGTCCTTTAGCACACTTAGAAAGCACATGTTCTTTTAGATACCTATGACCAAAGATGCATACTTCAAAGACAGAGCCCTGACAAAATCGCCTTCGTGGTTCTGCTCCACTTTCACTTAACCAGGCATCTTTCCCATACCTTGACCTGACATGCCCCAAATACCAGAAGTGCAGATGAGGTTCTGTGGGTACCTGAATGTGCTCCCCTCGCCCTCCTTTTGCAGCAAACCCTGGTTCCTAATGTCAGACCCATATCCCCAATCACCACTTGCTTTTCTACTCCTTCTCCCCCTTTCAAACTCATCTTCATCTCATCAAGAAACAGGAGACGGCTCCCAGTCACCTACAGGAACCCAGAAAACAAGAAAAACACACCACAGTGCTCAATATAGAAATTCAGCATTGCACTTACAGACTTCAAAAGTTAGTAAGAGCCAAGACTCTGCAAAAGTTATGTGAACTCATGCATATAATACACCTGACACAAAGAAGCAATTGCCTGTTTAACATGGTTATCTATTTTTAGCCTCAAGCCACTTCAAAGCTCCACTCCTCCTCACTAGTGGAACCAGTACGGTGTACCAGCACTGCATCAGCTCCTACACAAGATTTCCAGTACCGATTAACAGCCACCCGTAAAAAGACGAGCCACAGAGCCCATACAATACAGACCAGATTACCAATGGCATCCCACTGACTTCAGAGTGTGCTGGAATGAATCATGTCATCTGAAAGGACCTTCCAGTCTTACTATTGCAGTTGCTGCTATTTGTATAAATATTTATCAAACACAAGTGCAAACAAATGTTTATGTCTTCTGATGCATATAAGTTTTCCTGTTGTTGTTGCTGTTTCTTTCCCTAGTTTGGGGTGTGTGAATGAAGAAAGAAAATAAACTGGAGATTCACCTTGAGCAAGACTAGTATTAAATTTCACTGCTTGATTCAGGGAAAAGGTGAAAAAAACCCAAAAAACAGAAGCAATGTTTTTCTCATGCAAGTGAAAAAATCCCCAAATTAATGTAGACATACTGCCTCAAAAAGTCCCCAGTCTCACTGGAAAAACTCAGTTTAGTAACAGACACGTCAGCAGGTACTGGAAAGGGAGCCAAAGCAGCTGCAGGCACTGTTTTACTAATGCACCAGACCTCGCAATGTGCAGCTGGAGCAGGAAAGCACTACCACTTTCCCACAATGGGCAATAAAACAGCAAAGCCGTATCAATAAACATCGATACAATGTGGGGCAGCGCCAGTAGAAATGGCTGTTGGGAGACAAAGTGGAAACAAACAATCCCCAGAGGGCTTCCATGCCCCCTGCACCCATGCACTGGGAGCAGACAGAGGGAAGAGCTGTTAAATACAGCCACGGGGATCGGCTCTGCAGGAGCATCCTCCAGTTAAGCACATCCCACCCCGTTCAAGCACTGGCTTTAGTGGTAGCTCCAGGCATCCAAGTACCCCTGAGCACTGCCCCATCCATCCCCGTCACCTTGAAATTGGACTCGCCATCGAGACTCGCTGTAGTGACGTAACAGGTCCCATCAGTGCTGCTGGAGGCCAAAAATATCAAGTCACAGGGGAAGGTCTCATCCGCTTTCACTTCTACTATGTCTCCAACCTGGAAGAAAGGAAACATCTACATGAAAAGCCCTCTCAGTTGTTATTAGATAGTCACAGATTTAGCTTCTCTCAAAGCCTAGCAGAGAGCGTCTTGGCTAAAAGGGAAAGCAGGCTTCAGGAGGTGCACAGGTCCCTGAGCATCACTCCACAGCCCAAAGGGTTGATCCAGCCCGGCACCAACTCCCAGTGCCCACATGGCATGGTTAGTATTTATGTCTCTGCTAAATCTCGATGGAGCAAGAGACTGTACTTGTCTGAAGTGCAGTGTGATAAATTAACGTCAAAGCTAAGCGTACTTTCCTGGTGTCCTTGGGAGATTTGGAAATAGAAGAGGACTGCCTGTCCTGGAGAACTGCAAAATGCTGACAGATCTGTCAGTTGTCAGCCCTGGTATGGCTTTTGCAAGACAGCTTTTCAAAAGCAATAAAAAAAAAAAAGCAGCAGCATCACTCCTTAACCAGGAACGACTCTCAGAGCATCTCATCTGAAAGCGAGCTCACTGGGGCAGCTCTAACCGCAGTACATAGCTCCTCCCCTGCTCTTGTCTCCTTACCACATACCCCGTGTTCCCATCGGCTTCAGCGATAACCACACGCAAGTTCTCTGTTAACAGTTACCTTGATTTTCTCACTCTCCTTCTGCACTTGCTTTGCGTTTTCGACAATGAAGACATTGCTTTTGTTCACTTCGTTGTCAGCTCTGTGCCTCAGCCAGTCCTCATATCCCTGAGCACACAAATACAGGCAACACAAACTCGTAACGCAGTAAATTACCGAAAGAGAAAGAGTAGGGACAGAGATAGGGACAGGTTTAAAAAATGAATAAATTAAGCAGTCCTTAGAACTCCTTCATGCCTGACAAAACATCAACCAGAATAGCTCAGGATGAATCAATTTATTTTAAAAACTTCATATGCATATTTGACAGATTCATAACCAATTAAAATAACACACAAAAATAATCTATATGCAGCGCATGCAACAAGCAGCTGAACTACTGTAACATGTTTCTATTATTCTCAGCGTTGGCAAGAAGTGGCTGATAATATGACTAATACCCTTAGCACCCCGCAACTCTTTCCTATGGTAACGCAGGATGAGACTCTTCCTCTTCAGTCTTTACTGAAAGAATAAAACATTCAGATTTGAAGCAGATGGCTTTTACTCTAGCACTCCCTTTCTGGCCCCTGAAGAAGAAACTTCTTTTATTATTCAATCCTTCTGTAGAGGAAATTTTAAATGGCACATGTGCGTACGATGGGAGGAAGGGCTTTTAACACCGCAAGAAGATGAGAAGTGCATATTTTCACGGCTAGCTGAGTGGTTGAACAGAACCTGTCCTTTCCATTTACCAACACCAGAGCAGAGTGTGAGCTATATTTGGAGCACATCTCTGCGAAGACTCAGACAGCATTTCTAAAAAGAGAAGAAAAATTCAAGTAAAGCCAGAACTACAGTAGTAACCTTTACTGACCCTCGTGGCTTGCTTACAACGGTAGATATAGAGATGCTTTACATTGTCAAAAAAAGAGAGAGCAATAAATAACCACACTCAACATGCAGCCTCTCTTGAAAAGCACCAGTACATGTCTCACCTTCTGAGAGGGCTTCACCAAACCTACCAGCCCATTTTGGTGACTTTTGAGTATATTCAGATACACGCTCATCATTTTCGCTACTGCATGTCTTAAAGAGCATCTTCCTCCCCCCACGCTGACACCTGTACCTGTTTGATAGCTGTGACAGTGATGACAAAGAAGAGCGGGAGGCCGCTTGTCACCGGGCTGGTTGGGGTGTCCACTATCACCTGCAGAGAGAAAAAATGCACTGCTGACAACTGGCTTCCAGGCAGCAGAAGAATCAAAAACTCTGGTAACGGGGGCAAAAGGGTGCTCATCCCACCGGGGGTAAGGCACAGGCCAGCAGGGGAGGAAGGGGCACACGAGAATGACCAGCACAGGCATCCCCCGGAGTGCTCTCCTCCATCATGAGGGGACTACACCACCTCCTCCCGAGTACCATGGGATGTCCTCAGGTGGGAAAATCCCTATCAGAAGTAGCTCACAGCCTAAGTCTGACCTTGCTCTAGTGGGAAACAAAAGCCTGGATGAATGGGCTGCTGGGGACAGGCTGTATAAACGCAACTACTCACGGTGCGGGTGCCAGCAAGCCTGCTCCCACCACGGGGTGTGCTGGAGAGGACCGAGGCAGGGGAGGGGAGTGGGGCAGAGGCAGCAGCACAGAATCACAGAACAGCTGGCATTGGAAGGGACCCCTGGAGATCACCTAGTCCCCCCCTGCTAAAGCAGGGTCACCTGGGGCAGGTTGCACAGAGTCACGTCCAGGCGGGTGTGAATGTCCCCAGAGAAGGAGACTGCACAGCCTCTCTGGGCAGCCTGTCCTGGGGATGTCTCCCTCACGGTAAAGAAGTTCTTCCTCGTCTTGAGACGGAGTTTGCTTCATGCATTTCTGAAGCACAGGAAAATCCACCCTCGTCTCCCACTAAGCCACAGGAGGGGTGCTTCTCCTCCTTGGCATGAAGACTGGGCACATCTGAACCCTAAAACGCAGCCGGTTGTAAGAGGGAGACCAGTACCAGTCGCCCTGAGCCACTGACACTCCGAGGTTAAAAGTAACAGGCATCAGCCCAAATTACCTATAAAATACATTGCATAACGGAACAGGAATATTTAAATAGAACAGAAATCCATACTTTGTCTTTAAACTCTCAGATCTGGAGCTCAGAGCACGACTCGAGCACAGCGACCGACTGAGGGCCTCAGGGGGACGGCTGGATCCTTCCCAAGCTCAGTGCGGTGCTCCAGCCAGCACCGCGGCAAAGACCAAGCCCCTTCCATCGTTCATCAACTGTGCCATGGCTTGGCCCGAGGGGCAAGAACGGCAGGACAGGTTCGTAACCGGGACGGAATAACGTAAGAGTAGGACAAGCTACAGCCCTGCCCCACCTTCCAAACCACGGCACACACCACCGGCAGCTTTTCCTGCTGTGCCCAGAGCAGGAGAGGCAGATGGTGAAGCTTGTGACAAAAGGGACAGGGAAGCTCAGCAGAAAGGCTTTGTGTCCCCACAAAGGGACTCTGTTTCCCTCCGCTTGTTTGCGCTTCCCTGGCACGCTCACCAGCAGCATCTGTATATTTATTGTTTCAGGCTGCCCGTAAAATGCTGCATTAAGGACAGGACTGCTCTTACCGGCTGGAAGCTACGTGGAAATTTTTAACTCTGAAATATTACCCTGCAGTACCGGACCCAGAGAGAGAAGAGCCAGAAGGTATCCAAGTGGAAGAGATATGCCGCAAGCAGCAGCCAGGTAAGTGGTGTACGAGTTAAGGGGCATGAGGGTAAACCAAGATAAACACAACAAATATTTCCAGGGACACAAAGCCCCGGCTCAATCAAATGGGTGTAAAATGTTTACAAGCAGAAAGCCTGGCAGAAATCAGACCTTGGAGGAACAACCTTGAGTGATGGTGGTGCCAAGCGTCACAAGGACATGCAGCACGTGGGACGGCCATGCACTGGGGTGGCATCATTGCACTTTAGGCTGGTCAGCCAACAGTTCTCTTGCAAAAACCTGACAGATCCTGGGAATACAAGAGGAACTTTGGCTTTTAGCTGAGAAGGGCACGGGAGAGGACCTCCTGCTGCCCAGCAGCAGTTTTCTGCAGTGGGCAAGATGTAGTTGCATTGAGTTTGTTTAAACAAATCATACGACTTCTGTCCACACAAATGCTGTACTATAGATGTATGAATGCAAATATTAGATGAAGTCCCCGGGATAACTCATTTATGTATTTGGAGAAGGCACTCCCCGCACATCCCATGGCTGGATACTGCTCTTCCCATTCATGGCTGGTGGAAAGCTGAAGGACACACGAGCAACGAGCCAGAACATCAAAGGCAGATTCCTTTGAAGCTATTTTTGAGCTGGTTTAGGACTTAAACAGTTTAATTTGGATCCACTTAAAGAGTGACAAAATCCTCCTGTTACTTAATGGCTTCTTCCTAACTCATTGTTTAGGAGACTGAAGACCACAGTACAGAAGTCACCTCCATCAATCAAAAGGGACATTTTTCATTCCTGGAACCTCCTAAATTAACTTACATCCATCAGCTTGGCCTGTCTACAAACACACTTGGACTATGTTTACCCTGGGCCAGTCCTTTCCATCAGGAGTTTACTCAGTTTCCTTTGAGTGTTGCAACAGACGACCCAAAGAAACAGCTATTTGTATCCTGTTAGTGTTCTAATATGTGTGCTACATTTAATACAGGTATTTTCTCTCTCCAAAACAAGAGCGGAATTTGGAGGAACAGACATTTTGATAAAGGGTTTCAGCAGCAGGTAGAGCAGGGGCACCAGGCAATTCCCCAAGCGCCGGGATGCTTCACTCCTCATGCAGCACATAGGGCAATTCCATTAATTTGAAGTAATGTAAAGATAAGCACCAACATTTAAGCTATAGATGCCACTTATCAAGGTATAACCCTTGGGATTTTAAATGAATGGAGTAGCCCTGAATGCTTTTTTAAGGCAAGTGACATCTCCAGAACAACAAGTGCCCGGGGGCAGTCGGTTACTCTATACAGCAGCAAGTATATTAGCGCTGTCAGGTCGGGTTTTGTTCAGTTGCGTTTGTTCTTCGTCTAATAAAAAGAGCACGAGTGTTGCTCCCTTATTTCAGAGGTGCTAACAGAATAAAACCAAGGAGAAACAGCCAGTCTGTTCCCTCACCTGCATACACCTGTGCCTAAAATGTGTAAAGTAGCTAAACTGCAATGTTTTTTTTTAAGTATAATCAAGAATATCCCATGTTCTCCATAGCCAGGGGTTCAATAGATAAAAATGTAATACCGCATCACTAAGTGGCCAACTACACAAAAAGGACATCCCGACTCCAGGGCATCACTTCAGTTCAAGGCAAATTACAAATTCAGTCTGACAAAATGGAGCAACGCCAGCGAAATCAAGAGATGGAGGCGAGCCAGCTGATGCCGGGGTAAATTGGCCTTTCATGTAACACTGCCAGGAGGAGCCATCAACTGCCGTTATCTTGGGATCCCCCATTTCTGCAGCAGCCACCAAAATGACTACAAATCGTAACTTTTACTGTAAGGATAAAACATTTCAGGCACTCGTCTTTTAAACACGCAGCCTAAAAAGAGTGATACCCCAGACCTGAACCACCAAAACCCCGGAGAAGTCATCTAACAGCAGGCTGTTTGCCGTAGCTGCACAGCAACATTTAATGTGCGGGGGCAGAGTTTTGATGCCTATTTTCAGCCCTAGGGCAGGCTGTCTGCCGAGCCCCAGGCTGAGGATTTATAAGGCGAATAAATGCACTGCAGCGATTCTCCCAAACTCCCTTCGCCCCAATGCATTTTGACAGCCTGCTTTTCTTGGTTGACAGAATAGAAAATGAGTATTCAGATCTGCTCCTTAACCAAAGCCACAAAGCAGAGCAGAAGAAGTTTGCCCATGTATAAAGTTTGCTATTTTGTCTGTGCAGAGCAGCTTCCTGAAGCTTCATGTTCCCAAAGCCTATGTGGTGCACCCTCTGAATATTCCTCAGTCCGGCCTCTCTTATCCTGCTTGCCTTGAAACTCGCTAAAACTAAGATATACAAGTATCTTATAACTTGGGAAAATTCAGCTATGTAACAGCAGAAGTAAAGGTGACAAAAAACTAGATCTCAGTTCTGTAGCACCAAACATATTTTCACCAGTTGACTGATGTTAATGGTTAAAGAGTTAAAATGCTTTTTTAATTGTTTCAGCAGTCATTCACATGCCACAGGCCCAAATATTTTAATTGTTCTTATGCCCTGGGTGGTGTACCAGAATTATAACACAGCTTCCAACAACAAACCACTTATAAGCAGCAACAGAACCAGTTCTGAACCTCAGTTCTTGTTCAAGCTGTGTCTACCATCAGTACGTAAATAAAACCCACCCTCCGCATCAAAGCTCTTACCTGCACGAGGAAGATGATGAGGAAGTAGAAGTTGGCAATTCTTCTAAACTGCTCAAAAAGGTTCTTCGGGAGGAAGTTCCAGAGGGTGTACTGCGGGGAGAGAGGGAGGCTCACCGACAGACCGAGGCACCACGCTGACTGGGGACTAGAGCTACAACATGGGAAGCATGTGCACCAAATAAGAAAGGCATTTTCCCTCGAACCCAGCAAGGAGCACCCCAGCGAGCTGCCTGAGCAGCCCTGGCGTGCTCCCAGCAGAGATCCAGGTCCCTGCTTTAAAACCAGGGGCACAGTGCAGCTGGGTGCTGAGATGCCACTGAGCTCCTGCTTCACCTCCGAGCTCCGTCTCTCTCCACTCGTTCATTGAACACCTGCAAGTGTCTCACAGCTACATGGGAGGGTTTGTTTCTTTGCTTTAAAATCGGCGACTATTTCTCTTTGGTCAAGATAACCCACCTACATGGCTGAAGACGGTAAAAGGGTAAAATAAGATAAAAACAACAGGCTCTGTTTCAGCAGACAACTTCTAGACAGGCATTTGCAGAGACGTGATTTCATGAAAACACAATGCACAGTGCAGCGATTTATATTTTTTTCCAAACAAATTACAATAACCAGCTTCTTCTGTTAAAAAAAAAGCCATGTTCCCAATACAAGTTTGTTATTAGGTTGTGCTTCATTACCATTTTAAAAAGGCTGCCAAATCATTTACTTTGGAAAACATGTAGAATTTAAGAACAACATGGAAAATAAAGGGTCTAATATCTGATCTTTCAGTCTGCCTTGAATAAAAAAAGAATAATAAAGCAGCCAAGTCCAATGTCCACTTAATTACAAAAACAGACTAGTCAGGTAAGAACACTCCCTGTCTAGCAAATATAAATGGGAAAAGAGAGCAAGGACACAATATTCGAAAATAAATCAGGGTAGATTTAAAATTAGTGCTAAAACAAACCATTTGTCGGAGAGGAAAAGGAACAGAAATGAGGAAGGTGTCCTCTCTGAAGGACCCTCTTGCATGCCAGGGAAACGTCAACGGGAATGCCACACAAATCAAGCACAGCTAGACTTAAAACTTTTCCCCAATATAAAGTCAGACAGCACAGGCATATAAAATCATATAAGACCCAAGCTGTATAAAAAAAAAAAAAAAAAAAAAGAGGGGAAAAACCCCCTTACAGCTCAAGTGAAGTAAGACCAAAGCCTAACTATGCTGAGCATCATGAATCCTAACCAATGTGTTATGTATCCAGCTGTGCTGACAATATGGGATGCCACTTGTTTGATATTTTACTGGAATCTGCTTCAATTCTTTCGGAACAACTTCATAAATGTCACGGAAAAAAGCTAAGCAGAAGGCAGATGGGTGTCATGCAGTTTTCCACCATAAACAAAAGCTGCATTAATACAGTATGAATGTTTCCCCTTTCATCCAAAGGGATAAACAGAGCATGGTTATTTTTGTCCTATCTCAAGAGAGAAAAATCCCATGGAACAAGAACAAAACAAAAAAAAAATTAAAAATAGGGGAATAGTATTTTTCTCTCCATTTATAAAATAATCCCCGCTCCCGTTTGCAAATCCGAGTTGCTGTTGCCTCACGCCATATTACGCTTAACCTGTCCTTTCTTCCCAAAGGGAATGCCAGAAAACAAAGCAAACCGAATCCAAAAAACTACAAACACCCCCCCCTCAACAATGACACATCCATGTGCTTTCCTCACATCCAGCCTAGAAGAAAGGAACTTGTACGCACCCCCACTGGACTGATAGGAAGAAAGAGAGCCTAACAGTGAGACTGGAGCTGGGGCGTGAGGTATGGACCTCCGCATGCAAAGGGACCTTTACATCCATCCTTGAGGAATTCAGAGGTTCTCACTTTCAAGAACAACCATCAAATAAAGCCAGGGTGAACGTACGAGCAGGGAATACATGTGCACGATGCACCTGGACAAGCGGAGCAAGCTCACCTTGGAGGAGACAATCCTGTTGTCGCAGAACTTCTGTGCCACGTATGCATCTGTTTCCGAAACTGGACGGTGCCCCACCACCACGGTGCGTGTACCGACCCGCTTCTCTTCCCCAGCACACTGTTGGGGCAACCAGGAAAGGGAAAAATTAGCTTTTAGCTCAAAAGAAGTCAAATATTTATATTAATAGCTTCCAGCTTCTGAAAGCACAGTGCTGTTCATTGGAAATAAAGCAGCTGGAACTTCAAAAATTCACTTCTTTGCCCCAGCAAAAGCACAGAGAACGAAGAGGCACATGTAAGGTCATTTAGCAAACCCAAAGCAGTGCCGAGCCTGCAACCTGGGGTCCTCAGTGCTGCTCAGCCACTGGCCCACCAGGACCACAGCCCATCCCACACTCCACCAGGACAGGTCACCGCTCACGTCCCCCACACTCCTGCCCTAAGCAGGATGGCTGCTGCCCATGCCTGGCAGATGGGCGCAGGCTGCAGGTAATTTTTCCTTCTTGAAGGATACACCTTTATCAAACACTTCAGTTCATTAGGAATATAATTGATTTTCCACACATCTCTTCCTAGTCCCAACCTGGAGAATCCTTCCGTCTTGGGTTTGTACAGTGGCTCCAGGCTCTACCCAGGACACCACAGAGGATGATGGAATCTGCACCCTCCCTTACACTTGCTCTCCTGTCAAACCCTCAAGTCCACCTGACACATCTCACGATCACACTGGTGCCTGCAGACTTGGGATTTAGCTTTAAAAAAAAGCATACTTTTGCTATTTTAAAGTCTCCAATAAAACCAGAAACAATGAAGCAGACAGTTGCACATCGCAAACTCCTCAAAAAGACATGCAGGGTGTTGGGGATGCCACCTTGTCCTGTTGGGGTTGTATTTTAAAGCAGAATGAGATGTCACAAGTGAATGCTAACCTGGCGTAACGGGGGCTCAGCGACTGCCCCGCTGCTCCGCAGCGGCCCGGGGAAGGATGAGGGGAACTGCAGCAGAACCAACTCAGACAGGGGAAGCAGAGCAGCTCCACGGGAGGAGAGCATCCCTTACACAAAGTCATGAGAGATGCTTGTGACTGGCAACACGGGGCTCTAGCAGAGACCCCCATCCCCACAGCCCTTGCAGGCTTCCCAGGGGAGGTCCTGGTGCCTGGCAAATTAAAGACAGATCCTTCCAATCCAACAGACAGCTTTTAAAATAGTGCCTAGAAAAAAAGGTAGTCAAATACACTGAAAGTAACAGTGCTCTTAAACGTAACTCTTAAATATGAAATTTCCAACTTTCTGTCACTTTGTTTGAAAACATCTGTGAACTGGTGACAAGGCAGCGGCAACACAGGTCCCCACAGCCCTGGGGAAGGCTCTTGGGTGGAGGGGACAACACCACAGCCTCTGTTCCCACCAGCTTCCAGCTCCAGGCTGCTCCACACGCACGAGATTCTCAGTGGATGAGAAAAGTTTATTTTTAAAAGATATGCAAATGTGCAATAGTTTAAAAATCAGCTTTTCAACCTGTCCAGGTTCCACCTTGCAGGTAACAAAGTGTGCCTGCCACAGCTGCTGGTGGCCAAGCCCAGAGACTGGGATGGCACTGGGAAGCGTTTTGCAAGGTCAAACTTAAAATTATAAAGTGAATTTGAAATGCCCACTAAGAGTGGATGCGGTGGAGGGGGGGGGGGGGGGGGGGGGAAGTGGTCTTAGGCTAGGCTAAGGTTTTTTTAGAGTTAAAGTTCTGGATTTTGAAACATGACCAGAGAAGACATTCGTCACTGTTCACGGTTCAAGGGCATTAGCAGGCAACAGGGCTGCTAAAACACCAGCCGATACTGCTCCTACTCCACTCAGTCTCATTAAACCTCAACCTTACAGCTTACTTGCCTTCAAATCCCACCAGGGCAAGTGACGGTGCAAAAATGCCCAATTGCTATCCTGTGTCTGCTGCCCAGCGTGGGCTCAGCCCGCCGCCAGCGGACACTCCTGGCGTGCCCAGGACCCAGCTCAGCACCCCGGCTGTCTGAAGGGCTGGCTGCAGGCAGCTCATCAAGCTGCAAGCAAAACCCAGCTAGAGAAGAGGTGCTCTGAAAACAACCACACTGTGACAGCAAGGCCCGCGACTAACTACTGCTTGGGAAAAGTGTGAAAACAACACATGCACACCCCCAAAACAACATTAAAACATAAAAATCTGAGCCAGCCCTATTCATGTACCTGGACCAGCAGCAACTGTATGGATGTTGCACCAGGAGTGGGATCTACCTGAAGAAAGCAGAAGCTCTTCCTTCCCCCGTTCCTCACCCGTATCCGCAGCATCTTTAATTAAAGAAGTGCTTTCACACCATGCCTAAACCCAGTTTGGTGTGCTGACCACTCTCGCTACAGCCATCCTCAAACCTCCAGCGGCTGACGTAGAGCAGAAGCAAGCTTCTCACACCACTGCAGGTGTCCCTGCACCCCCGGCCGCAGAGCCAGCAGCACCCACCCACCCGCCCGCCCCCCGGCACTGTGCACACCCCCACGGGGCACGGCTGGCTCCCCAAGCTGAATGCCACCACCCCAGCGCCCTCCCAGCCTCGCCGCCACCGCCTGCAGCAGCGATCAGCACATCTCAGCTGGAAACCAGACCCAGGAAAGGCTCCCCGCTGTAATCTGCCGTGCTACAGGGGTGGCAGCCAGCCTGCACCCCAGAAGCGAGAGGCAGAACCGTCATCCACACCAGCGCCGGGGAGCAGAGGCAGACTGTCCCCAAGGCTGAAGCCTCCACCGTGTCCCCAGGCAGGGGCTGGAGCCAGGCGTGCCTGGTGAGCATCCGTCCAGCACCGGGAGGAAAGCAGAGCTTCCCCCAACGCTGCCGGCAGGGCGGTGGGAAAGGGACAGGGTGAGGGTTTGCCGAACACACGCATCGGGCATGGAAGCAACAAAAGCTCTGGTTAAAACATTCCTGGAAAAATATACGCAAGTCTTTACTCTGCAAGACTATCTGTAGTTAGGCATGGGAAACCTGGAGGATGTGAAGCCCCAGAGCAGAAGACAACCCAAGTCCCAGGTGTGGGGTGCTAGCTGACCAAGCCCCACTGAGTTATCCCCACCAAGCCCTAGGCGGGCTGTCACCCCTCAGCTCCTCCTCAGTTCTTTCTGTGAAGCATCCCCTACAAAGGTGACAGCAACCCCGCAGCAGGGCCCTCCACAGGGGCAGCAGAGGAAGAAGTCCTCGCTCTCTGGTCTAACTGGACTCCCACCACTCCCAGCATTTCATTTCCCATTCCCTTGACCACCCCACGGTGTCACACCATCATGCAGCTACACAAGCAGCTGGAAGGCCTCATACCACGTCTCTCTCTTTTTTCACCTCCCAGAAAGCAAGCGCACACTACGACGATGCCCACAGTGAGAGGCATTGGCTCAGCTCGGCAATTAAAAGCTCTTATTTTGACACGCTCACCTTCAATGGCTCGCTGGGCTGCTAATAGATTGCCAAGTCTTAATAACGGCTCTCAACGGAGACTTAAGAGGAGATTTAGGGAGTAACTGCCAGGCTTTTGGGAAAATTATAAAATATGCAGATTAGCAGAGAGAGGATTTAGATGACTTTTCCCAGCCGCCTTTCATCAAAAATTTTAATTCTGATGGAAAAAAAAAAAAGAAAATATTACTTGGAAACAATTCAAACAGCTGCCTCGCTGCCTGGTGGGGTTTTGTAAAGCCCATGGTCCACAGCGCAGGCGTCAGCTGGTGTAAGCAAAAGCCAGAGTTCTTGCTGCTGTTTAGAGCCAAGCCTGACAAAAGGATTATTTAAGAACATAAACAATTGCATTCCCCCCATATGCACTGTATCACCTCCCTCTGCCTGAGGCGCGATGCTCGCAGGAGCGCTGGGAGAGCCAGAGCTATCGGTAGGGATCAGCGGTGTCAGGCTGGCCTCGGGACCGCACCGTGGGAAGCTGCGCTGCATCCCCCCACCAAACCATGAGGATCTGGGGATGCTGGCAGGCCACCCCAGTCCCCTCTCTGCCATCCCCTGCCCCAGCAACCCAGAAGAGCTCCCAGAAGCTGGCAGACACGGCACCCTGGGGCACACCGCACACCCCAGGAATCGAGAGGAGGGAGGGAAGGAGGTATTTTTGAGAAGAGCCACTATCCTGTTTGCATTATTTGAACACCAGCACCAGAAATGCAGGTCTGTCCTGCAGCATTCCAAGCTTCACTCAGGGCTCCTGTTCCTCTCCTCCAGCACCTAACCAAGCCCATCAGCGAGTTAATCTTTCAGCAAAGCATCCAAACCAGATTGCTCCTGAAGGAGCTCAGCTGGAAGACAACAGCCAGACAAACACAAATCATAGGAGATAAAGATGAGGCTAGCGAAGCTGTTCTGCCAGGAGCATCTTTCCAAGCTGGCAGCTCACTATCTATCCCCGCTTCCCACCTCGGGCAGGACCAGGTGCCCAGGCTGCAGTAATAAATAACCACACTGTCGCCACCGATGCGGACACGCACGCTCTGCTGCACGCACGGCGGGGCACGGTGCTGCTGCAGTACAGCCTTCCTCGTACCACAGTGAAATTCAGATACAGAACATATTTCTGTTAAATATTTTGATGCAACCCAACCTTCCCATACTTTCAGCTTTGTATAAAGCCCACTTACTGCCAGACAGAGCAGTTCTGAAAAGAAGGCATTAGGAATAATGGCTATTTTCTTATGCTGTCCAAATTCAAAAAGACCATCTACACATATCAATATGCCCACGGAAGGTCACCTGAGGCTTGGCATTTTGCTATAAACTCTTCTTTGAGGAGTTAGGAACAGGCATGATGTGAAGGCATCAGACCAGGGCTAAACATACCCATGGATGCAACTAACGACCCAACTTCATTGATGACTTGAAGCTGCTGAAGCATTACACAGAGATGGTGGAATTATGTTCGCAGCCCACAGCGCTCCCCAGATCCTTCACCCTGGTTTGGGTGAGCCTCCCTTTGTGCCTCTTTCCCCTTCCCATCTGTGCCCTTCTCCCACAGGGATGCCCTGGCCCAGCACAACAGCCACGCCACCCCGCCCCCTGGAGAGCATCATCTCCACCCACCCTCCCAAATATCTGGCTGTCCATCACAGCACCATGTACAGGACCTGGCCGGCACTTGATAAAAGTTGCAAACCTGGGTAAAAATTAGCAAGCCTGGGTAAAAATTAATGGAGTTAGGAGTTCAACAGGAGAGGTGAACCTGTACTCTGCAGCCGCTGTTGACAAGGAGCCACTCTAAGTGGGCTATTTCTAGGGCAGCTGCAAAACACAGTGTTTAATTATATCACCCATATGGAAAACAAATGTCTGCGCTACCTGCTGGCCCCATTTCCAGAAAAAAAACAAAAAACAAAAAAGCCCACCATTTTATTTACTAGTTTCAGAAAGCACCTAAACCAAAACTAACTAATCAAAAAAACCTCCTTTCATGTTTGCTGAAGATATCATCAAGCCACAAAATAAACACAAATAAGTCTTAGAAAAAAGATCTAATAAAAAACCACAGGCATTTAAAAAAGAAAGAAGTCATCTGCTAAAACCGGAGATAATTATACAGTACAAGTACAAGGCTCAAACATTTGAATGAAATCACAGCTTATATTAAATATATGCAGAAGAAAGATTAAATCACGTTACTTGGCTTAGATCTCATGAATAGTTTAAACTCTGATCACTTCCATATTGTTCCATTTATCATAAAAGCAGTAGAGAAGTCGACCTGATTTACAGAAAAAGCCTGCAAAAATAACACCACCTCCCAAAACAGCCTGTTCTACCTCCCATTGCACTTAGCCCCAGAATAACCAAGAAAAACACATCCACAGTTTTTAAAAGCCTCCGTAAATTTACCATAACCTCCCCAAATTGCCCAGCAGCCTCAGAAAGCTGCTCGGTACACCAGCCTCATTGCCCAACCGATATATTTTTAATTAAAGTTTTTCCTGCCAATTTTTCTATTATTCTTTATCCTTAGTCGTTTCTATGCAAGCACAGGTGATGCTTTGAGAAAAGCCTTAATAATTTAGCAGCTTGGCTATGCTTACCCTCACCGACCACATTTTTCGGCAGCTCTCCTGATTTACAGACAGAATTCCATCGATCGGGATCAACCCCTCCACTCTCCCATACGCCTGTGGGAATGGGTCAATAACATGCACAGTCCTCAGGAAAAAAACCAACATCACATTTAAAATACTGAAAGGCCACAGGTCCAAAAGGAAGGGCTACGAGCACCGCTCCAAACTCACTTCCCACCGGAGAGGGCTTCTGCTGCTCATCCCTAAGCAAAGAGGGAAGGCCGGTACCTCAAGAAAGCAAAAGGTTGAAATTTAAACCATTATCCCTTCTCCTCTGTTGAGACTGAAGATCCTACTGGTAATTCAACCAGACAGAAGACAGCACCATGAAGGAGTGCCCTGGGGGGCAGGCTGGCTCTAGCCGAAGTGAGGTAGACATGCGAGCCCCCAGACCAAGCAGAATAACAAGCAAAAGAGGAGCCGTGGGAAAAGGATCAATACTTTTTTAAAAAAAGAAAACCCATGGTCAACACTTGATAGGGCTCAACACCCAGACCTCATCCCTGGTCCCTGCTGGGGATGACAAAGCATTGGATGATGTGCTCCAGCAAAGCATCATTGACACCAGCCTTAACACAAGTCAAAGTACGTCCAGCAACATGAAAGGGCCCTGGCCAAAGCCCATCCTCGTGTCCCCTCTGTCCCCAAAATGTGCTGTCTCACCATATGGGCATGCAGGAAGGTCACCTTCACCAAGGACAGTGGGCTGGAGAACAGCAGAGCCCGGGCTGAGTTTCCTGGAAAGGCTGATTTTGCCAACAAAGCCACCGATAAAAGCAGAGAGACCCGGCAGGGCGGGGAGAACAGGGGAAAAGGCTACTTGAGACTTAAGAAGGGTGGAGAGAGGAAATACAACAGGTTTTTTTCCCCCAGATAATAAATTTACAGGAGAGCCCAGCCCTCTCCCGGACTCGGGGAGCACCGTGCACAGGGGTGACAGCCCAGCTTCTTTTGCTATGGGCTTTGGTTTTGTCGCTTGTGTTTTTCCATCTGGAGACAGCCTACCCCAAATCATGCAGCACTGCATCTTCCCAGCAAACACGCCACACCATCCGTAACCACAGCTTCAGCCCCGCAGTGCTCTGTAGAGAGTCAGGTTCACGTACGACGCAGAAAGCCAACGCCAGAGCAAAGCTAGCAGACATCAATTGGGACTGCATTACTTCAGCGCTGCTGTTTTGTGGAAAATCTGTTGCTCCTGTTCAAACATAAACACCAACTTTTGGAAGTTTTCAGGATCTCAACTCTACTTCCCTGCCCTGCTGGCAGCCAGGGCGATGAAACCGTCACTCAATTTGAAATACAGGCAGCATATTTTTATTTTTGGCAGTCCAAAAGAAAAGTTTGACCAGCATGCCGCTAGCATATAAAATTCAAGCTCACAGGAATACTTCAGACTAGAGAACAGAAAAAAGGACTCTGAGTAAGAGCCAAATGTTTTGCAGAGGTCACAAAGCAAATACAATGAGGTCTTCCTGCCTTCAAACCTCTTACTCCCTCCTTCCCCCGGCTCAAGCTGTGCACATATGTCCGCTCATCGGCAGCTATTTTAGCAGGGCAGCAAGCAGTGATTTGCCCTGGCAAAAATTAAAGTAAACGCAAACTGGAAAAAACCTCTAAGTTTGCAATTGTCAGTGCTTGCATCAGCCAGCAGAGCTATAATTTTTGGTTTTCCCGTTGCTTTCTGGTCCTCTGAAAGCCTGAGCTCTTCAGTTATAGAAACAAAACAAAACAAAAAAACCCTAAATACTATGTTATGCATCCCAGCTCGGCCAGACATCACTCTGACCTCTTCCACCTACAGACACTTTGCCCCCTTTTAAGTTTTCCTAGCATTTCAGAGCCAGGCTGCCAACTGCCAGGCAAGAAGCCCGTTTCCCAGAGCAGCTCCTTCCCTTTCCCCTGGGAAGCGAGCCTGCCCGGCTGCCCACCCACCAGGACAGAGGCTGCAGACCCCCCCTGCCAGGGTGTACATCACGGCAGCAACCCAGAAGCAAGGGCTGGTACCCAGGCCGGCCCAGCCCGCATCCCCCCAGGGCAAGCTTCTCCCCAGGCAGGCTCTCACACTCCCACAGAAGAGCCAGCAGGAGGGATGAGGGGGCAGGTCCAGGCTGCACAGGGTGACCAAGCCCCGCACTCACATCACAGGGCGCCCTCACCCCCTGCAATGGGTACCCAAGGTCCCAGCACCCCCATACTGCTTGCTCACACTGGTTCAAATTAATTTTTTTTTTAGTCCAAAAAAGCAAAAGCTGTGTAAAAGTAACAGAAAAAAAAAAGTAACTAACAAAATGTAACCAACAGATTTATCCTTGGGGCTGCAGGCAAAGTTAACACTAGGATCCTGGATCAGTGCAATCCACCCTGTCAGGAGAGAAATCCTCAACATGTGGCCTAGAACTGTTTATCTTCAGGAAATCCTTTTGGCTCATGTTCCTGCCGGGCTGGGTGAAGTAGCTGCAGAGCAGCTCCAGCAAAGCACATGCTGCTCAGGGCTGACCCAGCACCTGCGCTGAGCAACGCCGGTGTCCAGAGGCTGCAGCAGGAGGGAAATCCGCTTATCCACAGGGACATGGAGCAGAGGTCTGAGCTAGCCCTGGGATGCTGGAGCTGGTGCTAGAGGGGTTTTGGTGCAGTCCATGCCGGCATGGTCAGCTGCAGAAGTGAGCCCATCCCACGTGGGAGAACAGGGCAGCACCCCAGGAGATAACGCATGGCGTCCCCATCCCACCAGCCACTTTCTGTAGATGGGCACTGAGATAAGGCTTTCCTGCTCTCAGTTACCAAGCCAAGCTCCTTTACCCAAGGTTTCCTCTTTCTGCATGTCTGATCATCCCACCCTGCACTTACCGGAATGGTCAAGTGGAAAGTCCCACTTCCATCCATTCAACTGCACTGGAAGAAGCCGCCCCACAGAAATTATGTACTCCACACATTAATCTGGCTGATACAAGGATGACAGCCTTCTGGGTATCGCAGCTAATTTTACTGCGCTGCCTCCCTCAGCAAACATTTATAAGGAACAGTGAGCTGCAAGGAAGTTAAAAAAAAAAACAAAAAACCTTCCACAACTCAGAGGGAACAAAACTGGCATGCAACCACCACCCTGTGAGCCACAAAAAAAAAATAAAAAAATTTGCATTTTAAGCTTGGCTTTGCAGTGCCTGTAAGAGCAGGGCTGCTGTGCTGCTGAGCGGGTGCCCCCAGTGCAGCCTGAACCCCCCCAGCCCCGAGGCAGTGCTCAGGACCTCACATCACCCCTGGTCCCTACAGCCCTACAGGCAGCAGCTGCTTGACTTTGTGCAAATGCTGGGGAGGAATTACAAGAAATCATAATAAAAGATGGCAGGGCTGCTCACAAAGTGGAATTTTTTTCCCCTACATTTAATCTCCCAGCAGTGACATTTTTGATTTTTTTTTTTCTCCTCTTAAGCCAATTGAGACTCAGGTGGCCGAGCACAGCAGCACTGCCGTCTAGCAGTACTTAATTTTTATTACTGCTGAAAAGATCTTGGATTGCAACACCAAAGAAACACTTCAAATTGTCTAGTCTTGCCTGTTGCACATCTTGTTCAGCCTTTCCAGATCCTTTACTGTACAAAAAAAATAGGTTCCCTTCATTTTGCAAATTAGTGCATTCGTTGCAAACAAATTACATCTACCAAGTGAGCGCTGCTTCTGTTACCCACTTTCATAGTCTTATAAAATCTTATTAAGGTGTACAGCACACTTTAAGAGAGGCCAGACAAAGACTGCTTGCCGACCCTTTGAAAATACACAGCACTCAAGCCCTCAGCACACCGCCCTGCAAAAGCGAGGCTGGGGCCAGACCACGGGCCCTTCCACCTATAGATCCTGCAGAATTCCGGTGAAATCACACAGCAAAAAGCCCGCAGAGAAGCACTGCACATCTAAGGCCACAAAGGAGGTCAACAGGAATCTTGTTTGAGTCGTGAACAAAAATAACGAGCCCGATTTGCTCTCAAAATACCTGGCTATGACAGCCTTGCAGGTGCCTAGACCTCCCTTCTGCTGCAGGAGGAAAACAAAAAGCCCTTTACAAACAGCCAGATCAAAAATAAGTGCATTAAGCTTTCATTAAGGAGAGCAGGACAAATGTTTCTGAACTACAAACACTATCAATTATGGCTGGATGTCAAGAGCAGGCATGCTTTTAGACTAAATTGGCTTCGGTTGGAATTACATCTCAAACAAAATGACTAAAGTTTTGGGAAATAAAAAATGACTGGAGTCAGCAAGATGCAACAGGTGTCTGCAAGAGACATGAACATCCTGCAAATGCGCAGAAGGGACTGCAGAAGGAACTACAAGGGGTTTTTACAGAGCACTTGTTCTGAGCAGCATCCACGGCAGCAAGCGTCCCTATGAGAGCATGAAAAATGATGGAGGGGAAGAAAAGCACAACCCAGGACTGCTTCACTTCCACCAGTGAGCCCTTCACTAGGGCATCAACCGGTTCCTCTCCCCAGCCAGCCCCAATGCCCCACCTGGGGGCAAGCAGCTTGATCAAAGTGGCACCTCGTGCCAACTGCTGGCCGGCAGCTCCCTGGATTTTGGCTAAACCTGGGAAAGAGCTCATAAAAAATATATATATATTTAATGCATCTATATATATTGCATACATGCATATTTAATGCATATATATTGCACACATTTATATTTAATACTTCTATAAAAATATGTAGTGGAGTCACTGCAGCCTCTGGGCAGAACAGGTTTTTCCTGACCCAACAGCCACTCTGCTGCCAGGCAGGAGCTGCGCAAGGGCAGGGGCCGGAGGAGACCTTTTAAAACAGGGAAGTTTCATCATTTCCCCAGGCTGCAAGTTAGTAAACTAAAGCTTTAAAACCGTCTGCCACTTACTGCCCATCCCCTGCGGCACACAGGCAGTACCGGCATCGCTTTCCTACCACGAAAGGGTGACGGCAACCCACATAGCAGCTCCATGCACCACTCTTGGAGACAAGCTCACTGCAAAAAGCAAAATACTAACTGCCTAAGTCACATGTCAACCAATTCAGGCAAACCCCGGGTGAAACTTGGAGGTCAGGTGTTGGATAATTCCAAGCAATTCATTAAACTGCGGTGCAATGATTACACCGAAAGCAGCCAGGGCTGCCTTGTGGTGGCAGAGCCAGCGGGTGGAAAGGGTGCAGGGGGTCACAGGAGAGCAAAACTACAAGAAGAAAATTATTATCTAATAATTAGGAAAAAATAATAGAAATGGCTTACAATCACCAGCAACATGAGCAGCAGTGTCCTTATTATCCATTTCCAATGAGCAGGACATGCTTTCTGACTGGCATGGTGTCCCTAAAGGCAAGGCACTGTCCGAGCACAGCACGCCTCACCGATGTGTCCTTCACACAGCGCTCGCTGCCAGCTCCCCGTAAATTAGGGAAAGCTGAAAATCTCCAGGAAAACAAGGGTAAACACTAAAAAAAAAACTAAAACACCACCGAACCTCAATATTGCTTGGTAACTAAAATAGGGGGGAAAAAAACCCACCTGTCTACTTGCAAGAGGTGAGGGAGCCAGGGCAGGAGATGAGTATCAGGGCTCTGCTGGCTCCCCTGCAGCAGCATGCAGCATCTACAGATGGTCTGGATGCAGGTCTGCTGGCTGGGAGAGCACAGGAGGTGAAGTCCATGACACCTTGTGTATAGCGCTGGTAAATGGCACTGGTAAAACCTGCTCGGCAAAAACCAGCCCATCCCTCCCAACATAAGACCTCAGCAAGCAGAGAAATATTTCTGAGATGAGCAACAAGAAGCAGACTGCAGTCTAACCCCACCGGTAAGGTACTTCCTGAGATCACCTCGGGATAGCCTGTCACCACACAGGACCAGAGCTGCTGCCCAGTCCCCCTGGCACAGCTCGGCGGGGGACCTGGGGGACACTTTTGGGCAGAAGGCCACCGAAGCCTGGGCCAAGCCAGGGGAGCTGCGCAGTAAAACCTCCGTGTTGCCCTCCAGCCTCTGCACCCGCCTCCTACACACAACTAAATACAGGAAACTCCCTTGAAAAATCCCCCAGCTAACGTTTTCAGGGAAAGGCAAGCAGGTTAATAGTGCACTCAGTCACCCCATGTCCATGTTTCTTGGAGAACTCACCCTTCCCAGACACCCCAGCCATGCCAAGCAGCTCGGTGACTCCCTTCCCCTGCCGTGGCAATGCCAGCTCCTCCTGTGGGCACATCTCGGCCACATGTGTCACAGGGGACATCCCCTCACTTGGCCACCCCTGCATTTTCTCAGCAAGGACAGTAAGTTAAAGTCCCCCACAGAGCCCCATGCCCTGAGGAATCAGCAGCCTAAGTCTGTTTTTCTGTTGCATATCTCTGCAGGTAAGAGATGCAAGCTTGGGTACGGCGGGAGGAAGATGCCCACAGGGACCCAACCTACACTGCTAAACCGCGGTCACTGGCAGAACAACTGATTTTGGTGTGAAGGCTTCTTCTGCCATACAGACTTCATTAACACACTCGACCAGCGTTGCTTTTAACTAACATCAAGAAAAACCCAACCAAAAACCCCACCTCTTCACTAGAGAGCACATCAGCGGTTACAGTCAGAAAGCAACAGTTTTAATTGGAAAGGAAGTGCCTAAACCAAAGGCAACAGGATGAAATTAAAGGCAAGTCTGAAAAGCTTGCTATTAATAGATGGTCTGTTTGCTTTTACAATTTTTATTGTTACAAAGCAAATTGCCGTGCCTTCAGCTGCAACTCAAGTCAGCTTAGCTCTGAAGCTTCCCCACACAGCCCAGACAATCGTTATTATTCTTAGCAAAATACCAACTGAAGACAAAAACCATTTCGACTGAAGAATAAAATCCAGCCTCGAGACACGTGTTATCTTCCACAGAAAAGTTTCTGCAAACCGCAGGTTTAACCGGCGGCACCATTTATCATGAATGTTTGACCAGTGCTTTCCACTCCCTCCTTGGCAATTTCAAACCTCTCCAAACTTTAACTGCACATGTGAACATTTCCATGCAGCTGCTTCTCCAAGGCTGGTTTGTTTGATTTCTATTTCTTTTTAACCAAACGGTTGAGCTATTTCTGGGAATAAGGCTGTTATTTCTGGGAATAAGACTACCGTTCGGAGAGTGCTTTGCAACGTTAAAGAGAAACAGTTACAGCAATTTCAGAAACTCCTGTGTGGCCATTTTCCAGGGTAAGGGCATCCATGAGGGATTGCAGCCCCAGGGAAGAGCCTTTGCAGCTCCAGGTTCACAGTTTGAGCTTCCGTTGTCTGCTCTGTGGTCAAGCACGGGCTTCCCTGTGGCTGCTCTAGGGGAACTGGCCCTGAGCACACGAAATGCTGTTATCATGTTAAACACACATTACAAAATAAATTCTAGCAACATTCATGAAAAATTCAAGTAACTTCATTAAAAAATCCACACTCTTTTGAAGTGTGGGATTTCTCCAAGCAGAGCTGCCATCCAGTGTCACAGTGACACCCCAGCCCGAACCTTTGCTGCTTATAGGTTTTTGTCACATTAATGAAAGTAAAGCGCTTCTTGCAGTCAGATACAAGGTATTTGACACGCAGCCTCACTCTCAAGGTGTTAACATGGCTGGGTTGGGGTAAAAGCAAAAAAAGCAATCCTCAAGGCTTCCAACTCCTACCTATGCTCTTCTTTCTTATTAGAACAGAAGCTGCAATCACACACTGTAATGTTTGGTTCACACTCTCTAAGGAAAAAAAAAAAAAGCAAGCGTGAAAGAAAATCGCAGATGTGCTCCGTGTCCTGAAATAGACTTTATTACACATTTACTGCAAAAACTACAGGCGGGAGTGTAAATCTGTATCCTCCACCCCAGACTCTGACATCTCCCGCAGAACGCACTCCAGCATCCCCACGAGTGGGGCAGGGTCCGGGCGGGCAGCAGCCAGCAGTGGCCAGCCCCGCACTGCCTGGTGTGCCCCAGGGGCTCTCCCCATCCACCCCTGCCCCTTCTCACCTACTCCCCACTGCCAACGGGGAATGTATTTCCCTTCTAAAAAGTGACTTTGGGCCGTTTCTCATTTTCTGCCATTTGAATAGGTCTCAGTGGGGGTATTTTCCCCGCAGTGCCAGGCAGAACCTGCCCTACAGGGCTCAGCATCCCCGCCTGTCCCGCTCCTTCCCAGGCTTGAACCATCTCTCCAGCTGCCAGCACATGCCCCTTGAGCCCACACATGCCTTCTCCGAGGCCGCCCTCCTGCCTCTGCTCCTCCCCAAAGGGGCCAGGCAGGGCTTCAGGGACAGGAGGGGACAAACCACCACACACTGATCTTGCTGATGGCTCTGCCTGTGGTGGGGCATGCCACCCAGACCCCCATCCCTGGCAGCACCAGCCTCTCCCCCCAGGGTGTGGGGGTGCTGGGGCATGCTTGGGACGAGACAACCTTCAAAACATCCAAAAGGGCTTTGCAAAACTGCAGCAAAGCCCAAACGGAGCCCCAAACCCTACATGAGGCACCACTCCTGTGCTCATGAGCCCCCACCTGCAGGGACAGGATTATTCCCCCCAATGTTTTGGGAACAGCAAGGATTTGGAAAGGGAATTTGTGACACTTGCAAGCACTTTAATGAGAGAAACCATTCCCTAGTGTTGGCAGAACACCAGTGGCACGGCAGGCACAGCCAGGGGATGCAAAGTGGCGAAGCAGTGCCCAGAGAGCCTGGCTGGGGCAGCCCCCACAGAGGTGACAAGCCACAGGTGACATTAAAGCTCGGCCTCAAGTGCCTGTCACCTGCAAGCCTGCCTCGTGGCAGTTTGCATACGATTTTTTTTTAATTAGATAAAATGAGCCCCAGATGGAAAAGCTCCACATGAAAGCGGCACCAAGCACACAAACGGAGAATAACGGACCATTAAAGGCAGCTCCCTGGTTTTAGGGCAGCACAAAGCAAGCCCTAAGTGGGCACACCCGAGGCATTCCAGCAGGGACACCAAGGGACAGGTCCTGGCCCAGGGGAGCTGACAAGTCCCCGGGAAAGGCAGATGGTGGAGGGCACGGGACCCCACACAGTCCCATCACCAACCTGGGGGTACCCCCACTGCTGGCAGCCACGCAGCAGAGATGGATGGAGACCCCAGGAGAAGACCAGCAAGGGAACAGCATCACCAGACCACAACAAGGCAAAGGCACCAACTCACAACACAGGTCCAGCCCAGGGACTAGCACCACATGCCCATCTGAGGCATCTTCCCCCCAACCTCAAGCAAACATTCTTGAAAGTCAGGAGCTCACAACCAGCCCAACATTAGCTAAACACCAGGGATTTATCAGGGCACGGGCTACAAAGAGGATCAAGCCCTAAGGTATTTAATTAAAAGGGAATAACACGACTAAGGTCCTGTTGTCAGACACTGCACAAACACACACAACAAAAAATTTTGCTCCTAATTACAGACTGATTGTTATTTTCTTATTTATCCTGGGGTTTAAACATCAGAAAAATACTAAATACTAGAGTGAAGAGCCACGCTAACTGCGGAGGCAAGAGACCCAGGTGGGAACACCGTGATGGGCAAGCATCGGCCCATGGGCTCAGCCAGCACCAGGCACCCTGCAGGGAGGGAGAGCATTCCCCTGGCTCAGAGCTCCTCCGCTATGAGCAGGGTGGCAGCTCCCAGGGCTTGCTTCCAGACCAGCCTTAAGTAAAAGCAAACAGGGAGAAAAAACTGAAAACAGGGGCATCAGTAACTTTTCTTTCTGCATTTTGTATTTAGTTCTTAAACCAGACCCAACGGCACTGGCCCTGGCCCCGCAGCACTGGCAGAGCTGTGGTGCATAGCCATGGCCCGGAGGTACAGCTGCCTGCATGCTTCAGAAGAACCAGGAAAAGTAATTAAGGAAATAAGCTGCATTGTCTGTGATGCACGACACAGGGACCAGCACTTCCCATGTATCTGCCAAGCGAGTCTGGAAGTGGGCAGTACTCATCCCAATCCTGTGAAGAGCCCTGCACAAGGAGACAGACCCACACCCTGCCCTGGTCACCAACGCACTTCCCCACTCCACTCCGGCATCCTCCCCACAATAGCTGTACAAGTAGCATGAGACTAAAAATAAGACTCCAATGCCAGATTCCGTTTCCAAAACAGAATTAAAGTTATATTTCAAGTTGACAGTATCTCCTTAAAGTGGATTAACCATGGCAATTCAATCCTGCCTCCCTGCAGTGATCCTGGCCCCACTTTCCTTTCAGCAGGGATGACTTCAGCGGTGTAAAGTGAAGTTCAGAATCCAATTTGTTCCTGCAGAGAACATCAGTCTGCGCCCCAGGGTAGCAAATCAGACCCCACATACACCACTCTGCCCTTCTTGCTCTTTTTACCATCGCGTTTTGTACCCTATGCAAGATCAAAAGGTTTATGGGAGGGAGAAATGGAGCCACATAACAGTCATGTTGATAAGCCAAGGCACACGCGTCATGCCTATGCTGTGAAATACATCTGAAAACAGGATTTTTAGTATCTGTTGGTATTTATGAGCCTCTGGCAAAGACCACACAGTGGAGAGGTGACAACATTTGTCTGAGTAGCCCTGTGGGATCTTAAGTGTCAGATAACCTGCAGCATTTAATAACTGCAGTGAATTTTCTGCAATGCCACTGCCACGCGATGAGCATCGCTTGAAGCCCTGTGCTACCTATACAGGACCAAGGGCAAGACCACAGCTTGGGGGTACCTCCAGGGAGATTGCAGTGGGCTGTGCCCTCCTCCCACAGAGCAGGAGAGGGGACCAACCCAAACCTCCTGGGAGATCCAACAGGGCTGGGGACAGGGCAGAGCCACCGCAGAATGTTGGGTGGCAGGAGCTGCTATCTGCCCAGGGCTGGGGGTATGTGTGCACTGAGCCAGTCTGATAACAAACAGCTTGTTGCTGCTCAAACAGCCCTTACAAAGCCAATAGATAGAAAAAACGCTAAAAACCCTCAACAACAAAGCCGCTGCCCTGCTCCCTGAGCAGTTGCTCCTGTAACCTTCCAAACATGTGCTGCAATAGGTTAGCCCTGAACAAAGCTGTTAGAAATACCTGGGTTCGGTGCTCAGGGTTGTTTCATTCCCACTCCGGTGGATATCACGCCCCAGCAGTGGTGCACATCCCCTCCCCATGCCAAGGGACTGCGAGAGGTGGCACAGAGCTGATGCGGGACCACAGGGCCGGTGTGGGGTCATGCTTCACGCATCAGGAAGATGCTAGAGCCGGAGCCCAGCCAGGACCTCCATGGGTAGCAGCTCACAGAAGGCACACGCCTAAAAACTCCTTTAGCTAATCGCTGAGGAGATGCTTCACATCCCAAACCAACTCAGAAAAAAGCCTCCTGCAAGGGTGGGGTAGGAAGCACGAAACACAAAGCAGGGTTAAATTGAAAGTCATCAAAGTCAGAAACCAGGCGCTGAGATTAGAACCGATAGGTTTGTCCCTGAGGCTGCAAAACAATAGCTGCAGGAGGTGTGTTCTCTACAGGGCTAACCCATAGCCTGCAACAGAAACACAACCTACAAACAAGAAAATTCACCATTTCCACACATGCCCATCCCGCCAGAATTGCTGCAGAGCTACTTCCAGACTTAACAAGGAGATTAGAGTCCCTGGTGCTGAGAGCATGGAAGTGTGTCACAAACCTCACTCAAAACCAAAAAGTGAAGACGAAAACGCACCTGCCGGCAGCTGCGGCCTGTGGCGGCCGCCGGCAGCGCCCATCACCCTGGCGGGCAGCCGGGTGCCAGGCGGTGCAGCGCCCCGGGAAGCAGCTCCGGCCGCACACCGTGGTCCTCCCGCACACCGTGCTCCGGCCGCACGCCTGCCGCCTCAACTCCCGCAACTTTGCTAACTACGCACTGCGCAATAAATGACACTGCTAAATAAGCAGAAGCTCCTGAAATGATGTCAAAGCACTGGTTTTACCGCACTCGCTGTGGGAAGAGGAAAAGATGAATAATTACAGAGTTCAGGCCAAGCAATGAGGTCACGGTGAAATCTATGAGGAGCTTATGTGGCCCTGGGAGGGTCGGTAACGGACCCGGGGGCACGGAGCGGGTGGGAAGGGCGGGCAGTACCCTGCCCCTCGGCCGGCCTGGGACCACGGGTGCATGCTTCCAGGGGCCGGGGAGGCCCCCAGGGTTCGAGGGGTTTGGGGGAGAAAAAAAAAAAAAACCAAAATGTTTGGAAGGTTTGGGCTCTCACAGCAAAAGCAACTTCTAGCCAAGAGCCCCAGGGCCCGACCCCAACGGTATCGTAAGGGAGCGAGCAGCCGCTGCGCCGCCCGAGCGCCGCCGCCACCCCCCGGGGTGCGCCCCGGCCCTCCGCGGGCCGCACCCCCCCCTCCCCCGGGAAAACGCAAATCC
Organism: Falco cherrug; assembly: GCF_023634085.1. Taxonomy (NCBI): domain Eukaryota; kingdom Metazoa; phylum Chordata; class Aves; order Falconiformes; family Falconidae; genus Falco; species Falco cherrug. The sequence continues at coordinate 16,923,420 of NC_073711.1, forward strand.
AAGAAAAGCTGAGAAATCACACCGGCGCGCTGCCCCCCGCCCCGGCCCCGCACTCACCAGGCGGCTGAGGCTGCGGCGGAGCATCACGGCGGCGCCCGGCCCCGCCGCCCTCACCGCCGCATCGCCCGGCACGGCACGGCTCGGCTCGGTCCCTAGGCCGCCCGCGGGCCGCGCCGCCGGCCGCGCACCATGCCCGCCGCCCTGCCCCGCCGCCCGGCCCGGCTCGGCTCAGCCCGGCCGCGCTCGGCTGGCGGCACTTCCCCCGCGCCCCCGCTTTTGTCCCGCCGCCGCCGGCGGGAGGCGGTGCCGCCGCCCCGCAGCAGCCTGGGAGCTGTAGTGCCGGGCGGGGCCGCCGCGCCGCCCGCCGCCGCCCGGGGGCGAAGCCTGCGGGGCCGGGGCCGAGGGCTTGGGGGAGGCCTCACCGCGGCGACCCGCGGGGCCCGGAGCCCTGGGGTCAGAGCCCTTCTGCCCGGCTCCCCGCCGGGGCGGCCAGGGCTGGGCACCGGGCGCGGTGCTGCCCTTAACGCAGGTCCCCTCTCCCCGCTGGCGCAGGCCTCGGAAAATCCTCTGGGACAACAGCCCCGTCCCTGCCGCCATCCTCAAGCAGAGACCACAGACGCACCCGGGAGCACTGTCCCCGAGCAGTGGCTGGCCACAGACAGTGTCTGGAGTGCCTCCGTGGTTTTCCCACTGAAAACTTACCGGGGGGCCGGTGCCCATCCCCCGGGGGGCCAGTGCCCCTCCGGCACCACCCGGGCGGCCAAGTCAACCCAGCCTGGGCCAGAGCCGCCCAGCTTTCCCAGTGCCTCCAGCCTCCCAGCAGCACACAGGCCCTGGCTGCATCCCCTTCCCTCTGGCCTGGGACAATACAGGAGTGGAAACACCACTCACCCGAAACAGCTTCCTCCAGGGAGCACCTCCCAGTCTGGAGGGCGCAGCGTATGAGAATATTTGGTTCCACCAAAATGGAGAAAGACGAGATGTAACCTAACAAAATCGACATTTTTCTGTTACGTTTTTGACATTGTTATTACCTGGTAATAAACCAGCCTTTTCTGGAGCAACATCCCCTGCAAGAGCACAGGGCAGGGAGTTTGCCGGGTGCTGTCCCCTGCCAGCAGCCCCCAGGAGCAGCTGGGCTGTCCCACCCCAGTGCCTGGCACCCATCGTAATTCTAGCAGCCTGTGTTGCTCCTATTTTAAAGCAGGCTTCTCCCTGGAAACTGAGTAAAAAAAAACCCTTGTTGCACCACGGCTGGGCCTAGAGAGCAGCTGTGGGCTTCCAGAGACCTGGAAAACACAGAGATTTTTTTTGACTTGGCATTTTAAAAGCAAGAATAGTACTGTATTGATTTTACTGATGCTAAACCCGGTCACGTTTGCTCTACTTAAGCACCAAGTGTCTGGAAGTTTTACACAGTATGATATATCCAAGCTCACCCAGAAAGCCTGCCCCAGGCAGCAGCAAAACAGCAGTTAGGTGTGGGACAGGCAGGATCTCACTGGATTTTCCTTAATCCCACTTATCCCAGGGCAGCAGTACGTGGGGCAGCGAAGGCTCCTGCATCCCCGCTGAGCCAGGCAGTGCTCCCGAGGGGACAGCCAACACTGAATCCCAAGTGCAACCTTTCCACTATTCCCTGTGCAGCTGTGCTGTTACTTACCTTTCCACACAGAAGCCTAACCACATCAGAGGAAACCAGGAAACAATGCAAGGCAGTTTTAAACACATTTTAAAATAATGAATGGAAATTGTTAAACATTTAATATAATGCCTGACCAGTTTAGCTCTAGACTTCCCTCCCCCCCAAAACAATGACAGAGAGCTAAACTTGGATCAACACTGTACTGCAGCTTTTGCACTGCTTTTTTGATACTTTTCTGATGTTTTTCTAGCCTGTTTGTGTCGGCTAGAAGAGGGGGGAGCCGTGCTCAGACATTTTTGCTGTTGTAGGACTCTACGGTGGATGCTGCACAGACCAGCGATGCCTAGTGAACGACCAGCCTTTGGGGCCAGGCACGTAAGTGTTTCCAAAGGCCAAGGCGGCCTGGCTTACCCTACCCATAGGAAAAAAAAAACCCCAACTATATTCTACCCTTCAGTATACTCCTACAGCTGCAGTCACTCCTCATCTTTCACTTGCATTAGCTGGTAAGAAGAGAAGTTGGTCTTACCAGCAGACGAGAGGATCCATGCAGCTACACTGGTCTGTACGATTCCCACGCCGTACAAGTTGCAGCCCCTATCCAGCTTACTTTGAAATGCTGCTGTCTCTGTTTTAAAAAGGTTTGCTGGAGTTAGAGCTCAAATGCAAAAGTTGGACTGTGACATGGAATTAAGCACGAGATAGGTAATTATCTTTAATGTACTACCCACAGTGGCTGTGGGTAAGGTACTGGGGAGAGACCCTCTTCCAGGGAGTTCCCAGATGGAGCAAGTCCAAGCAAGTTGGCACAGCTGGGATGATGGTGCAGACGAGCGTTTGGTCTCCCACACTGGGCTTAGAGCAGAACCGTAGAGCAAAGCCTCCTGCCATGGATCAGAATGCTGAAATCCACCTGCCTCCCTACTTACCCTGCACAGCCAAAGCCATGACTTCACTGGAGAAATCGAGGCAGCTGTCATCCCCCCTTTTGCTGCTGACACAGTGGCCTCAGGGCAGCGAAACCCCTACCTCAGCAGAAACCATCCCCACAGAGAGGAAGCAAAACAACCCTGACTGGGCTTTTTCACACCCTGAAACAGCCCACACCATTCAACGGCTGATTCAGCTCACAGGTCTTTTACAAGGGAATCTGGTTTTAATGCACCTTTTAATGCCACAAACAGCCAGTCCCCATGCGGGTAACACACATGGCAAGGGCAGGACCAAAGGGGCCTCCTGCACAGAGCCGACAGGGACTCCATCCTGCATCCCGGCACGCCCAGCCCACAGCCAGGGGATTGCAAAGGGCAGGTCCCAGGGAGAACTGTGCACAATACAGCTCAGGTGGGACCCATCGCCACTCCAGCTAGCATTTAAAACTGGTGATCCAGTACATCTGCCAAGCTCTCAGCAGGCTGCCAACCAGGGTGTGAGCAGAGTGACCCAAAGGATTGCTGTGAACCACTCGCAGCTTGGGAGAGTCCATTAAATCCTTTCACAGAAGAGTTTTCCTGTCCTGTAACCTTCGTTTTTCACGCTCACAGCGACGGAGGCGTTTGAACCCCAGTCCCTGGCAGGCAGCTTGGCAGGAGGTGGGAACCAGCCTCCCTAGTGACCTTGGGACACAAGCTAGCCCTCACTGCCTTTTTTTTTTTTAAAAAAAAAAACCCACACTTATTTTTGCACTGGTCTTTGCTGCTTCTGCCATCGTGTGGACAGTCAGAGGATGAGAGCTGTTGGTCGAAGGTGCAATCGGCTTTGTCAAGCCTTAAAACAGTTTGATGGATTTTTATAATATCCAGTGGAGTATGAAGTCAGCGGAGATGTAAGATTTCTCTTCAAGGTCCACCCCACCTCCTGACGAGTATTACAGGTTCATCTTTAATGTTGTCGTGGCTTGAAGTAAATCTTGTTAATCCAACAGTTTAGACAGCTAATTTTTTTGTAAGGGTGTGACCTCCCTGCTGTCTTGCTGCTTGTGGAGCTCATCCTCACATTGGGCAAGACGACTGGGGAAAGGGCACCCACTGCTGACCACCACCCCAGCCACCCGCTTTCAAAACACTTTGTTTTGGTTTTTTTTTCCCCTGAGAACCATCCCAGGGCCGTCTCCATCTGGGGAAGCATGAGCTCATGCTCAGGGGTGCCGCAGTCATGGTGCTCTGCAGACTGGCAGGGCTCTGTGCTTGCCTGTGGGTGCACCGACATGTGCCAGGAGCTCTTCCCTGGGAGGATGCCCAGGAGGAGCTGACAACATCATTTTTTACCCCCTCCCCTTCTCCTGAATGGGGCAGATCCTTCACTGATTTGGTGACAAATTTTGTTTCATAAGAAAGGAGAGCATTTTTGCCAGCAGATCCTAAGGCAGAATTGCTGCCTGCTCACACCAGAGATTTTCAAATCCACCTTGCAATGGCCTTTGCCTGCCCTGCCAGCTCAGGGCTGACCAACACGCACAGGACCAGGACCTTGCCTTCTGACAGTGGCCAAAGCCACCCAAACACTGTACCTGCTGGAGTCCCACATACAGCCTTTAGCTGCTGACATCTCTGGGTATTTCTCATTGCCCCTCACCAGGGCAGGGTGCAGGCTTCACCCTCCGCTCATGCCCATCCACCTGCAAAAAACAGGTCTTGGCTGGGATGGCCAGCAAGCACTCAGCAGGCTGGTGTGCTGGCGAGGGTGTTACAAGGAGGGATTGTGTCATACTTGCAAAACACCCATGAAGGAAGGAAGCCAGTAACTCTGCAGAGGGCTTTGCACGGAGGCATGGCTCAGTGCTCCCCTCAGCACCTGCACATCCCAGCACCCGGCCAGCTCAGCAGGGCCAGACCAGCATCAGTGGAGAGCATCGCCAGTACCAGTTTCGAAGTCCTGCCTTGCAGCCTGTGCCAAAAACATCTGCTTCGGACTTATGACTTCCTCTGGGAAGTCACAACCTGCAGCAGAGACCTCCCAAGGAGTGCTTCTGGGCTTTCCCCAGCGTTCCTGGAAAAAGGAAGGAAGAGGCAAATTCAGAGCCTGCACTGAGCACTACAGAATTGACTCAGCAACAGCACCCACGCTGCGGTGTCCAACGAGCAAGGGGATTTGCATATCATTTTCTCCACCCCCAAGCCCATTTTAAATCAATTTATTACTCCACCAGCAGCTTTCATTGCTGGAACAGGACACAGAGCTCAGATGCTGGTAGCTGCAAGCTGTTGTACCTATGCCACATATGTACCTGTTGCAACCTATGAACACAAGCCTAGCAAAAAAACCAAAACAAAACACAGAAGACCTACAATATTACCCCCCAAATCTCTTCCTACAGCTGCACTATACATGGAAGATGAGTTGTAAAGTCTAATGCAGAGCACAGCTTGCGTATCAAGAAAAAGATTTATGCGACCAGGTCAGGTATTTGGGCTACAGTCTTGCTAAACCCAGCTGCACTGAAATATAAATGCAGTTTAACAAGGTGAAAGTTCTCTCACAGACAAGGCCTGAGCTCTGATTGCTGCAGAAGACTTTAAAATGAAAAGTTTTGGTTAATAAAATGGCTCTTGATCCCATATCCAGTGATACTGTGTAGCAAAAGCCCTTCTAATTAATACACTGATAGTCTTTCTCAAGAGGCACTTCCCCCTTATAGTCTGAAATCACCTATTCAAATATGCAGTGACTAAGAGTGATAATTTATGAAAGAAAAAGACAACCAATTTTAGTCAACCGAATTTCCCTTTTTAAAAACAGGCTTTTTACAAGAGGGGGAAAAAGCCAACAAATATATTTGGTACATGATATGACAAATTTATATACCTCAGACTCTAGCACATCCCCTTGTAGCCCGAGACAAATACATCCATTAAATAAATTGGATTATATCCTTTCTCTTCTTGCCAGCAATAATGTCTTCAACAAGCCTCATTTAACCTAGAAAGGGAAAGTTTCATATTTTCTTAATTTCCAGTCCTCGTTATCTTCTCTTTCCCTGCAAAGTCTTAATAGCCTCTTTCATAACAATCAACAGAAGCTTAGGGAGTTACTTTCACCTAATTAAGCCCTGTTTTTTCTAGCAGTTCTGCAGAATACATGACAGTGACCACTCCAGCTCTCATTTTCAATGTAATACAACAGATGATCTACAAATGATAACAAAAACCCAAAAGCAACCCTGTGTATGGTTATTCATTATTCAATGCACGCGGCTTCTGAGAGCTGGAGGGGGGGAAAGCTGCCCAATACCACATGCCAGCATTTTTCAACTCAGTCTTTTGAATGATCTCATGGAAATCAGCTGTGCCCTAGTGAGCTTACCCAGAAAAAAAAAAAAGTATTTCCCAACACTTCTTTTTTCTGACTCTGGTAAGAAACTGCCACCAGAACATGCTGGCACCCAGTCCACCTGAGTCAGAGGGCAGGGACTGCAAGCATGAGAAAGTGTACATAACTATCAACTTCTTGAGCTAAAAAAAAAAAACCAAAAAACAAACCAAAAAACTCCACCCCAGGCTTTTATCAACACAAACACCCATTTCAAGGTTTAAAATCCACTAGCCTTGCTGATGTTTATTTAAAGTGTATACATACTTAACCAGTTTCAGCAAGCAGGTAACCTGAGAAAGAGGCACGCCTCAGCGCCACCCCATCAGCAGTTTGGATTCCTCCAGCCCTATCCCAAGGGATAGCAAAGCCAGAGAGCAAAGGCTGCTCACCTCCCCACTGGCCACTGCTGCTGTGGGCCAAGAAATGTTTCTAACTTTGATCTGGAACAGAAAGGGGAGAGCTGCATGGGAAAGACCTTCCCCAGCCCAAGTCCCAGGCTCTGTCCCCAGGAAAGCTCTGGGCTTGCCCTGGCTGTATATATGCCCTGCAAACCATGATGGGATTTACAGGGAGGCTGATGGGGAATGAGGAGCACCTACAGACACCCCTCAGGATGTGGCCTGTGGCATTTGCCTTGCAAAACACCCAACAGCAAGCATCGCTCTGCTTGCACTTAGTTACCCTTACAGCCCTAAATCAATGTTCAAATCCCAGTGTCTGGGATGCTCTCTTAAACCTGCTGCCTGGCTCCTTTTCTGTAATTTGGGGTTAGTGAAGGAGCAGACAAAGAACCATCATGTTTTTCACACAATCACAAATCTCTGTCTCTTCTTAAAGTTGTTTTTCCCTGTCAGACCTGGCTGCTGCTGGGTCATGCCACCCCACGGCTCCCCAGAACCAGCTCACCTTACCCATCCTGCCCCTTGGAGTGTGAGGCTTCCTCACTGCAGGTGCCAGGAAGGCTGACTCCCGAAGGATCTCCGCATCCCAAAGCTGGAAATGATGGTGAGACCCACAATGGTTCACACTCCCCTGGAAAGGCTCACATAGGGGGGAAAAAATACACAACTGAGGTTTTGTGAATAAAACACAACAGTGGATGTATAGCAGGAGAAACACCTGTGCATCTTAGCAGCTTGCCATGTGGGGATCTCCTGCCCTGTCCACATCTGTGGGACAAGGTAAGGGCTCTCAGAGGAGATTTCAGGGTCAACATCACCTTCCCCATCCTCTCCTAGGGATAGAAAGGAGAAAGGAGGAGTTTACAAAAAAGTGTAATTATTAGCTAAGCCCAGCCAGTGGGCAGAAAGCAAAGCATAAAGAAGTGGGGGAAAGCACAGCAGGGCCATGGGTGCAGCTGGAGTGGTCAGCAGCCTTGCCACATTGTCCCATCTACCAGGCTCTCCTCCAGGTCTTCCTGCTGCCTGGAAAGCTTGATGATGAGCCAGAGAGGGCTCAGCAGTGTTTTTAGCACTGACCAAGAAATGCTCTTCACATCCCTCTTCTTGAAAAGAGCAGTAGTCTCTCCCCTACCCCCTGAATTTCAGCCCACACAGTTACATTTTGATAGTGATAACAGGCATCAGGAAAGAATCTGACTGTGCAAAGCAACGTCAGTATGAGGAGATGGGACCAGCTGTGCCACAGTGTAGGTGTATGCCCACAGGCACTCGCTGAAACATTTCTTCATCTCTTCCTGGCACCATACAAACCATCACCAACTTTTGCAAAGCTCTGACAAGCACACCCTCCCTCCCTCCATCCTTCAAGCTCAGAAGGACACATGCCATGGAGAGAACTGCTGGTGGCCACACTGGCAGCTGCAGGTTCCCTGAACAAGCACCATCACAGGGAAGTGGGCTGCAGACAAGCAAAACTCACACATGCTTCTGCATCATCAGTTTGCAAGAAATGCAGTCGTAGCCCAGGCTGAGGCACCACGAAAACACTCGTGGAAGCAGGAACCAGGTTTTGCTTAACCTGGCCGTCCCGAGACAGCTCCTCTGGAAACCTGAGAAGAAGGATGTGCTTAAATGCAAAGCCTGGCTGTATCACCCAGTTGGCTCCAGCCCTTCCTGCAGGAAATTATACTGATACCATTGACTTTCTGTGTCAACGGACAGAAGACATCTCCCCAGGGCAGCTGTTGTTGCATCACTTTGTGCTTCTTGGTGCGTTTGGAGCTCCAGCATTTTCCAAAAAACTCAATTTGTGGGAGGGTGCCACTCACCACCATCTCACTTTTGAGGACATCTCCTCAAGGCAAGCACCACGGCTGGGCACCTGCCAGCAGTTCAGAGATGCCAGGACCAGCCTGGGCAGAGCTGCACCTCGCCCTGCTGACAGCAGGCAGTGCCACCAAGGGCCATACCTCCCAGAGACCTTCTTCCCTTGCTGGTTATCCAGCTATTGGGCTGTAGACAAACAGCAGGAGGAGAACGATGGAAAAAGGACCTTTGTCCACCTGGCCCACCCCCGGTATGCACCCCCTGCTACTGCCACTACTTTTCACGTGTGGCAGGAGCAGCCCAGCCCATCACCCCATGGCACAGAATAGCCATTAATTAATATATTTTGGTTTGTCTTTGATCCCATAGATCTCAAGATCCCATTTCTGAGATGTTTCTAGCTTTGAGATAGACCATTTTTAACACTGAGTAGTTGCTGCTCACCTTCTAAAGAAGATAAAAGTCGTATTCCTGGTTGGTGCAGACCGGGATTATATATTGGTTGGTGTAGGAATTAGCTGCTTTACAGTCATGAACACACTAGGATCAGGGGACTTGATTTCGAAATATATTTGAATTGCCTGTAGCACTCTCTCTGGAGATCACTGTATTAGGGGAAAGTGCGTTAGATCAACCAAACCAGTTTCTTGCAGCTTGCTCCCAGGGAAAGTTTCATTCAGCTGCCCAGCAGCACCAGCCAGGCCAGTTCTGCCTTTGGACTTGTCTCGCCGGCTGTCTTCTCCGGCTGTGGGTGTCACACGGGACACGCTGTGTCCCTGCAGGACATGCTGGTGCCCATGCCGAGGAGCCGCATGGCCCAGCCGCAGGGAGCACCAGAGGGAGCTGGCTGTTGGCCATGCCAGACGCCCCCAGACCCACTCAGTTCCCACTCCCCACGCGATTTCAGAGCCGTGGCAATCGAGGCTTAGCCCCAGCACAGCCATGGACTGGGATGCTAGCTGTTTGGGAGGGCTTGGCCTCCCCCAAGACCCGGTGGGCATGCGAAAAGCAGCCATTAGAGGGGATAAACTTTTGATGTTTCTCTCCCCATGGTCCTGCGGACATCTGTGACCTGGTGGCAGGAGCCTGGCTGGCAGCCCGGCCACCACAGGGGCACGCATGGCCCCGACCCACCCCAGGAGAAGGGGCTCCACTGCAGGCATGGGTCCTCCCGCACTGCCCACAGCATCTGCACTGCAGGCATCTCCACCAGAGACAAGGGTTTACGAAAAGTGCTGCATTTACGGACCAGTATTGATTTGTGCTCTTGTCATTTACAATTTATTTACGATTAATTCCTAATCACTGACATTTGAATGTGGCAGAGTTAGAACTTCACAGCAGACTGGCAAAGCAGAGTAGCCAGAGTTTCTCTGCTTTTCCCTTTTCAGCCCTGCCAAGGAAACGCCTTTAATGTTTTTTCTTCCCCTGGATTACAAAGGCATCGCCTGTTAATCAGTAATCATGGGAGCAGAGACGACACATGCTTTGCTGCTGACCTCAGTTCACGTCCTAACGCTGTTGCAGCTGTGAAAGGAAAATTGCTGCACTCCTGATTTCATGCGAAGTGTTTCCAGGGCTGACGGGTGGCTTCCCTACACGTGCACCCAGCTGGAGCCGGGCAGCATGAGCCCTTCGGCACAGCCCAGCCCCCACAACAGCATGGCTCTGTGGTGGTGTGGGCCACAGGCAGGTTGTGTTGGGATGTGGGTGCTGCTCCTTCTCCCATCTCAGAGCTGAGCTGAGCACAGGTCAGGGACTGCCCGGGGCTGCAGGGGACCAGGCTGTCAGTGACACAGGAGGATTCTGCATCACCTGCAGGGCACTGCTGTCCCTCCTGGAAGGATGGCAGGCTCAGGAGGAACAGTCCTGGGGAAGGAACGTCCAGCAGCCTCTACCACCAGCTGCCGTTGAGCTAAGCCTTCACCAAGGGCTGCAAGGATGCCAGACAACACAGGCATCACCCTCCTCCACCATGTGAGAGGGCCCCCGACAGCCCTGCTAGATGTGGCTGGCAGCTGGGTAAAGCTCTTGTGCAGACCATCCATGACTACCCTCCCACCTTCACCAGCAGGAAGGGAGACTTGTCCAGGCAGCAGCCAGGGACTGACCTGCAAAGACAGCTTTGTCTGGGCATAGGTCAATTCAAGAGACAGGCTTTTCCCCTGGGATATTTGCTCTGATCTTCCTCTCTTCCGCAGACGTGGACAGGTTCAGACTGAGTCTTCCACAGAATATTAACACGGGGTCGGCAAGTGGCCGACTGTTCCCTTTTCAGATGGGTTTGCAGCCCGGCTGCCACAGAGGCATCTTACAAAGGGACTTTTGGCTTGCTCCAGTGGATCCCCGGTTTTCAAGCCATGCAGAGGACAATGATGCTGTTTATGCCTCAGGACCCGTGGCTGAGGATTGCCAACCCTGGCCAAGCACACCAGAAGCTCTGCACGCACATGGGTCCCACTGCCACTGCAGTCTGGGCTCCCCTGGAACCACACATCCCCTGGGATGTACCTTCCCTGCTCAGGGGGCAATGGCAGATGACTGCTTCCTCTGCTCCTGCCTCACCTTCAGAGCCAGCATCGCCCGGCGGTACAAGTCTGGGAGGAAGGGAAGCGGTCAGGCATTAACACAGGGGCCAGCTCCAGGGCTCACCTGGCAGCCTGCACTAAGTGAGGGCTGCAAGGACACCCCAGCCTCCAGCACAGTGCGCTCACATGGCCACCCTGCATCCCACCTGAAGGCAGAGGCAGCAGCATCCGCCTCCCCAACAGCCCCCACCTCGCCCTGCAGTGGCACTTGCTTGTGCCCGTGTCCCCACATCAAGCACCCCACGGCCAAGGGCTCCTGCACAGCTCACACCTGGATGCCAGCAGGCCAGACCTGCCGGTGCTTTTCAGCAAAATCTGTCCTGGGAAATACCAACCAAAGGTGCTTGAGACCTCCTCACGCTGCTGCTCTGCAGCAGGTTCCTGCGACTTGATTTTATTCTTGATTTTCTTCTTCTTTTTCTTTTTCATGCCCTGCACTGGATGGAGAAATGCAAAATTTCAGGCACCACATCTAGGCAAGGATGCTTTTGTCACCAAACCAGCTGAGAGGCCTGCTGCTGGCGGATCCGCAGTCCTCCATCACCTCCGTGCATCAGCCCCTGTGGCGATGCTCAGAGGTGTCTCTCCTCTTCCCCAGTCGGACGCCTGCGGTCCCGCTCCGCACCCAGCCGGTCTGCAAGCAAAGCTAGTGGAGGTGGCGGGGACCACCGGTCCAGCCTGCTGCCGGGTCCCAAACCCACCCTGTAGGGTGGCTCTGGGGGTCCTGATGTGTGGTGTGCTGGCCACCCCCTCTCACCTGGGTGGGGGGCAGCCATCCTGGTGGCTGTGGGCTCCTCCTGCCCAACACTGTTGTGGGGCAGCAGCCCTCTGGCAGCACTTGCTTGGCTGTCGCCCCCTCCTCTGGGTCCCTCCGGCCCCTCATCTGGGCTTGGCTGCCCCAAGCCCTTCTTCTTCACCTTCACCTTCCTCTTCCTCCTGCCGGGGCCCTTGGTGCTCTCCTCCTGGGCAGGGTGAGGGGGGTGAGGGGAAGGTGCCGGACCCCCGCTCCCAAACCGCCCCATCCCGGGGGCGCTCACTCACCGGGGGCGGGAGGCGGCGGCCGGGCCGCAGCGGCCGGTCCTCCCCCGTCTTCCCCGCGCCGCCTCGGGCATCCTCCGCGGGGAGCGGCGGGTCCCTGCCGGGGCGAGAGCGCGGCGGGGGGTCGGGGCGAGCGCGGCAGGACGGGGACGGGGAGGGGGACGGGGACAGGCCCCCAGGGAGACCCGCACCCACCTGCGGGCGGGCGGGCGGCCGCGGGCGGCCCTGGGGCCGGGACCGGGCGGCGTGGCGGCGGCGGGGGCGGCGGGGGCGGCGCGGAGCAGCCAGCGCAGCCCCTGCAGGGTGGCGCGGCCCGGGCCGGCGGGGGGGCCGCGCTTGGCGGCGCAGGGCTCCTGCGGGAGGGGGCAGCGTCAGCCCCGGCGGCGAGCGGAGGGCAGCGGGGCGGGGGCGGGGGGCAGCCCCGCACTCACGATGCGGCAGGGCGAGCGGTTCTCGTTGACCAGCCGCTCCAGGGACAGGCGCTCGATCAGCTCGCAGGGCAGCAGCGCGGCCGCCGCGTCCTGCTTGTTGGCCAGCCTGGGGCACGGCGGAGCGGAGGGCGGCCGTCACCCCGGCCTCTGGGTGCCTCGCCGCACCACGGCGGCGGAGGCTGGATGCTTTCTCCCACCTTGGCTGGGATCAGAGGAAGCATTGCCCCGAACCCCCTCCCCAGCCTCTCCCCAGGGATGTTCCCAGCTCCCGAGCACCGCTTGGGTCCCCTTGTCCCAGCACCCCTGGGCACCACGTCCCCACAGCAGCATGGCCGCGCACCCCACAGTAACGGGATCCCACTGCCCCTCACCCCAAACCCTACAGGTCGCATCCTGGGGACTTGGCCTTACAGTAAGAGGGGCTTCCCGGAGACATCAGGATGGCTCAGGACGCGGCTCAGGACCTTGCGGGCCTCCTCTATCCGCGCCAGGTCACTGGAGTCCAGGACGAAGAGGAGCCCGTGTGCTGTGCTGTAGTGGCTGCGCCAGGCGCTGCGGGAGCGCTGGCCCCCGGGCAGATCCACCAGTGTCACCTCGAACCTGTCCACCCGCAGGCAGGTCTGGCCGGGCTGCGCCGCGGGCAGCACTTCACCGGCCAGCGCTGCGTGCGGGGAGAGAGCAGAGCTGGCACACAGAGCCCGGGAGCATCCCTGTGGCATGTGCCCCGCCACCTCCAGCCACAGCCCTGCTCCCACTGCCAGGGCCGCCCGCACACTTCTTCCAGCACAGCAGCTGTATTCCAAGGGTCTCGGTCCATCAAGGCTCGGGCACTTGGTTGCAAAGGACTGTAAAGCTGCTGCTTCCAGCCAAGGCTGGCTGCAGGGCCATGCTGCTCCTCACCTCTCTCTAAGTCCATGATGACAGAGGTTTTCCCCGCATTGTCCAGCCCCAAGACAAGTAAGGTCACCTTCCTGGGGAGTGACAACAGCAGATGAGCATCCCAGAGGAAGGCTGTGCTCCCTGGGGAGTGGTGACCGCTGCTGGCCCCAGGGCCCCTGGGCAAGGGCCCCTGCCCATGGCAGCTGTATTTCAGCCAGGAGAGGGGCAGGATGGTGACACAGGCTCTGGCTGAGCTGAGGGTGAGGGCAGGGACAGTCACTGCTTTCTGGGGAGGGCAAGCATGGGCACCAGGAGCCACCCTGGCTCTGGTGCCTTCAAGCCACACTGCAGAGCCTTCAACGTGCTTCCTATGGCAAGGATCTCTTTTCACATCTTAAAGGATTAAGCAATGATATGCACAGGGCAATATGATTGTTCCTTACATGCAGTTAATGATTACTCTTGGCGTCCTTCCTTGTCAGTGAGCTGTGGGTATACACAGCTAGGGAGAGGCAGCAAGGACATTTTATGAGCTTCTATCTGGACTCAGGAGGTTATTCCTGTTGCTAAACAGTACTATTTGGTCTCCAGTGATGTGCTCCACCTGAGCCATGTGCAGAACGCTTTCCGGGTGGTTGACAAGCCACAGTAGTAATTGCAGTGTTGTTTTCTTCCTCAAAAATGCAGACCACACGTGGGTGGCATGGCTCCACCTCCAGCGGTACAGCAAAGTGTCCTCGCTGGTGGGAGAGGACCATAAACCCCCTCACTGCCCATAGTGCCTGCCCGGGCTGGTGCAGGGCCATCCCCAGGGACTTAACCCAGATCTCCTGACACATGCAAACATGGCAAGTGTTTCAGTTCATCCTCCCCAGCTTTTTTGGGGAACCGCTGACTTCGCACAGGGGGAGCATTCCCCACATGGGCACCCCTGCCCACCGTGCTGCCCTGCCTGCCCAGCTGCTGCCTGCTGGGGGGACAGCAAGGACACACATGTGCATTACTCTGCAGTTTGGGGACGGTTCCTGCGATGGGCACCACTCTTGCAGTGTTACTGCAATGGGGCCCTCGCTGATAAACGCACAGGTAAATGTTGTGCCTCCCAGGGAGCCCTGAGGAGCCGGCACAGGGACCTACCTGATGGGTTCTTGTATGGCCTTCAGCCACGACCAGCAGTGAGAGAAGAGGTGGAACATGCTCGGCAGCCGGGTGCGGAGGGATGGCCTCTCTTCGACACCTACGAAGCAAACACCCCGACGTGTCCCCGTGCTTTGTCCTCCTACCTGTGCTTTCTCCCCATGGTGGGGAGCATCTCACCACAGTGTGCCCCTTCCCATGGCCCAGCACTGCTACCTCCAGCCTGGTACGCACAAACCAAGCCTGGGAATAAATCCCAGCCCCCTGGACAATATTCCACGGGCACAGACCCCACAGCCAGACCCTGCCCTGGCAGCCCCTTCTTGCATCTCAGAAGTGCCAGTCAGCCTCTCACCCGCTTGTCCCCACTGTGCGGCCCCTGCTTACATCCCTTTTGCATAGCAGCTGCTTAAATCTAATCCGGATTTAAATTACTTACTCCTCACAGTCTCCCTAATCCTGGTGGGTCGGCCCAGGCCGGTGGCTGCTGGGACTTGGAGTGCCGCGGGGCTGCCCACCACACTGGGCGGCACGGCACTGTGCTGCCTTACCCGCATGGCGCTAGGCAGCCTCGCACCTCCAGCACTGGTTTAAATGGCTTGTGGTGGGGACATTGCCTGACAGCCCACATGGGGTTTCCAGCTGAATTAGTGTCTCCTCTAACGAACATGTCCCTGGCTCCTTGCTGCCTAATCCCTGCATGGATGTTTCTCTGCAGCCCCTGCAAGGAGCAGCCTCTGCAGGGAGCAGCCCCTGCACGGCTCCACTGCCTGCCCGGGGTCCCCTCTGTGCTGGCCTGGGGGACATCACTGCTCCCTACTTGCATTTCACGCCCTAAGGAGGCACCCCCTGAGCAGCAGCAGGTGATGTGCTGCTTGGAATAGAGATACCAACCAGCCCGAGCAGGCGCCTGGCTGGGAGCAGGGAGGTGGTGGGGACCCTCGGACAATGGGGCAGGCAGTGAAGCCAAAAAAGACCCAACTCCTTGATCTGCAAGCACAAAGCTCTTATCTTGCTCCTCAGGTTTCCTGCCGCTCTCCCCAGCCAGGGCAGCCCTCCCTGGCACGCTGCCGCTGTTGTGTGCAGAGGGGAGGCCTCATGGGGGTGTCTGAGCTGTGGGAGCTTTGGCAGGGGCGGGGGTGGGGTGGCATGGGGTGCAGAGGGACGAGGACATGAGACACTCCAAAAGCCACACTGGGGAGCAAACAGGGATCCCACTGGCTCACCTCAGTCCACGTTAAACCAGCCAACACCAGCAGCACTACATTGACCAGCTAAGCCTCAGCCATAAGCCAAGGATGCTGAGACGCTGCCAGGTGTCCCCCAGCTCTGGGGTGGCCTCAGGGGTGTAAGCCCAGGCTGGGCATGGCCCCCTGCCCCAGCCCTGCATGCTGCCAGGAAGCTCAGTTCCCACCCCTGGGCGAGGGAGCCACCCCAGAGCCGCACTGTGGGCAGGGAGCCGCGCGGGGTTAATGACTGATGAAGTATCCGTACTGGTGTCACGGCTATGTGCAACAATATTTGGGATGACTGTTCATGCCCGTGCTGCTGATGGCGGGGCAGTGGCTGCACCTCAGCTGCCTTAGCCTGGCCGAGGGATGGAGCCCTGTCCTCAGCCTGATGGCCTTTCCCCGTTGCCCCCGTGCTGGCAGTATGCTGGGACCAGCGACAGCACCAGGTTTGCAGGCAGCATGGGGCTGGGAAGCCTTTTGCAGAATGAGCCATACCAGGCTTGAAATGACTTGCTGGAAGTGCCAGCACCTGCCCCTGTGCCTAGGGGTGGCACTGCCAGCGGACGCAAGGCTGGGACAGGGAGATGCACGACCACCGGTGCTATAAATAGGGAAGCACCGTGTGGCAGGCAGCCCTGGAGGCATTGGCACGGCCTCCCCTGCCACTGATGGATTTCCAGAGGTCTCTGAGCACTTGAGGCTCTGCTGCTTTTAACACAAGTGTCCAAAATCCCTGGCCAAACTGGCGCTGGGGACTGGGAAACCCGTCAGAAGCCTGAGGCAGCTCCATGTCACCCCTCCCGATGCACACACACACGGCTCAATGGCTGGGAAAACCGCAAAATCCACCCCAGATCTGGGGAAACACACACTCGACTCTGGAGAGGCGGTGTGAGGGCCAAGCCCCGACTGACAGATATTTTGCTGGGCCTGGGCTCGGAGTGCAGAGCAGATGAGTGGCCCCTCGCTCGTGCAGCCAGCCGGGGTGCAGCTGGAGCCCCTCTGCCAGCGCTGTGGGTACCCCCCCAGGTAGTGCCAGTGGGGACCCGCAGCCGCCGTCCGGGTTTCCTTGGTGACTGTTGCCAGGTGAGAAACTCTAAGGCAGAATTTATTATCTTGGCGGATAACCAGAGATGTTCCTCACCGGAGCTGTTACCGGACCGTGCCCCGGCACCGTGCAGGGCTGGACCCTCTGGTGCCACCGGTGCCAGTGGGAGTCCCTGAGGGAGGGCTGAGCCCAGGGCACCAGGGCTGCTCAGCCCCTGGCATCGCTTCTTGGAAGGCAGCACGTGTTTTGGGGCTATTTCTGCCCACCGGAGTGTCGCAGGCGAAGGAAGAAGGCGAAACCACAGGGACCGTGGAGAAGTGCAGATGGATGCAGGCTGGCGGGCTGCCCTGCCTTGGCTGCCCTAGACCCCGTGAGTATGCGCCTGAGCCAGCATCAGGCACACTGGGAACCCTGCCTTGGACCCCCCAGGGTGAAGAGCAGAGTTGGGGGGGCAGCAGTGGCAGGGCTGGGGCGCTTGCACATGGGGAGTGACAGCTTGCAAGGGAAAGCAGTGGGCAATGCAGAGCTATAGGGGCTGCCTATAGCATTTACCGAGAGCCTTGACCTGGGATAGCACCAAAACCGAAGTGACGACAAGGAACAAAAAATCCAGGTGGAAATATTTGCAAGCTCTTCTGCTTTGCTTGGGACTGTGTCGACTCTGCCCAGAAAGGCATCCATGGCGGGGGAAGACATGCACGGGCTTTGGGGAGGGACTCATCTTTCTATTTAATGCATTGGCTGGCAGCAGCACACCAAGGCAGTAGATGTGCAAATAGCTGCATCGTCCCTTTAAATCTCAGCACGGCTCTGGCAGCTAACGATAACCCGGGATCATGCGAGCTCCTAAATCCCAAGAGCTAATTACAGGCGAACACCCTGCGGTCAGGCTGGAAATGCAAGATAATTACAGCCTGTGCCACAGCGACCTGTTGGTGATGAATTGGGGCACCACGGATGTTTGCTGGTAGGCTGGTGTGGCAGCAGGGGGTGAGGCCAGTTTGTACCACGACACTTTGTGCCAGCACAGAGGCCGTGGTGCAGACCAGCCGCATTCCCCTCCACCAGGCCAGCGACCATTTTGCAAAGCTATTTTAGGCAAGGGAGGTTGTTTTTCCGGAGAACTCTTCGCTCCCCTGCCGTCAGTACCACCACCCTGCGGTGGATGCAGAGGCAGCGGAGGAAGCGTGCGGAGAGCTGGTTGCTTTTCACCCAATTTCTGGCCCGCTGTTTTCCAGCCAGAGCACACAGGAATTCCCAGGAGGGGCTTGGATTTGAGTGCAAGCTCATCTGCTGGGGTTTGCTCCTCTGCCTGCTGCGTGGGGAAGCTGCCAGCTTGCTCCTGCAGCGTGCACGCAGCTCGGTGATGCCCCTGTGATGGCTACGAGCCTTACCTGGGCTCCTACAGTGGTTTTGCTGAGAGCATTACAGTACTCTTGCTGCTTTCCCGCAGCAAAGCATGGGGGAAAGGAGACTGTAAACCATGCCAGGGCGCCTGGGCATGCGCAGTCGCAGCGTGGCTGGGTTAGCACGCTGCCAGGGCTGTATACTGTTACAGCAGGTGGGACTGGGGGAATCAGTTAATTAAAAGTAATTTTAACCCTTCCTGCCTGGTTTAGTGTTACAGCATCACCCGCTGCCTGAGCTGGGACTGTAGCCAGAGAGGCATGACTTCAAAATGTGTAATTATCGCAAAGACCTATAAATGCACCTGAGGAAGGTAACTCTGTTTTCTTGTTAATGAATTTAGGCCGTGAGGCAGCAGCAGCGGGGGCCGTGCTGGAGGAGCACAGCCATGCCCGCTCAGCAGGCAGCACCCCGGCTCTGGTAGCACCGAGCTTGCTGGCGGTCTCAGCACGGCCTCCAGCCGGCAGTGAAATTTAGAGGGATGAGGTCCTCAGGACAGACATGAGTTTTTCTCCCAGCAGGATAAGAGAATGAAGCTGGACGAGGAACTGGAGCGGTAAGAGCAGTCGCATGATGAAGCGAATGGAAAAAATATTTCCCCAAGCAAAAACTATTCCACAGACTGCTGGGGCAGGAAAAAATACAGCTGAGTTACTGAGAAAACAATGTTAAGTCCAAACAGTTCAGGCTGTGAAAACCAGTCATTTGCAAAGCTATTTCCAAACTAAGTAAAAAGTTCCCGGCTCACAGATGCCTGGGAACCCCCCAGCACTGCCTGCCAGGCTGAGGAACTTTTTGTGATTTCCACTTCATCCAGCACACGGGGTATTTTGGGGATCAACGCATCCCCACCATCGCTCCATGTGGCACCAGCTGAATAAATATTTAATCCCCAGCACAGCGCGTGTTCCTGAGGAGGTTTCAGATCTGAAAGGGCAGTGGGGGGGCAGCATGGCTGTCCCTGCACCCCAGCAGCTGCCATCACCTCTGTGTGCAGGGCTATATTTGGGAAGCCGGCGGTGTGTGCTTGGCTGTCCCAGCAAGTGCACTGGGAGCGATGTCTGCTCCGGGTCCTAGTGTGGTGGCAGTGCCCCGGCGAGAGGAAAGGAGAGCTTGCAGGAGCCTGCCAGCAGCTCTCCCAAGCTGGGCTCTTTAAGGGCTCTGGCAAGCAGCTCCCTGCCATTTCTAAACAAACAGCTTTTCTCTTTTCCTTTTACAGGAGCTGAGCCACCAGGCAGGCATGTGTAAAGCAGACATGGCTATTTTCAGAGTGAGAGCCGGTGAGGGAGCCGGTTCCCACCCCACATACAGCCCAGGCTCTCACACACAAATGCCCTCATGCATCTGCAGGCGTGCAAGAGGCTGGAAAAACTGCCCAGCAAACCCTGAGTTTCACACAGCAGGCAGCCACCGCTGCCACAGCCCTGTGTTCAAAGTACATGGTGTGAACACAGGGATGAAACACCTAATGAAAGCTGGGATTAAGAAAATAATGAAGTTAGAATGCTCTCCAGGACAGGGCAGGCATTTGTGGGAGCCAGGGAACTGACATCTGTACACGGTGGCAGGACTCAGGCTGGTGCCTTGGGCATCCCTGGGTGGAGGGAGACTCCTGGACGCTGGTGCCTGCAGCAAGGCACAGGGCAGGGACTTGGGCAGCACTGTGCCACCCTGGGGCAGGGAAAAAAGGTGCTTTCTCTTTCCCTTTGCCTTTCTTTCCTGTTCCAGCTCCTGACAGTGAGGTCTGCAAAACATATGAGCTGCTAGGTGCTGCTGTAACAGAACTACGTAACATCGATGCAACTTGTCTAAACCCCACCACTTTCCTAAGTGGTCCTAGAAATGCCAGCACTGTCCCCCTCTGTTTAGCACCTCCGGTTATATCTGGATGGGCACTTCCATGGTGCTTTGCCATCATATTGGAGGTCACTTCACCCCACCCAGCCTAGAGGTTGCTCTGCTCCCAGCAGCACTGACAGAGAGGGCTGACCAGCACCTGCCCGCTCTGCTGGCCCAGGATCTGGCCACTGCACATGGGAATGCCTGAGGAGGATGTCCCCAGTGCCTGGGCAGCCCCTCCTGGCTCACCGCGGCTCTGGATCAGCTGGCAGCGCTGTGACGGCAGTGTCACAGGGTGTCTGGCAGCCCAAGCCGTGCTGGGTTTGCAGGCAGCGGCGCAGGCGTCGAGCCGGCAGGTACAGGGCGTGGCGGAGGCAGCGGGGGCAGGATCGCTCGCTGATGCTATCTGTGGCACGGATTGCTTTTATGGTCTGCTGTTTACAGCTCTGAGCTGTAGACTGGTGGGGTTAGGCTTGAGGGGTGACTCACAGCATGAACCAGAAAACAGCCCACTGCCCCTCCATGCTTGGGTCAGAAAATGGGGTAATAACTGATGTGGGAAACACTGTGAAGCTTCATCCCTCCATTCCCCTGACAGCTGCCAGCACTCTGGGATGCAGGACTGGAATTCTTGACTGCTTAAACAATTGCTCTTAAGTATTTCATCACGAAGCAGAGGAAGATGAAATTAAAAATACGATGAGTCGAAGCCCAGGCATTGCTCAGCCGAGGGCTTGGTGACCTGCCAGACTCCTGAGGGATGCTTTTAATTTGGATAAGTGGAAGTTGCATAAATAGTATAAATTGTACGTTGCTCTTGCTGCTAATACAGAGGTGTGGGCGCAGTTGGCAGTGCCGAACGATGCGCTGTTGCTGGCTGAGCACCCAGCCAGGCACAGCTGTTGCCTGCGCGCAGCTCCCACCCTGAGCGTCCACAGGAGCCACTCGGCTGGCCGTCAGGCTCCTTCGCTTGGACACTGCTCCCTTCGCCCTCTGCCCTGCTGGGTTTTTTTTGGAGCGGCTGTTTTCCAAAATCAGCTTGAAAATATGTAACTATCATACCAGAGCTGAGTGGTCACATGTAGGTCTCCTGTCCCTGCCGGTCAGGCCAGTCCCTATGAGCTCATGGCGTTTGCGGTTTCCCAAAGCAGCTGTTCAGCGTTGGAAGGAAAAGCGCTGAGCAGCTGCAGGGACTGGGATTGCTTCTGTGCGGGAGCTGCTGTCAGGAGAGACGTGGCCTCCAAGGTCTCAGGCGGTTTTATTCCCAGCTCTGCTGCTGATAAGCCCAATAGCCCTGGTAACGCTTCCAGCCGGTAAAATGGGGGAAACTCATGTGTGGGCTTTGGGAGGTTTCATGCTTTTGTCTTGCACGGGGCTGGGCAAGCGATGGACACAGCATCCCTGCCGTTAGCGTGGGCATCTCCTTGTGAGTTGGCCTGGCTGCCGAGGGGTGAACACTGAGCGCCTTTGAAAAGTTACCTAAGACTTCCCTGTCTGCCTAAACCTCAGACACTCCTTGCCTTGTCCCATCCCTCCCAGCCAGCCAGCGTGTGCCCAGGCTGGACTGAGTAACTGGCAGGCAGCATGTGCTCAGGCAGGGCAGCGTGTGCATCGCTGCGCTGCAGCTGCATGGGCTCACACCACCGCTCACGGGGGAAAGGCCGGTGGGGCTGGTGGTGGGGTCCACCACGCCTGCCAGGCAGAGCGGGGACCCCCACGGCCATCGGTGTGGGGAGCAGCCCAGCCAGCCCTGTGTTCCCGCTGCTGCGATGGTGGCCGAGGTGTGGAGCTCAGCTGGCCTCTCCGGGCCCAGACCATGGGTGGGACAGAGAGGAGGGGATGTGGGGCTGAGCAGCGGGTTCAGTGGTGGGATGTTTGGCTCTGTCAGCGAGTCCATATACCCCACCACCTTGAAGGTGGGGCCTTGAAGGCAATGGGAAAAGCACCTTGTTGCTCAGCTGTAGGCCGAGGTGGTCTGCACTACCTCCCACCTGGAGGCAAAAGCATCCAGGATGCAGGAACCACATCTGCCCCACAACATCCCACCCAGATCTCGAGGCCAGCCCAGCAGACACACACCAGACACCCACCAGACCTGAAGGGGTGCCTGTGCCAGAGCTTGGCTTTCAAAATACCAAATGCCCCCTGCTTGGCAGCAGCCCTCCTCCCACTTGCTGCCCCGCGGGGCCACGGGCTGGTGGGTGCCCTGGGCCAGCCCCACGCACCCATCCCTGGGGCTGGAGCTGGGCCCCCTGGCACTGGGGTGGTAGCGGGGACAGGCAGCTCTGGCAGATGGCCAGTGAAAGCCACAGGGCTGGCTGCGGGCAGGGCTGGCACCCTCACTGGCACCCCTTCCTGCCCCACGGTGGGACCCCGCTCTCCCTGGGGCTGCTTGGCAGCTCTTCCCTAGGGGGACCCCCCGATGTTGCTGCACCTTGGTGGGCTGGTAGCTGTCAGGACACGGGACTTGGCAGGGGGGTCCTAGGGGGGACCGCCGAGGCCTGGGGGACACCCAAAGTGTTCCATGGGGGCTGGCATGGCTACGGCTGGGGAAGGGGGGGTCCCACGGTGGGTGCTGCAGGGGGGTCCTGAGCTGGCCGGAGGTCCTGAGGCGTGGGTGCTGGCACTCTGGGGGTGTCCTGGGGTGGGGGCTCCCGGCAGAAACAGGGCTGGAAGATCCCAGGCAAAGATGGGGGCACCGGGGCAGGGGGCTCCGCGCCTGGCGGGAGTCTGGGTGCAGCCGCGCGGGGCGGCCCCGGGCAGGGGGGTGGCGGGCACGGCGGGGGGGCCTGGCCGGGGCCCCGGGACGGAGGGGTCGGGGCCCGGCGGGGTATCCCGCCCCCCTGTGCCCGTCGGGGCGGGCCCGGAGCGCCGCCGGGGTGCCCGCCCCCCCCGCCGGGGCTCGGCACGGCTGGGCACGGCTCGGCGGGGCCGGGCCGGCGCTGCCCGTCGGGGCGCCGTGCGGCGGGGGAGCCCCGCTCCGCCCCGCGCCGCCCGCCCCGCCCCGCAGCCGGCTCTTCTCTCCGCTGCAGCCGGGATGGAGCCGCGGCGGGGCTGAGCGGCCGGGCCGGGCCGCGCCGGGCCGGGCCGGGGCCGGGATGGACGGCCCGAGCGGGGGCTGCCCGCTGGCCGCCCCCGCCGCCCCGTCGCGGGCGAAGCTGCCGCTCGGCATCGTCTTCTCGACGGCGCTCTTCTGCGGGGAGGGGGCGGCGGCCGCCGTCCTCTGCCTCTCCTACGACCACTCCGACGACCGCTTCTGGCTGGCGCTCACCATCTTCTTCGTGCTCTGCCCCTCCGTCCTGGTGCAGCTCACGCTCATCTTCGTGCACCGCGACCTCAGCCGCGACCGCCCCCTCGTCCTGCTCATGCACCTGCTCCAGCTCGGGCCCCTCATCAGGTGAGCGCGGCAGGGACGCGGCGACCCCCAGCAGGAGAACGATAGGGGACGCAGGGACCCCTGGCAGGGACACAGGGACCCCCGGCAGGGACATGGCAACCCCCCGGCATGGCATGGTAGGGGACGCAGAGACCCCCGGCAGGGACACGGGGACCCCCAGCGGTACACGCGGACCCCCGGCATGGTGCAATAGGGGACACTGGGGACCCCTGGAAGGGACGTGGGGACCCCTGGCACATGGTGCGGGCCCCAGGTGAGAGCAGTGACCGTGGTCCGGGCAGGGCGCCCCGGGCACTGGCTGTCAGCAGAAATCTGCCCCTGTATCACGCCGGCGTGCCCAGAGCTGCTCCTGACGGCTCCCTGTCCCCCTCCTCCCCTGGGACACCACTGCTACCAGGTGACCACGGGGGTCTTGTGCTCGGCTGCCCCTCTCCAGCCATGCCAGGGTCGTGCCGGGGTGCTGCCTGCTCGCCTGCCTGCTGGATCCCGGCTCCGGGCAGGGCTCGGCCCTGCCAGCCTGTTGCACTCAGCTGCTGGGCAGGTTCTGTGCGCGGGCACTGCCTGCAGCCGGCGTTTCCCTCGGCCTGTGGGGTTTGCCAGGGTCACGCTTAGGCTGGGGGCACAGATGCAAATCCTGGCAGGGGTGCTTGAGGGTGAATAGAAACAAGGGTCCTGTCCCCCAGCAAAGGTCCCCAGTCCTGGGGCGGGGAGGGGGCTTATGGGACATGGAGGAGAGGAGATGAGTGCAGGAGCAGGAGTGGCATGGGAGCCGGGAGGCCACCGGACCATGGTGGGGAGGGGAGGGCAAAGGAGTGGGTGTTGCACAAGGCAGAGAGGTGCTGATCGCTCACTCCTTGGGAATGCTGCAGTGCTCCCCGGGCTGCTGTCACCCTGGCCACCATGCTCAGAGAGAACGCACAGGGGTTGCAGTGGGCAGCGTGGCAGAGCCGTCATCTCCATGGGGCTCCTTCCGCCAGGGCACGCCGGCAGCCACACTTTGGGGCACCTGCAGAGCTGCAAAAACACCGCGGCCTGCACCACGCTTCCTCCATCACCGGAAACAAGCAGGGTGCCAGAGGCACCCTCGTCACCACGTTTCATCTCCAGAGGTGGCCGGGGAGTCTCACCTCAGGGCCACCAGCTGCGGAAGGGCTGCAGGTCCACGTCAGCCTGTACTGGCCCGCGGTGGTGTTGCAGCTCAACAGCTGTGGCTGTCTGAGGTGGTTACGATGGTGTTTGGGCACTTGCAAAAGCCAGGCAGAGCTGCTCACGAGCGGCTGCTTCGGTTGGCTCCTTGGGCAGGAGATGGAGCCCAGCCTGCTAAGGTCTGGCAGGGCACCGGGAGCCAGCTGGGACTGCCCTTGAAGCCAGGCATTTTGATGAAACTGTTTTCCCGTTAAGAGTTTGCAACGAGCCATGAGTGCTGGCCTGATCTAGCAAGAGGATTTATCCAAAACCCTCATTCCATTTGGGTATGAAACACAGCAGTTACTGCTGTCCTAATGAGCACTCATAAATAATTGTGTCTGTTGGTCCCAGAGCCAGCCCGTCCCCGGAGCGGGAGCCAAGCCTGTCAGATGGGTCCTCCTCTGCTGATGGCCTCTGGCCCTCACACACCCGCTTCACGGCTGTGTGCGGAGGGGCTGGGGGTCGCGCTGCCTGCTGGCCGTGCAGTGGGGAGCAGTGTGGGAGAAACCCACCTCCCCTGCCCGCACGTGAGGGTGCCAGGAACTGCGGAAGCGCTGTCTTATCTGCCCATGTCACACTCTGCTTCACCCTGCGCTCCCCTTCCTGCCGTCCCCACCAAGAAGGAAATGTAGAAGCCTTCTGCTCAAGAAGAGATCAAAGACAGTATCAGAAAGTTTCCCTTGCCTCTGCTTAGAGGAAGAGATAGGTTTGGTGCTGGTGGGGAAAACAGAGCCCAAGGGAGATTAACCCCTTCCTGTAGCTCTGCTGCAAGCTATTCTGTACCCTGGATGCTGCACCCCTTGCAGCGGTTGTTGCACCCCTTGTCCCCTGGCCCCACACGCTTCACCCTGTGTGCTGGAGCAGAGGAGTGGCCACCAGGCATCGCCATGGTCCTGCTGTGACCCTGCCCTCATCCTGACATCCTGGGATCCTGCCCTCATCCTGACGTCCCAGGGCCAGGGACTGCCGGCAGCGCTGCTGAACGGTTGCCTGAATCAGTTGGGCTGAACTCTGCAGGAGCAGGGTCCGGCCAGCACCGAGCGAGGGGGGCTGGAAGGGCCGGGAGCGGGGCTGGAGGGCAGCGGGGATGTTGGCGGGGTGACAGGGGTCTCGTCTCTGCAGGTGCGTGGAGGCCCTGGTGGTGTACTGCCGGTCGGGGATGGAGGAGGAACCCTACGTGACCATCACCCGTAAGCGGCGGCTGCGGAAAGGCTACGAGGTGGAGATGGAGCAGGAGGTGGGCCACTCGGTGCGCCGGCTGGCCACACACCGCAACGCCTTCAAGCGCATGGCGGTCATCCAGGCTTTCCTGGGCTCCACCCCGCAGCTTACCCTCCAGCTCTACATCAGCGTCTTGGAGAAGTATGTCCCTGTCACCCGAGGTAAGGGTGCCTGGCACAGGGCTCCCCAGGGCCGTGCAGGCGGGACCCTACGGGGGCACGGCGGCAGCTCCTTAACTGTGTGTGCCGGTGTGGCAGCGGAACAAAGCTCTGGGGGGCATTGCTGGGGGCATGGCTGGTGAAGGACTGGACTCCCCCAAACATGGAGCACAAGCTGTGGAATTTGGGCGCTTGTCCATCCACTGGTTTGCTTTTCTGATGCTCAGCTCCCTGCTTTGCAGCTTGCAGTGAAGCTGGGGAGAATGGGAAGAGCTGGCTGTGACCAGGCTCTGCTCCCAGCCCTGGTCCTTGCAGGTGTCTGCCCACTGAGCCGTGCCATCCACCCTGTGCCCTGTCCCATAAAGATGTCATGTCCCTGCCGCAGGTGGTCCAGTCTGCATTAGTTACTGGTTTTTTTCTGGCTAGCTCCAGGCTCTGGCTTCCCCACGGTCCCTCTGTCAGATCTATTTCTGTGCCTTTCCCAACAGCCAAAGCTCCCACTCCCAGGCTCCCTTGCCTGCTCCCAGGATGTTTATGTGCTTGGGGGCTGGATGTGCCAGAGCAAACTTTTAACTCCTGCTGCAGCATGTTACCGAGCCAGGCATGCAGGAGGCTCTTGCACCGTTCCAATTGCAGCACTGTGTGAAGGAGCTGCCCTCACCGACCCACTCTCCCGGCCACGCTGGGAGCCCAGACCTTGCCCTCTGTGCCCACGGCAGGCGCACGGGAAGGGGAACATGGGAGATGCCCCACAGAAACCCTCTCCATGGCCACAGCCCCCTGTGAGGATGTTTTGGGGAGGTGGAGCAGCAGAGGGAGGATGAGCCTCAGCGCTCCTCCAGCAGCAGGTGTGGGAAGTGAATCCCGCTTGATGCATTTTGGATGATTCCATCGCAGCTCGAGTGTCTCAGCTCAGCTCTGCAGCTCGCAGCCACCACCACTGGCATGGCATGACTGGGAGCAGCCGCAAGCTTCCCTTTTTCTCTTGGGGTTTTCCTGGCTGCGCTGGATATGAGCATGAGTTCCCTAGAAATGACCTTGGATTTGAAGCCCCTGGATGAGGCAGGCTCTTGATATGGTCCTGGGGTGAATGGTCAGCTACAGAGGTGCAGCTCTTGGCCCTGGTGAGGGCAGAGGGATGCTCACAGCAGACTGTGCCCCACTCACCCTTGAGCAGTATTTCTTGCACAGGGCAGGGGGGTGGTGCCTAGTTCAAGCACAGGAATGTCCCCAGTTTGGCAAAGGCTTCTGGTTTATTGGTGTGGGGAGAAAATCTGGGAGCAGGGCCTCCTGCTGCCTGCAGCTCCCCCCACAGCCACCTCAAAATGGGGTCTGTTGTCACCAGCCACAAGCTGTCCCAGCAGCGCTCGCACTGAGCCTCCTGCTGCACGCGCCAGTGCTTGGCACCCTCCACTTCACACCCAGGATTGGTGCCTCGTGCTTTGCACCCAGGGCAGCAGAGCGGCTGGACACACAGCCCGGTCCCCGATGCTGCCTGACTCCCCTTGCCCTCTCTTTCTGCAGCCATCCTCATGGGCATCTGCCTGGTGTCGGTCACCTACGGAGCGCTTGTCTGCAACATCCTGGCCATCCAGGTCAAGTATGATGACTACAAGGTCCAGCTGCGGCCACTGGCCTTCCTTTGCATTGTGGTGTGGCGCAGCCTGGAGATCTCCACCCGCGTGGCCGTTCTCGTGCTCTTCAGCACCGTCTTCAAGCACTGGATCATCCCCATCGCTCTGGCCAACCTGCTGGTGGTCTTCTTCTTGCCCTGGGTGCAGTTCTGGCGAAGCGGCACCCGCCTGCCTGACAACATCGAGAAGAACTTCAGCCGTGTGGGCACGGTGGTCGTGCTTTGCGCCTTCACCCTCCTCTACGCCAGCATCAACATGTTCTGCTGGTCGGCCGTGCAGCTCAAGCTGGCCGACCGGGACCTCATTGACAAGTCGCAGAACTGGGGCCGCCTGGCCACGTACTACATGGTCCGGCTGGCAGAGAACACAGCACTCGTCGTCCTCTGGTACTTCTTCAAGACAGATGTCTATGAGAACATCTGCACACCACTGCTGGTGGTGCAGCTGCTCCTCGGCTACTGCCTGGGAATCTACTTCATGCTCCTTTTCTTCCAGTACCTCCACCCCTGCCGCCAGCTATTCCGGCACAATGTTGCCGACTTCCTGCACTGTGTCTGCTGCCGCCGGCAGCTGCCGGGGACCCCTCTGCGCCTCCAGGCACCCTGTGAGCCCGGCGTGAGGCACAGCATCGTCTGAGGCTTGGTCAGCGCCCGGCTTCTCCAGCTGGCTATGGACAGGGGACAGACAGCCCTGGGCTGCGCTGGCAGCCAGAGGGGACCTGTGGCACAAGCCACGCCAGAGGCAAGCACTGCCTGGCCCTGCAGTGGCAGTGGGTCCCAGTGTGGCCCTGCAGTGGCAGGGGGACAGGAGCATGCCTGCCTGCCTGGGACTATGCACATGGACACAACGGGCTTATGGGGTGCGGAAACTGCCTGCTGCTGCAAGCCAGCTGCCATGCGATGCACATCCCCTGGGGTGCCCCGACCCCCCCAGCCTGCCCGCTATGGTACATACAGGGACCTTGGGGCCACGGGTGCCAGTGGGACTGTTTTAAGCAGTAAAAAAAACTTTGCTGTGGCTGTGAATCCAGGTGCTGGTGGGTGGCTGGTGACTCACGTGGAGGGTGGGGACTGTCCTGCCGGGGCTGGCATCTGCACACACCCGTTGCCCACGTAGCCCTTGTCCTCATGGGCACCAAGCCGGGGCTGCCCCAGTGGCAAATGGGGATGGTGGGGATTCCCCATGATGGAGCTGATGAGGTACGGGAGCATGGCGGAAGGGGGGCCAGCCTTATCCTGTGCCTCCGTCAGCGCGGCCATGGCTGCAGGCCAGGAGCAACCCAGCATACCAGCAAGGAGCAATCCTGCCCAACCTGTTCCTCCAGGCTGGAGGCCCCAGTGCTGGCTGCTGTTCTCAGCAGGAGCGCCAGGCACGGCAGAGCTTGGGCCCCTGCAGCAGAGGGGAGGCAGGAGACGAAGGACAGCTGGCGTGCTGGCAAGGATGCTGATGGGACCCAGGCGTCCTGCCCCCAAACCAGGAGTGTGACCCTCCCCCCAGCACCCATCTGTGGGGTCAGCTTAGTTTGAAGGGTGCTTGGCGTCGGGCTGAGGGCGCTCAGCACCCTCGGGGGGCCCGTGGTGGTGCTGCACCACTGGTGCTCAGTCTCAATTCACCTGCTTTGGAGTGGGTCCCTGGGCTGGATCCTGACCCCAGCATGGTGCCTTGCTCCCAGGATGCTTCTCCTCCTTTGGTGGTTTTCTTGTAAAACAGAAGCAGCAAAGGCTGGCGTGGGAGGCCAGGCAAGGGCACAATTGCTGAGCTGGGAGCAGGACAGACTCTCCGCTACTTCCTCCCACCAGGAGATTCCTACCTGAAAAAAAGCCCGGGTTTGTCCCCAGATACTGCAAAGAACCGGGCAGAGCAGCCTGATGCCCTGCAGTGCCCAGCCGGGGGGCCACGGGGGCCACCTCAGTGGGAGGCCTTGCCCAGCCGGCACGAAGGGCTGGTTTTGGGGTGCCCGGTAGGGTCAGCCCTGCCTTCCTGGGAGGTGGCCTTTGGAACTACTTGGCATTTCCTCAAAGGCTTCTCAGGGGAAAGTCCCTGCGGTGCTGTTCCCGCCACCGGGGCTGCCGCCTCCATAAAACGGCGGGCAGGCGGCGGCCGCCAGGACATCGCACCATGGGCAACTGGCTGGTCAACCACTGGTTCTCGGCTGCTGTCCTCGTGAGTGTGTGGGGCTGGGGGCTCATCTGCCAGGGCGGGGGGCTAGGGCGATGGGGGGGGTTATGCGGGGCACAGTCTGGATACAGCACCGGGGGCCTTGCTGGGAAAACGGGGGCTGATGGGCTGTCCTGAGGGTGGGCTGCTGGGAGGGACAAGCATCCCCTCTGCTCAGCCAGCCTGCAAAGCCCCGGTGGCCAGGGGAGGGATGGGGTTCAGAAAACTTGTGTTGAGGAAAACAGGACTCAAAGGAAAGGGGGGGTCCCACTGCAGAACTTAAAAATGACGCTGCTTTGCCCAGCTGCTTTGCCTGGGCACTTCCCGTGTGAGAGCAGGAGGGTCCCATGAGAGCCCACACCGGGGTGAGGAGCCTGGACCGTAGGGATGATCTGCTGCTGATTGCCCGGCCAGCACCGTGCCAGCTGCTCGGTGCTGCATGAGGAGCTGCAAATGCGTGGGAAAATGGGGGTGTTCAGAAAGTGGGGTTATTTTCACTTTTAAATGACTTTTTTCAAAAAAAAACAAAACAAATGCAAGGCAGAGTTGGTTTGGGAGCTCTTCAAAAAATCAGTGGCTGAGAGACCAGTGTGGGCTGCAGCAGGGTTGGGCAGGGGACAGCAGCGTGGCGGGGCTGGGTGAGCCAGCGCCCTGTGAAACTTCCCCCTCCCAAAGCCTTCTCCACACAGCCCTGCTCAGCCCCGACCATCCTCTGGATCTGCCCTCCCGCTGTGCAGGCGCTGCCTGCTCCTGGCCTTTCCTCCTTCCTTGTGTGTGGGTGATGCACAGGGCCGTGGGGGACAAGAGAGTTATTTTTGAAGACTCTCACACTTTTCCCCAGCCTTGGACCCGTGTCCTGGCCCATTGTGTGCTGCCGCAGGTCATGAGGAAGCAGCAGGGGATGTGCTGTCCTGACACCCTCTGGCTGTAACCACAACCAAGTGCTGTGGGGTGAAAGGGGTCCCGGGCTGGGGTCCCTCATGGGGCCATGGATTTCCCCTGCAGGCAGCCTGGCTGGGCATCAACATCTTCCTCTTCACATACTACTTTCTGTTCTTTGACCGGGACGAGCGGTATTTCTACACCAGGGCCATCCTCGGGGTAAGATGTTTCCCTGCAGCACCCTGCCTGCCTGGGCATGCATGCCCCTTGGGGCCTTCCTGCGGTGGGGTGGGGGCTGTAGCACCCCATGCCCCTTCCTTGCCCTGTCCTCTTCCAGCCCTGCATCACTCTGTCCCACTTCCCAGCCTTGCAGTGCTCCATGATGGTCCCTATCTTGGTCCCTGTCTTGTTCCAGCCCAGCATCACCCCCTCCCAGTTCCCAGCCCAGTCCAGCATCACTCCCTCCCAACCCCCAGCCGAGAATCGCTCCCTCCTGGTCCCCAGCCCAGCATCACTCACTCCCAGCTTGGGTCCACCCTGTCCCAGTCCCAGCACAGCACCATGCTGGGCAGAGCTGTGGGGGCCAGCATGGGGGCAGGCGGACGTACCCCACCTGCAGTGCGGGACAGCAGCGCTCACCCCCGGTCCTCTCCCCAGTCCGCTTTGGCATGGGCACGAGCATCAGCCAAGTGCCTCAACTTCAACAGCATGCTGATCCTGCTGCCCGTCTGCCGCAACCTCCTCTCCTTCCTCCGCGGGACCTGCTCGGTGAGTGCCCCGCCACAGCACGGCCAGCGTGGCTGTCCCCATCCCTGTCCCCATCCCTGTCCTGATGCCACCGCCTCTCCCTGCAGTGCTGCAGGCGAACTCTGCGGAAACAGCTGGACCACAACCTCACCTTCCACAAGCTGGTGGCGTACACGCTGGCCCTGCTCACAGGTATTGCCCCGTGCTGGGCTGGGGCATGGTGGGGACTGGGAGGTGGCCATGAAGGTGACTGCCTGTCCCCTATCCAGCCGTGCACACCATCGCCCACCTCTTCAACCTGGAGCGCTACAACCACAGCCAGCAAGCCACCGATGGCAGCCTCCCCGCTGTCCTCTCCAAGATGCACCTGCAGGGCAGCAAGTGGCTGAACCCCATCCACTCCAACCAGACGGTGAGGGCAGCCTTGGTGTCCAGCCCCCTGCCACCACCTGTCCCCTGCCTCCCTAACCTCTCCTGCTGCCCCTGCAGACTGTTGAGTATGTGGCCTTCACCACCATC
Organism: Falco cherrug; assembly: GCF_023634085.1. NCBI lineage: Eukaryota > Metazoa > Chordata > Aves > Falconiformes > Falconidae > Falco > Falco cherrug. Next base: position 16,955,106 of record NC_073711.1, read on the forward strand.
CCGGGACTGACAGGTGTCATCATCACGCTGGCGCTCATCCTCATGGTCACGTCCTCCACTGAGTTTATCCGCAGGAACTATTTTGAGGTCTTCTGGTACACACACCATCTCTTCCTCATCTACTTTGCTGGCCTTGTCATCCATGGCATTGCGTAAGGCTCCTCACTGCTCCCTGAAGGCAGGACAGCAAGGGGCAGCGGCCGCGTACGCCCGGTGGGGCAGCGGTGCAGCCCTGGAGAGGGTCCAGCGGGGCCGTGGGCTCCTCATTCCCAGGGCCGGCTAGCCCAGCTGGCCCCACACAGTGTGGCTCAGCCCCGTCCAGGGGGCAGGACCCGGCCCCCAGGCTCATCCCTCACTCCCCTGCAGCGGGCTGGTGCGCGGGCAGACAGAGGAGAGCATGGAGGAGGTGCACCCCCATCGGTGTGCCCGCTGCCTCACGCACAAGGCCGAGAACTGCAGCCACAGCTGCTGGAAAGACCCCGAGTTTGGCAGCATCCCCACCGAGGTAAGGCAGCAGCGGGACGGCTGCGGGGGGAGAAGCCCTTCCTCTGCCCTTGGCATGCTCTGGCCTTGGCCCTCCCCAACCCTTTGCTCTCCTCCATCCCCACAGTCCTGGAAGTGGGTTCTGGCCCCCATTGTCCTCTACGTATTCGAGCGGATCCTCCGGGTCTGGCGCGCACGGCAGAAGGTGGTTGTCACCAAGGTGGGTGGTGCAGGAGCCTGTGCCTGCTGCCAGCTGCTTCCCGCACTGCCACTGGTGCTGCAGCTCCCTGCCGGGGTGGTAGGCAGGGGCCACTGCCAAAGCCCCTTGCCCAGGGACAGGAGCCAGGTGGGGTGCTGAGCCCCATCCCTGCCCCGCAGGTGGTCATGCACCCTGCCCGTGTGCTGGAGCTGCAGATGCAGAAGAAGGGCTTTCGCATGGAAGTGGGGCAGTACGTCTTCATCAACTGCCCTGCCATCTCCATGCTGGAGTGGCACCCCTTCACCCTCACCTCGGCACCTGAGGAGGACTTCTTCTCTGTCCATATCCGGGTGGCTGGGGACTGGACAGAGCGTCTCGTCCACACCTTCCAGCAGCAGAAGTCAGAGATGCCCAGGTAGGCTGGGGAGCACCAGAACAGACCATCCCAGGGGGCTGGGGAGGCTGTACCTCTTACCCAGGCCCTCTCTCGGCCAGGATCGAGGTGGATGGCCCCTTCGGCACAGCCAGTGAAGACGTGTTCCAGTATGAGGTGGCCATGCTGGTGGGAGCAGGCATTGGCGTCACACCCTTTGCCTCCATCCTGAAGTCCATCTGGTACAAGTTCCAGCAGGCTGACCAGACCCTCAAGACCAAGAAGGTATGGGGTGTCCCATGGGACCAGCCGTGGGTTCCTCCACGCTGGGCTTCCCAGTTCTCGATGTTGCATCCTTCCACGCCTCCTGCTCTGCTCCAGCTTGGGCAACCCCTCTACCCCTGCATCCCAGATATATTTCTACTGGCTCTGCCGGGACACGGGAGCCTTTGCCTGGTTCAATGACCTGCTTGCCTCACTGGAGCAGAAGATGGCAGAGTCGGGCAAGGCAGACTTTCTCACCTACCGTCTCTTCCTCACCGGCTGGGACACCAGCATTGTGAGTCAACCATGGGCAGGCATGACTACGAGGGGGGACACGGGGTGGCCAGCTCAGGCAGGAGAGGCAGGGCGAGCATGTCAACAGCTTGCAGGCAGAAGGTCCAGGAGTGGCGTTTGGTGGGCATCAGCGAGGGATGCTCCTCTGTGGTGAGGGACTGGAGGTGGGCTCATGGATGGTGGCCAGGATCCTCACCGTCCCTGCTCTGCCCAGGCCAACAACGTGGCGCTCCGCTTTGACACTGCTACAGACACAGTGACGGGCCTCAGGCATAAAACCATCTTTGGGCGGCCCATGTGGAACAGCGAGTTCGCGGCGGTGGCTGCAGCCCACCCCAGGTGAGAGCTGGGCAGGGGGTTCAGGGTGCCGGAGCTGGGAGGCACCCTCTCCTCCCTGGCGTGCAGTGCTGGCTTTGGGAGGGGAGCATTTATCCCCTGCAGGTTGCAGGGACCCCAAAAAGCTCTTAAATCACTTTTCCCTGAGCCACCTGCCCAGTGCTGATGCCCCTTGTGCCGTGTACAGGTCGGTGGTCGGCGTGTTCCTCTGCGGGCCAGGGGCCTTGGCAAAGAGCCTGCAGAAGTCTTGCCACCAACACTCCAGCCTGGACCCCAGGAAGGTCAAATTCTACTTCAACAAGGAGAACTTTTAAGTGGCAGCCAGGCTGGGACCCCAGCAGGCAGGGGACCCTGCCAGTCTCACCCCCATGCTGGAGCATGGCCCGGGGTAAGCATCTGCTGAAGAGCGCGTACACCAAAGCTGTGCAAAACACGGCAAGGCGCTCCTTCCCCCTGCGAAGCTCCACGTTCAAAGATGATGCTGCCTTGACCTGGTCTACAAGGGGTCCTCGTGGGGAGAGCGGGCTTGCAGCACCACACGGCCCTCTGTCGAGAAACCGGAGACACATGCTGCCATGATGCTGCTGGTGCAGCAGGAGCACCCAGCGGGCTGGGCACAAGCATGGGACAAGGATGGGGACGGGACACGGGCAAGCCGAGCAGGCACTGGGAGCCAGATGTGCCCCTCCAGGTTTAAACTGTCCTTTGCATAAAAGGGTAACTTAAACTTGCTTTCCCTTATAATAAAAGCCTCCGTGCAGCTACGAAGGAAGCCCACTCTTTGCCCCCTTGTAGGGCTGCAGTAACAAAGCTGGTTCATAGCAAACCTGCTGGGGTGCAGGGTAAGGCACTTCCCCTCCACAGGGGCTGGCTGCCACCCCGGAGCCAGCCTGCACCACCCGTCAGGCACACACCAGCGCAGTCTGGCTTCAAATGCAGCTCGTGTAAAGGCAACAAATTCTCCTCAAGTATATGCAGAGAAGAGGGGAAAACCACCTTCCCCACCCAGGCTGGCACGGTAAGTGATACAGCAATGTGATACGGAGCCCTTCCTGCCCAGCTAGTGGGGACAGAAAGCCGAGCTCCCCATTCTGCCCTTCCCTTACACCCCTGGGAACAGCACAGCACCTAAGAAATCCCATCAGTAGTTCTTGCCCTGCTGCTAGGGAGAAGGGAGGAAGGCAAGTGGTCTGGACTTAGGCTAGCCTGGAGCCGGGCCAGACTGCTCCCACAACCCAGCAGTCCCACTCTGGCCTCCATGAAAGACCAACAAGGCAGCCAGAGACACAGCTTTACTCAAACCCTCCTCCCACTTTATTTCAAACATCATAAAATATACACACAGAAAAAAAGATGAACGGAAGGGGAAAATGTTAGGGTGTGAGGAGAAACCTCTCCCAAAACACAGCATCAGCGCAGACAGCAACGGGAAGTAGCTGCCGTAGAGCGTTGCCTCTGTCCAGGCAGACAGCATCTCCACCACGTGCCTGCCAGGGCTGCAAGGAGGAAGGGGAGGACAGTGAGCCCCGGCACAAGGAGGAAAAACAGGACAGAGCCCCATCCTGAGCAGCTCTCTGATTTACTGAAGGGGACAGGCACAGGCTGAGGCCTGGCTAAGGACGTCACCTGTCAGGGTGCCCCTGTAGACTTCTGGATTTGCTCCTTTAGAATAAGGATGCTCTGCCGCTGCTCCGGCGGCAGCATGGCGATCTGGTCTGCTGTCAGCTGCAGAACCTGCATGATCAGGGCTGCCTGTGGGGAAAGGGGGGAATGAGAGCCATGCCTGCCAGAGCAGCCACAGGTTACTGGAGCCAGGAAGGGGCTGTCCCTGCCACAGTCAGGTGCATAGGAAGTGCTGCTCCTGCTCTCATCTGCTGCTTTTCATCCTCTTACCTTCTCGTGATCCTGGGGAGTAACCTGGCTCTGTCCAGGGCTAAAGCCTCCAGGCTGACCAGCTCCTTGGACCCCTGCCCCAGGAATGCCTCCTCCCTGCAAGCCTGCCCCTGCCATGTTAGGAACCTGTGGGCGCAAGAGAGAGGGTAAGGACCAAGGGGTCTCTGGGCTCAGCCATGCAGATACAGGAACACCAAGCATGATCAGATGAATGCCCTCACAGACAGCCTGACAATGCCCAAGCATGACGAGAGACAGGCTACCATGCATTTTATGTGCTCTCCTGTCCCTCCAACTCCCGCACTCCTCCCTGCACCTACATCAGGAAGAGGTGGAGAGAGGCCTGATCCTTGTCCTGTCCCCAGCAGACAGGCAGTGCCTGGGGAGATGGGACAGATGCCCTGACCCCTCAGAAAGCCACTGACCTAGGCTTTGTGCTTCCTGGAGGTGCTGCTCTGCAGGATGCCCTCCCCTCGCTAGCTGCTGCAGGACACGTTCACGCTCCCCACCCATCCCTAACCTACAGGACATCGTCGGCGCCCACCAGCTGAGCAGAGGTGTTGTGTGTACCTGGCGGGGCCCCTGCGGGCCACTGGCTCCCATGTTAAGTGGCCCAGGACCCTGTATCCCACCAGGCATGGGGCCACGTGGGTTGGGACCTGGCCCTCGAGGCTCCAGGCCCCGTGGCTCCATGACCCTGGCCTCCATGGCCCTGGCTTCCAGCACTCGCGGCTCCAGGACCCGTGGCTCCAGGCCTCGTGCCTCCAGGGCTCGCGCTTCCATCACCCGGGGTTCCAACCCTCGTGGCTCCAATCCTCGTGGCTCCAGCCCCCGGGGATCTCTTCCGACTGCAGAGGAAAGACACGGCAAGCTGTTGAAAGGAGCAGTGCCACAGGGAGCATGGGAGCGAGCCTGCTGCCTCCTTTGTCTGGGGGCGAGCAAATGCCCGAAAGGTGCAGGGCTGGGGGCAGAGGGGACATGCCTGGAGGAAGTCCCTTGCCCTGTGGAACTGTCGTTCCTTGCCCTGGAGTCAGTCGTTTCACTGCCCAAACTCCCTTCCTATGTCTCGTGTCAGGGCAGTGGGCTCCACTCTGACTTCTTGTCTGTACGCTTTAAGCCACCCATTATTTCATGCCCCCTCTCTCACCTCGAGCATCCATCAAGGGCCCCCGTGGCTCTCCCATCAGTGGTCGGGGTTCTCCCATGGGTCCCCCCCTCATCTCATGGGGGGGGCCACGGCTGTCATGACCAGGCATATGGTGCATAGGGGCTCCCTGGTGGGGCGGCCCAAGGTAACCTCTGAGGCAGAGAGACGAGGAGAGCAAAGCAGGAGGAGAAGAAAAAGCGAGAGAGTGTGAATCAGACGCTGGCTTGGCACGGTCTGGGCAGAGCGCTGGGATTGCCCCCGAAGCCGGCCACAGGGGAGGAGGGCGAGGCTGGCACAGGGACAGGTGCTGTCGGCCCCATGCCACAGGGCTGCTGCCATCACCCTGGGGATGCCCCGTCCACGCAGAAACGGGCCAGCCCCCATGGTCGGCAGAACAGAGGCCTCCGACCAGGCAGCAGTGACTCCCGAAAGGCTGGGAGCCACTCCCCTGTCCTCAGTGAGAGGTCACCCTTGGGCAGGGGACAGTGCCAAGGGCTCCTCTCCTTCCCTCTCCCCTCACCTGGGCTCCACTTCTCCAGTGACTGAGAGCAGGGTCCCTCCGCGAGGGTCATTCGGGGCATCTCCCAAAAGGCCTCGGGGCGGCGGGCCACTAGCAGGTAGAGGTCCACGCTGCATAGGGGCCCTCGGGTCTGGCATGGGCACTGCCAGGGAGACACACAAGAGCTCGTGAGGATCTGCATGACCAGTGCTGTGCTGAGACTGTCCCCCAGCGCTCTTGGGGCTGGGGTGTGGGGCAGCCTTGCCGCTCACCGGCGCGCAGGCAGGTGAGCCGTGCTGACCGCCGGGGCGCAGCCCCTCACACAAGGCCAGAGTGCACCAAAACCCCTTCCCTAGCTGCCGATTTAATCGCTCTCTTTCCCTCTGGCTCTATCTCAGGCTCCTTATGGCACCAGGTGGTCAAACCAAGCGTGGGTGCCCCCATGGCAATCCCTACAAGCATGGGCATCAACACCCCGCTGACATGGGGCCAGGAGCAAAGCAAGACCTGGAAGGCTCCTGGTAACGAGGTGTCAAAGGGGGCTGGATCCTAGGCAAAGGCCCTCTCCAAGCAGGCTCTCCTTTTCCACTGGTGGCTCTCTGTGCACGGCTCTAGCTTGTTCTCTCCTCCAGCACTGGAGGAAATCCTGCCTCCTCCTCCTCTTTACCCTGCCAGGCTACAGAGTGATATGCCAGTCCCTGGCCCCGAGTGCAGCGGGGTGAAAGCTACTCTGCACACTCCACAACGAGCTCCACGGGAGGAGGCAGCTGGCGGGTGCCGGGATACCTTGAACGCGTTCGATAGACGCAGGCCTGGCAGGTCCCACGGGCGAGAGCTGCAGGTTCCCTGGGCAAGCAGCAGGAAAAGAGGGAGAAGAGCAGACACGTAAATAGTGTATGCACACATGCACTCAGCTTTGGGGACAATGCTGCCTGCAGGATCACCTCCACTCCCTGAAGTCCCCCGGAAGACCTAGGGAGAAGATGCTGGATGCTGCAGGTCTGGCTTTACCAACCTCTTCCATTAACGCCACCTCTGCCACCACAGGCGTGACAGACCGCTTGGCACGGCCCTTCCCTCACTCACTACGTGAATGTGCAGGGCGGGAGGACGTCCTGCTGAGAGAACTGGCATTCTGTGGGGCTGTGCTGTGCCCCGCAACATGCAGCCAGCCAGCTTCTGCCTCTGCCCGCAGCTTCCCGCGGCACTCCCCAGAGCCAGCTGTCTGCTCTCCAAAACCTTCTGGGTGCCAAGAACTACGAGGCTGCTGTCAGGAAGACGGTGCCCACCCCAAAGAAAATGCAAGTCAGCTGCCCCTAAGTACCTAAGACAAGAGGATCTCAGAACAAGTTTGTCACATCCCTGAAACAAGGCCTACGATACGAGCGAAGGCAATAGGGGTGGCTGCCCGTGTGCCTTATTACTGGAAGAACAGGAACGCCTTGGTTGTGGCTTGACACAGTGGCCACGCAACATGTGAACCGTAAAGAATACGGCTGTGGGGCTGGGCCGTACAGACCGTGCCTGCGGAGGGAAAGCCAAGCCATCACTCACCAGGAAATTCCCTGCCAAGCCTCGCACTCACTGTCGCAAGCGAAAGCGAAGGCCCGGCTCCCTCTGCCGGGCACGGCGCGGGGAGTGCTGGCACATGCGGGCAGACGCAATGGCAGCACAAGCTGCTTCGCAGCACCCAGACAGCAAAGGAACAGGACAGGGACCAGAGAAGAGCAAGCTCGGCCTGCCCACACAAGCAAAGGGACAGACACAGGCTCACAGAGAGATGGGAATCACAGGCACGTCCTGCTCAGTGGGGCTCTGCAGGGACTGGCAGCTCTCCCAGCTTCCAGGGCACGTCTGCACAACGTGGCACAGAACAAACTGGGAGCAAACTGGTGCATGGGCTGGGGCCCTGGAAGCAGGAGAGCTGCTACCACAGCCTTGCGCCTAAGCGAACAAACCTGGGTGCAGCTCAGCGCTGTGGGAGCTGCCCCGGAACCAGGGACAGCAAGGCTGCAGGTAACTGGCAGGGGCTCTTGGCACAGCACTGCTCAGCACCCGTGGCCCAGGCCCCCACCAGAGCAATGCTCACATGACGCACAGCACTCATTCACGTCTGTTTTACCTTGTCCACGCTCCAAGGGGACTGGCCCTCCACCCGGCATCCCAACCTGCGGCTGCAGCCCACCTGAGAGGGACAGGCAGAGATCAGATCCCTCCTTGGCCATCCCCGCACCACTAACAGATTCCTCTGGCCCCAACTACCTCCCCTGTGCCCAGCTCCTTGGGGAGCATCCAGCAGTTTATTTTCTTGGTGTTGGCCCCCCACAGAGACAAGCCAACTTTCTGGACCACTGCTGGCAGTAGCCACAACCATGATGTATGGTATGGGCTACATGTGCTCTCACAGGGCCAAGCCCTCCAGTTAGGGGGAAGGTAGAGGGGCGCTGTCTGCAGGACCCGTGCGCCCCAGGCCCCGCTCAGCCAAAACCCATGCACTCACCTCCTGGAGCCATGGGGCCAGGGCCTGGGCCCTGCACAGGGGCTGCCATCTGTCCTGGGGCCGGCACTCCTCCCTGCATGGGCGGCTGCATCAGAGGCGGAGCGCCATTTACGTGCATCCCACCCTACCCAGGAGAGAAAACTGAGTCAGGGAAGCCCCTTCACCCAGGCATGCACATCCAAGCTGGGAGAGCTGGATCTGGCAATGCCCATCTCTCCCACACACAGCACATGCATCGTGTAGACTCTTACTATGGGCTGTGGCTGGGACGAGGGTGTATTCTGTGGGTTCAGCTGGGCGTTAGGCCCTGGCCCAGGCCCTGGTCCTGGTCCTGGCCCCGGCCCCGGCACTGGCTGTTGGTTGCCTGGGATGAGAGGAGGAACACTGGTCTGGCGATGCAGGATTTTCTAGGGGCAGAAAAAGGAGAAGAGAGTTATCTTCCACCCCTCCTCCACAACAGGCTGCACCAATATCCTACTGACCACAAACAAGGCAGCAAGGGACAAACCAGTGCAATCTCCGGGTCGACAATCCTCATGACCACCTGAGCCTGTAGCAGGGCATAAGCCAGCTGGGGGTTCTGGAGCAGCATGTTCCTGGCTTCCTGGGGGCTGTTCTGGACACACAACTGAGAAGACACACGCAGATCAGAGCTCTGGCAAGGTGCGACAGGGGCTGCAAGGGCATGGGCAGCAGTGGTAGAAGCTGTGCTCATGCGGAGAGTGCAGCTCTCCGCTTCACTCACCTTCATCTGCTTCATCAGCTCAAACATCTGCTCGGGTGGCAGGCTGGCTACTGCCCGGCTGATGGACTCGGGGGCATCTTCAGGATTGACCGGGTCACCGTAGGGTGACTCTATGATGGGTGCACCTGTGCCCAAGCCTGCAACAAAGTTTGCAACCTTGTACAGCAACACAAACTGGCTGTTTTTAATGGGCTCATCAGAATGGAAGCACCACGCCATTATGGGGAAAAGGAGGCAGTGAAAACAGGAAGATCATCTGAGACAGAAAACATAGAGCTGAGCCCACACATCCGTCTGCAAAGCTACTTGCTACATAGCTTAGAGCGGGTCAGCTCTGTGAGATCTCCATCTTGCTAGCCTTACAGAAAAGGCATGCTTTGTAACGCTGAGAAGGGCAGGCCCAGCATGGCATCAGTGCGCTCTACATCACAAAATTTAGACTCACTCTTCAGCTCCTCTTTGTTCTTCTCACTGGCCGCGTTGTCGACACGCAGGGCCCTCCCGCTGAACTCTCGGCCATTCAAGTTCCGCATGGCACTGAGGGCCGTCTCCTGGTCTTGGTACTCACAGAAGCCATAGCCCTTCGGCTTTCCCGTCTCCCTGTCATACACCAGCCTGCACAGCGAGGAGAGAACCACCACCGCTGAGGGCAGCACAGGCATCGAGCAGCATGCAGTGCCCACATATCCCCATCGCTCAGAACGGGGCTATTGGGGTACACCACACAGGAGCACTGCGGAGCAGAACGAAGGCACCGGAGTCAGGTCAAAGTGCACAACAGTGGGCCCTAAGCCAAAGCCAAAAGGCCTCCTAGACCCAGGTGTTCCCAAAGTTCTGGCGTCCAGGAAGGCCACCAGCACAAGCACCATCATGCTTCCCATAACGCCACAAAGACAGCTCCTGGGGGCACAGGGCTGGACTGGCTTCTCCTGCTGTTTCCAAGCCCTTGACTGAGAGCTCACTGAAGCCTGATACCAAGCCAGGAAAACACCCCTGCAGAGCCCCGAGGACGGGCGTGCTCTGCGTACAGCCTGGTCGGGACTGCAGGACCCACCTGCCCCGGCTCCAGGCCGCAGCAGGGCAGCAGCCCCCAGCATGGCGCGACGCGGCCGCTTTCGGGCTGCCCTGCTGGGCTGCTGCGTCCGCAGCTCCCGGCGGGCCCCAGCGCCTGCGCCCCCCGCACAGCCGCCGCCTGAGGCAGCCCCTGCCCGCCCCGCGGGGCTCGGGGGAACCGGGGCGGGCAGCCCTCCTCACCTAAAGCTGACCACGGGCCCAACCTCTGAGAAAATGTCCTTCAGCTGCTCCTCTGTAGCTTCGTACGGGATGTTCCCCACTGTAGAAGAGAGACGGTGGCCGCCGGTCAGCACGGAGGCCGAGGGCTCCGCGGATACTGGCCCCGCACGGCGCAGGGGGCTCGGCCGCCCGGCCCGCCCCCCGCCCCGCGGCACCCACCGAAGACGGAGCGCAAGGAACGGTCCACGGCGGGATCCCGCACCGACAACCCCGCCATCCCGCCGCCCAGGCCTGGCCGCCGCTTCCGGTCCCTCGCCCCAAGCAGTCCCCCCCGCTTCCGCTTCCGCCCACGCCCGCGACAGGCACGGCGGCGCGGCACGGCAAGCGCTCCGGAGGGAAACGTGGGGCTGTGCTGCTGCCGCTTCCGCGCCGCGCTCGGTAGGAGCGGGGAGCGGGCCGGGCCACCTGGCCGGGGGGTGCGGGGTCCTTGGGGAGCCCTTCTCCGGGCAGTCCGCCATCAGGGGCTGGCTCTCGGAGCAGCGCCGTGGCCTCAAGGGTGCAGTCCCGGGCACCGGCCCAGAGGCACAGCCCCCCGGGTATCCCGCAGCCGGGCACCCCACTCCCCGGCCACCCCATTCCCTGGGACACCCCACCCCCCACGTATCCCACTACTGGGGTACCCACTCCCCCTATACCTCGAGCACCCCATCCTCTGGGGTACCTCATCGCTGGACATCCCTTTCCATGGACCACCCCAGTCCGCCCCATCCCAGGGACCTCATCCCCTAGGGCACCCCATCCCAAGGACAACAGCCCTAGGGCACGCAATCCCCCAGGGCGCCCCATCCCCGGGCACCCCATGGCAGTGCCAGGGCAGCCAGCCCCCTGCCCCCGCGTGCAGCCGGGGCTCCGATGCCCCCAGCATGGCAGTGCCAGGGACTCCTCTGGCCGCAGCTCCCTCCTGTCCCTTGCAAACCTGACACCCAGTGCTCGTGTCGCTGCCAGCCGGTGATGTCCCTCTGTCCTGGGGCTCGGCAGGATGGAGGCCAGGGACACCCCCATCCCTGTCCCTGCACTGGCCACGGAGCCGCGGTTTGCCCAGTGCCTCAGGTGAGCCTGAAAGAGGGAATGGGAGCCCTGCGGCTGCTCCGGCAGGGCTGGCGGGGAGGAGAGCTCAGAGGCCAGCCCCGCACACAGCGGGGGTCTCTTCCCTGCGATGGGGTGGGCAGCAGGGCTGGGGAGGGTCTGACCATGCCTTAGCCTCGCAGGGAGCAGTTGGAAGAGGAGCAGCTCCTGGACAGGCACTACCAGCTGCAGAAGATGCCAGGGGGCTGTGTGGCCCTGCCTGTGCTGGAGGAGAAGCTCTCCCAGCTGTGGCTGCCCCAGGAGATGCCCTGTGAACTGGTCTGGATCCAGGTTGGGAGAGAGCCCTCGCCCTGAGCCCTGCTGTGGGGTGGTGGGGTCTCAGCCCCATGTGCCACATCCTTCCCCGCAGAGCCCCGTCCCCTCCAGGGCAGCCCGCCGGCAGACACCAGCCCAGAAGCTGCGGGATGAGCTGCGGCGACTGCTGGGTGAGAGTTGGTCAGAGGAGCTGGAGCGCGATGTGCCCCACGCCTGGCAGCGACACAAGGACCTGGTCCTGCTGAGTGAGGACAGCTTCAAGGCTGCGGTGTGGGAGAAGCTGGGTAAGGGGCAGCAGGGCCTGCCTGCCCTGATCCTGCCTGAAGAGCTGCCCTGGCCTTTCTTAAAGCTCCCAGGATGGGTGTGTTGCAGGTCCAGTGCTCTGGGAGACGGTCGCCTCGGCTTTGGGTGCCCAGCGGCTGGCCAGGCGAGGACGGGTATTGCCAGACGGGATGCGGTCCCCCCGCGTCACCCTGCTGCTGGGCCAGGATGGCTGGGTGGAGCATGTGGACAACGGGATCAGGTAGGCAGGAGCTGCCTTGCAGGGTGCGGCTGGTACAGGGAAGGGGCTGCCCTCACTGGGTCAGCGGTGTCTCCCAGGTACACCTTTGACGTGACCAAGTGCATGTTCTCACCGGGAAACATCACGGAGAAGCTGCGGGTGGCCTCACTGCCCTGCTCCGGGGAGGTCCTGGTGGATCTCTATGCAGGTAACAGGGACGGTGGAGGGGTTTGGCAGGGCAGGCTTGTGGGGGCAGGCAGGCAGAGAGCAGTGATGCAGGTACTGATGGCATCCAGGTGGATGTGAAACGTCATTTCCAGCCTGCACTGGAAAAACATGCAGACTTAGAGCTCCTACCCCATCTGTGAGCCCTCAGCACTGCTGTCTCTCCTTGTGTCCATGTTGCCTTTGGACACTTAGTATGACCTTGTGCTCAGGCTCTGCAGAACGCTGCTCTGTACCTAGTGCTGCTCATGGGAATCGTTTGGAGCCAGGGGAAATATTTGCCCTCAATGTTATTTCTGAAAAGCTCCCATAGATGTTCTGAGCCTGTGTTTTCATGACAGGCTGGCACTAACTGAAGTGTCCTGTGCTGTGAAAGTAACTGGGGAGATCGAACCAGGCATTTGCATGTCGAGAGAACAGCCGTTTTGTGCTTAGGGAGGTTAATGCTTCCAATTTGTACCACGAGGAAAGGATGTGGCACTCACAAAACTGCTCTGGATTAATTAAAATAAATGGTACTCTGGGCACTTCTGCACAGAGTGGAAGCAGGGCAGGGCAGGTCTTAAGCTAACGGCCAAAGACTGAAGGTAAAATAAGTTCCTCTTTAAACATTTTTCAAGCCAGATTTTGCTTTTGCAGAGGAGGGGGGGATGATTTTCCATTTTCCCAGCATTTGGGTTTGTTCCAGCCCAGAGCAAAGCAGATTCAGAGAGCTGGGATGGCAATCTGCATCCTGGCCTGCTTCTGGGGAGGAGCAGGGACCCCTGGCAGTGCCTGGACCCTGCCTTCAGCCACTGCCACCTCCTGCTTCCAGGCATCGGCTATTTCACGCTGCCATACCTGGTTCACGCAGCGGCTGCCTTTGCCCACGCCTGCGAGTGGAACAGCCATGCTGTGGAGGCCCTTCGGAGGAGCCTGGTGCTGAACGGTGTGCAGGACCGCTGCTGTGTCCACCATGGGGACAATCGGCAGGTGAACGATGCTGCCTGACTTCAGACCCCCCATCCCCATGTGGCATCCCCCTCACCTCCCCTCTTCTTCCAGCTGGAGCTGCGGGATGTAGCAGACCGGGTGAACCTGGGCCTGATTCCCAGCTCGGAGGAAGGCTGGCCAGTGGCCTGCCGCGTCCTGAAGAAGGGCACAGGTGGGATTCTCCACATCCACCACAACGTGGAGACGCTCCCCACAATGGCTCCACTGCAGACCCCAGTCCTGCTGGCTGAGCAGGCATCTCTGGAGGGAAAAGACTGTAATGGAGAGGCATGGCACCCAATGGAGGACAGGGAGAAGGAGACACAGGGGGCCAGGATCAGGCCTGAGTGGCAGAGGTGGGCTGAAGCAACGGCAGCACGGATCCGGGGGCTGCTGGCAGAGCTGCATGGGCAGCCATGGCACACCAGCATCCTGCACATCGAGGCGGTCAAGTCCTACGCGCCCCATGTGCATCACCTTGTGCTGGACCTCGAGTGCCGGCCGACGCTGCCCACCTAGCTGGGCACAGCCCCCAGTGTGGCCCTGGCTCCCACAAAACAGTGGCATTGGATGTGCTCCCACAGGAGACCCCTCCAGGAACCGTATCCCAGCTGAGGATGGAGCAGGCTGTGGCTGAGAGTGCCCTGGATCCTGCCTTGGCTGTGCCTGTCGCCACCCAGGTCTTGGATGTGTGGTGGCACTTTCAGCCCCATTTTCCCGCAGGAGGGGGCCACAGGGCTGAGGAGACCCTGGGTTCCTGCCAGGCTTCATTTCAGCGAGTCAGGAACAGGCTTGATGCTTGTATTTACCAGTGCGCTTTTTTATTGTACTGGAAACAGGCCTGTTCATTTCGGTTTCTTCTCACCTTTATGCAAAAATAAAGGTGTTTCTTACCTCTCCTGTTGGTGTCCAGTTAAAATGTGAGCACTGGTGCAAGTGTGTGGGGGCCTGGCCTGGGGGGGCCGGGTCCCAGGGTGGTGTGTGGAGGGGCTCGGGGACCAAAGCTTCTGCTGGCATCCCCTGCTCTGGGTTCTGCCTGCGAGCCCCCTTGCCTGAGCATGGTGTGGGTACCCCTGTTGCAGAGAAGCCGCTGCCCCAGGAGGGAGCTCCCGCTGGCCTTGGATGTCCTGGGGGGCCACGAGGTTTGGGTTTTCCTCTGTGTAGGTGTCCCATCTCCTCCAGCTCCCCCCGTCCTGTGGCAGGGAACCCCATGGCACAGCCAAAAGCGTGGGCAGAGCTGTGGCCTCACGCTTGTTTTGGGGTGGTCCCTGCTGTCCTGAGTGGCCAGAAACCATGTCCCCACGCATGTGAGCCCTGCGCCTCATCCTGCCACGTGTCGTCATGGCTTCCCTGTTGCCTGTGCTGCTGCGGGCAGAGCACGGGGAGCTCCTCCGGGCCCGTTTCTCTGCCACGAAGGACAAGGGCAGAGGCTGGAGCCTTGCAGCGGGGACATGCTCTGCTGCGGCAGCGCTGGGAGGGCACCACGGCCTCGCTCCTCGGGTCCCTGCCCCTCGCCCGCCGCCGTGCTGGGCGCCCCGGGGACCCCGGGAGGACCCCGCAGCAGTTCGGGTGGCTGTAGACTTCATGCCAACGGGTGTGTGTGTGTGCTCTTTGGGAGGAGCCGCATTCCCAGATAGGGCTGCGGGCGGCAGCCGGGGCACAGCGCCCAGCCCCAAGCACCAAGCCGGGCGCTGCCCAGCCGCGCTGGGGACAGAGCAGCGGGGCCGGGGGCTCCGGGCACGGCCGGGGCCGCTTAGCGGGGCGGGTCCCGGGTCCTGGGTCCCGCCTCCCGCCTCCCGCCCGGGCCGTCCCGTCGGTGGCGCAGGTGCGGCGCCTTTAAGGAGGCGGCCCCGCCTCCCCGCTACTGCCGGGAGGTGCTGCCGGAGCCGTGGCAGGTACCGGGGTAGGTGCCGTGGTAGGTACTGGGGGTCCCCTTGTGGCGGGTGGGCGCGGGCAGGGGCGCGGGCCGCGGTGTCCCGGGGGCCGCCGGGGCCGCCCAGACGCGGGGCTGCCGGCGTGTTCCTGCCCCGGGGGCCGCGCTGCGAGCGTGGTGCCGGCGGCCCCGGACATCCCCTTCGGCCCGCGGCAGAGGGGAGCCGGGGGTCCGGCCCGTCGGGGCGCGGGGGCCGGTGCGGCTGGGCAGGCAGGTCCCTCCCGCCGGGCTCGGCGGCGACCGCTCCCAGCCGCCACCCGTCCCCCAGCTCGCCGGTGCCGCTGCCCCGGGCAGGGAGCGGGGAGCGAGCGGCGCCGCAGACCCCCCGCGGGGGCTCCGGGAGCGCGGCTCTGTCCCGCTCCGTCGGGGCTGGGGCTGCCGCGGCCGCCCGGGGTCGGGGTCCGGATCCTGCTCCCGCCACCCGGCTGCTCCGCGGGGGGACGAGCCGCGTCCCCGGCCCGGGGCGCGTCTGCGGGCGCAGCGGCCGGCGGCAGCTCCTTCCCCCCGCGGGGACGCTGGGCGTCAGCGCCGGTCCCACGGCGCCGGCTGAGGTCACCGGGCGGCGGGGCTGGCAGGCAGCCCGGCCCGGGGCAGGGCCGCGGGGGCGCTCGGGGCACCGGGTGCCGGGGGAGCCGTGGGGCTGCGCTCAGCGCCTGGCTCGCTCCCAGCACGGACGCGCCCGGCTACTTGTGGCCAGGGCGAACGATGCCGGGCGGAGCGATGTCGGAGGCCGTGGATCTGTCCTTCCTCTCGGACGCGGAGAGGGATCTGATCCTGCAGGTCCTGCAGCGCGACGAGGAGCTCCGCAAAGCAGAGGAGCGGAGGATCAGGTGGGGACGTGGCGGGGGGCGGGCAGGGCGCTGGTTTCCCCGCTTTGCCCTACAAGCGGCTGGAGGGGCCAGGGTGCAGGTGATGGGGTGGGGGCGGCTCAGCCCCAGCCCCAGCCTGGGGGTCCCGCTGCAGCTCTGACGGTGCTGGGGTGTGAGCAGGCGCCTGAAGAATGAGCTGCTGGAGATCCGGCGCAAGGGGGCCAAGCGGGGCAGCCAGCGCTACAGCGAGCGGACATGTGCCCGCTGCCAGCAGAGCCTGGGCCGCGTCAGCCCCAAGGCCAACACCTGCCGGGGCTGCAACCACTTGGTGTGCCAGGACTGCCGTTCCTACAGCCTCAACAGCTCCTGGCGCTGCAAAGTCTGCACCAAGGAGGCGTGAGTACCCCAGGGGCAAGTGACAGGGACCTTTGGCACACTCCTCCTCTCCCCTTCTTCTTCCCGGTTGCCCTGGCTCGCTATCCCATGGCCAAGCTTTGCTAGCCTAGCTGATGTCCAGTGCAGGGCAGTTGTCTCTGCTGACACTTCCCGTGGCAGGCACCCATGGTTGGGTGATGGAGAGCTGGGTCGTGCCCCACTCTTGGGTCTCCTTTGTGCTGACTCCACTCCTTTTCCCCCCTCACTTGACTCTGGCATCCCCCCCATGCCCTTTGCTCAGCCTGTGTTTCAACCGCACCAGGTTTCCTCCCTCTCAGCCTCCCCGTCCTACAAAACCCTTCCTGCTCCTGTGTTTGCTGCGCACGTAGCTGGGCCAGTGCATCGGCTGTGCCCAGCCAGCTGCTAAACGTGCCCCCCGTGCCCGTGCTGTCCCTGGCTGGTGGCAGCACTGAGGATGGCATTGGGGCACAGGGAGCAGCCCCCACTGCTCCTGACTGCCCCCGCTGCCTCCCTGCTCTGCAGCGAGCTGAAGAAGACGACGGGTGACTGGTTCTATGACCAGAGGGTCAACCGCTTCGCCAACCGGCTGGGCAGTGACATGGTGCGGCTGTCCCTGCGGCACAGGTCGGCAGGTAGGAGTGCTGCAGCGATGCCTTCTCCCGCAGCCCAGCCTTCTGGGATGCTCCAGCTTTCCGAGGTGTGCCTCAGCATGGAGTTGGCTGGGAGCAGCTCCTGCCTCAGGTGCTGGGCTTGGAGCAGTGGTTCTCCTGATGCCTCTCTCTTTCCAGCCAGCAAAAGAGAGACCGTGGGACAAACCCTTCTCCAGAAAGCCCAGCTCAACGAGCCCAAAAGCTCCCCCACAGCCCAGCAGCAAAGCCCCCCGGCACCCCAGAAGGGGCCCAGGTGAGGATCCCTGCCATCTCCCTTGTTCTGGGTGCCAGCCCTCATCTGCTGTAGGGGCGGGACAGATGCTGTCACCCTGCTTAAATCATTGGTGGCGCAGAAGCTCTTTCTCAGCTCAACCTCCTTGCCAAACAGGACATACCTGTGGTTTTATTTGTCTGCAGTTTGTTCCCGGATGCTTCAGACCCTCGGGATGGCAAAAGCGACACAGAATCCATGGAAAACATGAGCCTGGATGGCTACAGACCTAGTCCTGGTGGTGGGGGCAGGTGAGGGGCTCCCTGTGTGGGTTTTCCTTGGCAAGACTGGCCTGGCGAAGGATGAGGACCTTCATCTGAAGTGTTTTTTTTTTCAGTCTAGTGAGGGGGAGCTGGCTCCTCTGGCTGGGCTGAACCTGTCCTTGGGCAGGCAGCTCCTCTGCTTCCCAGGCTGAGGTGTTCTAGGTAGCTTGTGGGGAGATAGCGCTTCCCGGCCGGCGCTTGCTCTTCCAGCCATGCTTTTGGCCTGCGACAGATGTTTCTGTATCCTCTGCAGAAGTAACTCCTTGGAGAGAGCTGCCCCTCTCAGAGATGGAAAACAGGCGGCTGCACCAGCAGGACCTGCTGCCTCCAGCCTGACCCTCCCTCTCCGCTCCAAAAACGCATTCTCTGACAGACGGGTGCGTGCCGCTGCTCCAGCAGGCTCAGCCCTGTCCTGGGGCGCAGGGCCAGGACCCTGTGGGGTGCCCAGCCTTGCCCTGCTCTGAAGGGATCTCCCCTCCCCAGGGTGCTGCCGTGGGGAGCTGCAGCAGTGCCTTGGTGGACGAGCACGAAACGATATTCAAGAAGAATCCCCGGCGGGTGGTGAGGCCTGCGGGTGAGAGCTGCGTGGTTGTGGGGGGTTTGGATGCTGACGTGGCGGGGGGTTGGTGGCCGCTTCTCCCCGGGCTGCGGTGGGCTTTTGGTGTGGATGGGAGAGGCTGGGGCAGCCCCTTGCTTGAGGGAGCAGCAGGTCTCTGTTAGTCCTGCACAGTGCTGCTGCCTCCTGCCTCACCATCTCTCCTGCAGACTACACCAAGTCGGTGATCGACCTGCGCCCAGAAGATTTTGTGGGGGAAGGCAGCTCTTTGGGGGACCGGAGCAAGTCGGTCCCTGGCCTCAACACAGAGCTGGTGAGACCCTCAGCATGCCGCAGAGCTGGCTGCCTGGCCAGCCGTGCCATGCCACTCCCCATGAAGGTGGCTTGTCTCTCCTTGCAGGAGGAGGAAGAGGAGGATATTGATAATCTGGTGGAGATCCATCGCCAGAGGGTGGCCCGCGGCAGCATGCGCAGTGGCACCTCCTTGGTGAGTCCCTGCAACGTGGTTGTGCTGCAGGAAGAAATGATGGAGAAGGGCAACGCAGACAGGTTGGGTGGGAGGAAGGCAGGGTGGGCAGCTCCACGGGCAAGAGCTTGGGGTGTGGGGGCTTCCTCCCCTTGAAGGGAATCAAAACACAGAGACCCAGCTCTCTTCCAGGGAGCCTGTGTGTAGGTGGAAGGCACTCGGCAGCCATCCCCAGCCATGGAGGGGTGAGAGGGGCAGTGCCGAGGAGGCATGGGGAGTAGCCTTGCTGAGGATGAAGAGGAACCATCAAGTGATGTTGCCTCAGCTCAGCCCTGCTGTGTCTTCCAGAGCACACTGGGGAGCATGGTCAGCATTTACAGCGAGGCTGGTGACTTTGGCAACGTCGCGGTCACCGGGGGAATCTCCTTTTCCCTGAGCTACGAGCAGAAGACACAGACCTTGTTCATTCATGTGAAGGAGTGTCGTCAGCTGGCCTATGGGGACGAGGGCAAGAAGCGCTCCAACCCGTGAGAGCTGGGCGGGGGTGGTGGCTGGTGGTGCTCAGCTGGGTTGTGGGTGCCCGCCAGAGATGAGAGCAGTAAGCAGGGGGGTCTTGGCAAGGCAGGAGGTCTGGGGTTGCCCTGGGGGGCTCTGGGGGTGGGCTCTGGGGAGACCTTGGTGAAGTGCTGCTGCTTCTCCCTTCAGGTACGTGAAGACCTACCTCCTGCCTGACAAATCCCGGCAAGGGAAACGCAAGACGACCATCAAACGCAACACCATCAACCCCCTGTACAATGAGCTGCTGAAGGTGAGCGGGGATGGGCTGGAGGGGCAGCTGGGATGGGCACTCTGTGCTGTGGGGCCGGGCAGACAGCCGGCCCTGGGAAAGCTGCTGGAACAAACCAGGGGAGGGATGGGTTCCAAACGCCGAGGTGGGGGCTCTGTAGAGGACTTGTGTCCAGACACTGCACCCTGAAAGCTGGAAAAAAACCCACTCCTGGGCTGGGTTGCTGCTCTGATGTGGCTGCAGTGTCAAGCCCTGGGTGCCGTGGTGGGGTGGAGGCTCAACTGCAGAGGTGCATGTGTGTCACAGGCCATGTTCCTTGCTCCCGTGGCATCTCCCAGAGCTGGGCCCTTTTGCTCACCCTGGACATAGCTTTCATGGAGGAGGCTCCTGGGCCATCGCAGGCAGGCTGCAGTGGTGGGAGGGAGGGCGGCATGGCTGCAGAGGAAGAGCTAAGGCAGTTCTGGGTCCCTGGCAGAAGCACTTGGTGCCGCCCTTCACGGTTCCCTCTGCAGCCACCATGGGGTGGTGGGACTGGGTGGCTCTGTCCCTGAGCCTGGCAGCGCATCGCTGAGGCCAGGCGCTCTCTGGCAGGAGGGAAGTGGGAACTGCGGTTTTGTTTCCAGGCACCCACAGCCCTGGGTTTGCCAAGGTCTCACACTCTGACCGCCTGAGGCTCAGCGGGCTGGCAGAGCTTCACTTGTGGTGGAGGTGGGGTGGCTGGATGCTCTGAGTCTGGTCCTGGCTCTGAGGACCACTCAGAGCACAGGCTCCTGCACCACTGCCCCAGGACTTTGAGGTTTCAAGCAGGCTTGCAAAGGAAGATGAACGGTCTCCTGCATGTACCCATTGCTCCTCCAAGCTGTCTTCTCTCCTGCTCAAGACCTGTGGCTGATGGTGTCTGTTAAGCCTGTCCCCTGCCCGCCGCTGCCAGCTCACCAGGGGTTTTCCTGTTTCTCTTCCTAGTATGAGATTAACAAGTCCCTCCTGCTTGCGAGGACACTGCAGTTCTCAGTCTGGCACCACGATCGCTTTGGCCGCAACACGTTCCTGGGGGAGGTGGAAGTCCCACTGGACACCTGGAACTTCGAGAACCACCTGGAGGAGTTTCTGCCCCTGCATGGCAAGGTGCTGGCCCTGCTACCCCAGCCCTGCTGCCCGCAGCCACCTTTGCCTGGCCCTGTCCGGAGGGGGTGGCCCTTGGTGGGCAGAGGGGTGCACACACCTTGTCCGAGAACTGCCAAAAGGCTTGTGCCAAATCGAATCTTTGGAGAAGTGAAGACCTCAGAAGCAGACAGCAGTAGTGTCATAGTAAACAAGGGCAGATCTTCTGCCTCAAGCGCAGCTTCCCTCTTCCTCCTTGCTAAGTCCCCTATGTGATACTGCAGAACTTGTCTCTGCCCCATCAGGTATTTTCATTCTGCTTGCTTGACTGCTGTGAGTGCCGCTCTTCATGGCGCTCTGCTCCAGCTGGGAGGAATTGGAGCCAACTTCAGGGAAACAAATGGGGGAAATTGGCTGGGACATCCTGCTGCAGGCTGGAAAGCCAGGCAGCAAGGATCTTTCTGCTGCTGCCCTTAGGTCTGGTTCTGTAGGCTAACTCGTACTGTGGGCTCAGCCCTTGGTGTTGCTGGGGCTCACACAGCTTGTGGAAACCCCTAAACAGGGTTTTGTGAGGGAGGTGGCTGAGCCAAAGTAGGATCCCAAAGGAGCTGGTCTGAGTTCTGACCTGGTGATGCTGGGGAGGGTCTGTAGGCATTTGCCAGCTAAACCACCTCTAGAAGAAGCCAAGCCCTTTGGCCCAGCGTGGGGAGGTCTGCATGCAGACCAGGCCATCACCGTGTCTGCTTTGACCTCTAAAGTCTTGCCTCTCTGCAGATCGGGGCAGATGCTGCTGGTCTCCACCAGTACAAGGGGGAGCTGGTTGTCTCCATGAAGTACATCCCATCTTCCAAACACCCTGGGGCCGGCAAAGGCAGGAAGGGTGAGTGCTGGAGCTCCAGGATCTCTGTAGCCTGTGGGATCTGCTCATGGCAAGGCAAGGTGGGTCTTGATGGGTTTCTTGGGTGACGCCACTGCAGCCTTCTCCTCCATAATGCCTGCAGGGCTGCTCTGGGTCGGGGCAGACCTGGCTGTCCTCAGGCTGGTCCACTGGTCCTGGGGCTGGACCATCAGGCCCTGCACCAAGCAATTGCCTGCCCTGGCCTCAGCAGGCAGGGCCAGCGAGGGAGGAGGCAAGAGGAGAACCTAGCTGGGGGATCTGTACCTGCCTCTGTGATGAAGGTGTTCAGCAGGACCTTTCCAGAAGTTTGTGATGGTGTAAATTAAGGTCGATTAATTTTTTTGTGTTGGATTTTCCCCAGGCAAAACAGGGGAAGGTGGTGAGCTCCAGGTCTGGATCAAAGAAGCCAAGAACCTCACAGCTGCCAAATCTGGGGGGACCTCAGACAGCTTTGTCAAGGGGTGAGTGTGGGTCCTGGGTAGGGGGGCAACGAAGGCACTGTCGTCCTTGGCTGCATCCCAGGGCACTTGCCAGAGCTGCCCGAGGGACCTGGGGAGGGAAGGGTCTCTCCACTAGCTGCCCTGTGGTGCCTGCGTTAGTGCCCTGAAAGTCACCGTCTGCCCAGAGACAAGATACTCCTGGCAGCAAGTGCTCTCCTAGGCTTTGGCTGGTTGAGAGGCTGCAGCCGGGAGGCTGTGTGCAGGGCAGGACTCCAGCTGCCATCAAATCATCTTCCCAGAGGTCGGCAAGCCACCGGGCAGCATGGCTGGGGGCAAGCAGGCTCCAGTCCTTGCCCTCTCCCCTCCTCAGGCTGCTGCAGTCTGCTGAGCAGCTTTTCGGGAGGCAGGGCAGGGACCCAGCCCCTTGCCGACTGTTGTCCTCCTGCCCAAGCCATATCGGGGAAGGTGGGCTCCAAGCCAGGTCCTGGGGTGCTGAGCTGCCCCAGACCCTGAGGCAGAAGGCAGCTGCAGGCAGCTAACCCCAGGGGCTGCTTCCCCCAGCTACCTCCTGCCACACAAAACCAAAGCCTCCAAGAGGAAGACGCCTGTGGTGAAGAAGACCCTGAACCCTCATTACAACCACACCTTTGTCTACAACGGCATCAACCCCGAGGACCTGCAGCACATCTGCCTGGAGCTGACGGTCTGGGACAGGGAGCCACTGTCCAGCAATGACTTTCTTGGGGGTGTCCGTCTGGGGGTGGGCAATGGTGAGGAGCCCTGGGGTCCTATCAAACCCTGGGGACAAGCAGCCTTGCTTGGGGCTGCCTTGCTGCAGGCAGGAGGCTGCTCCAGCCGTGACTTCTGCCCACATGTAACCTTTCCCCCAGGCATGAGCAACGGGCAGGCTGTGGACTGGATGGACTCCACGGGTGAAGAGCTGAATCTGTGGCAGAAGATGTGCCAGTACCCAGGCTCGTGGGCAGAGGGGACGCTCCAGCTCCGCTCCACCATGGCCAAGCTGAGGCCATAGGCTGTGGCCCTGGGACTTGGCTGGGGGCTGGCACTGCTGCTTCTGGGCCACCCTCGCTGCACGGCCTGGCAGGGCTGCCCTGTGTGGGCTGGCTTTTTGTTGGGTGGTTGTGGTTTTTTTCCTTTAATAAACATGACCCTCTCTAAACAGGCTTGGGCAGAAACTCTTCTTGGCTTAGCTTCGTTTAAAGGGTTTTCCTTTTGTCCTAGGCTTTGCACCAAATTTCAGGCTGAACTGGAGTCGTTGTGGACCCTCCCTTCTTCCCGCCTCCAGGCAAAATACTTTGAAATGTAGTTGGGTTTTCTTTCCATTCTTCTTACTCATACCCCTTCTCTTTCACAGTCTGCTCCCTCCTTGTCTTCCCCACCCTCCTCCCTCAGGATACTGCCAGGACCAGGGCAGCCGTGCACAGCCTGGCCCTGGCTGTGGGCCCAGGATGGAGCTGTGTGGGGTCACCCTGGGGGTAGTGGTCCCCAGGAAGCATCCTTTTCCTGGGACCCTCTGCCACACACCTTCTGCCAGCACCGACTTTTAATACAATTTTATTTATTTCAAGTTAATACTCTATGGCTAAAACAGTTCCCAGGAAGGGTGCCCCATGGCTGGTGGAGGGTGAAGCAAGGGGCGGGGGGGGGATGGCGAGCCCGCGGTGGGGGCTGCACGCTGGCTTTGCTGAGCGTGGGGCTGTTTGCTTTTTAATGAAGGCTTTCTGGCAGGAGTGCCTGCCTGTCAGGGCTGACCCCAGGGGGGGAGGGAGCGGGTGCAGGTTGTGCCTGGGGGTGAAGCTACCCCAGGGGAGGGTGAAGCTGTTGCACTGTTTCCCTGCCTGTCCTGCCTGACCTCCCACTCTCTGCTCTGGCAGCTCAGCGCCTGGCAGCCCATCTCCCCTCTGCCCTGGGGTCTGAGCGGAGGCACTCTGGTGGGTCCCACCATGGTCCTGGCTGGGCTGAGCCATCCCACCCTGCAGCCGGCTGCTGGGCACTAGGGATGCTGCCAGCGCATGGTCCCTGGCCCTGCTGGCCTCTGTGCCAGAGCAGCCGAAGAGGGGCTCCCCTTCCCCAGGAGGCCCTTGGCACCCTGGTCCTCCTCTACGGTGGGTGACTAGAAAAGCAAAAAGGAAAGGTGTCCGTCCCTTGAGGCCAGCGGAGCGGGGGTGTCTCCCTGGCACTGTCTCACTCGCAGGGGTCCCCGCTCTGTGCCCGCCGTGCTGCCTCCCGCTCGCTCAGCAGGTACGTGTCAATGAAGACGAAGAGCTCATCAGGGCTGATGGGGGAGATGTAGCGCTCGCGGTCGGCGCCTGCCTTGTCCAGCAGCACCGCATTGAAGTGGGAGCGGGTGAGGTGCAGGAACTGCCTGGGGGTGCAGGGGGGAGCCGACGGTCAGGGTTGGGGGGCTTGTCATGGAGGGCTGAGCCTGCCCACCCCATGAAACAGCGCTCAGGTCCTCCTCAGGTGACTCCCATCCGTTCCCTGGGGCTGTGAGCTCTGGGAGCGTCTGGTGATGCTGTATTCAGGCTTGCTGGGGGTGTCCTCACATTGCACCAGCCCCTCTGGTGCAGCAGAAAAGGTCTGTCCACCAACCCAGCTGCAACCTCATGCTTTGCCATCCCCAGAGATGTCCCCATGCTCAGTTCCCCTGCACAGGCACCTGGCTCTGCAGGACAGCCCCCTCTCCCCCCTACCTGAGCTCCTCAATGATGCCAAGGGACAGCTGGTGCTCCCGGATGCGTCCCACCTCGTGCGGGGGCTGCCCCACCAGCTCCACGGTGGTGACATGACGCAGGTCCAGCCCACAGGCAGCTTGCTGTGGAGGTCGAGGCGGGTGAGAGGGTGCTGGAGGTGGAGAGGGGAAGGTGGGGGTGGCAGGAGGGACTTCTCACCTGCAGCATGGAGATCTGCATCTTGTAGTAGCGGTTAGAAGGGTCAGGGGCTGAGATGACGAGGAGGCGGCGTTTCTCATGGAACTGATCCAGTAGGCTGGCAGCTGAGTTCACGTCCGTGTTGATCTGCATGGCTGGAGTGAGAGGCGTGCGTGTGGGGAAGTGCCATTTTGCGCCCCCCATCACCCCTTCCCCACCCCTTTGCCTGGCCAGGTGGCATCCTCCCCAAGCGCAGGGCATGGCTGCAGGCAGGTCCCCCCCTGCCCTGCCCCACTTACGCGCACAAAGGGGCTGGGAGCCAGTCCACTGCTGGGTGGACTGGCAGATGCGCAGGGAGGTGCCCTGGCGCTCGTAGCCCCCCTCGCACAGGTACTCGCAGGTGGCTCCGTAGTTGTTGCCGTCAGAGGTGCAGGAGAGGTAACCGTTCTGCGGAGGCTTCAGGACAGGGCAGCGCCTCACTGGGAAGAGGGAGGCTGAGTAAGGGCTGGGGGACATGGGGCACGGCCCCAGCCGTGGGGTGCGGAGCCCAGAGCTGGGGGGAGGCAGCCAGCAGCCCCCGGGGAGCCTGCTTCACCTTGGACACGGATGCTGAACTTGCAGCTGGCTCGGTTGTACGCCTGGTCATGGGCAGTGTAGCGGATCACGTGCTCTCCTTCGGGGAATTCAGAGCCGGGCTCGGGGCCCCGCAGCATCACCCTGCACCCAGCAGAAGGATTTCTCTGTCAGGACCCCGGGAGGGAGCACCCAGCATGGCCCCCAGCCCTCGCTGGTGGTGCCCCTAGCACCTCCGCCCTCACCTCTTAATGATGCCGTCAGCAGAGTCCTTCACACGGGGGGGGTCCCAGTAGACAGTGGCGGTCAGCTTGCCCGGCTCGGCTATCCGCTCCCGGGAATCTGGGCAGCGGATCTTGGGAGGCTCCATATCTGCCCACAGGGAGGAGAGGGAGTTGGGGAACCTGAGGGCACTGGGGCTGGGCTGCGAGAGCCAGGCACTGGCCCCAGCGTGTAACCCCAGGGTTAAACCCCAGCATCCCCCAGGGATGCTGCGCACATCCCAGGCACCCCAGAGCCAGCAAGCCCTGCTGTAAAGCCAGCACGGAGTGTCCTGACCCTGAACCAACGTGCCTGCACCAGTGCGTGCTTCAGGACAAACAGCACCTCAGGGAGCAATGGGCACAGCGGTCCCAGGGTCAGGAGGTGCAGAAGCCAGCGCCTGGCAATGCCCGGGTCGGACGTGGGGTGATACCTGTAGGCACTCCAGGGATGTGGGGCGGCCTGCCCTTGTGCGCCCCAGCAGCATGGGGCTGAGAGGACGGTAGGGTGAGAATTTACCTACACAGATTGGCTCGCTCCCACTCCAGCGCCCGTCCTCCATGCAGATGCGGCTTCGGTCACCCTCCAGCTGGTAGCCGGGCAGGCAGGTGTAGTCACAGCGGGAATCCATCTGCACGCCGGCTGAGCACACGTAGGAGCCCCGCAGCACTGCCGGCAGCACGTGGCACCGGATTTCTGGGATGGAGAGCACAAAGAGGGGAGGGAACCAGCCGGCCTGACTGCTAGTGGGCAGAGCACCCAGGACTGGCTGCCATGGGTGTCTGTGGGGATGCTGGCAAGCTGACGGCTTGGGCACACTCACGTCGGCAGTACGCCATCCCAGACCAGTGGCGGCTGGGCAGGCACTGGACGGCGCCGGGCCCCACCAGGCGGTACCCACGGGCGCAGCTCAGCTCACAGCGTGTCCCCAGGCTGCTGCGGTAGGAGCCCCCCCGGGGAGAGTAGCAGGTGGCCTCTCCGCGGTGGATGTTGAGTGTGGCACACCACTGGGGCACTGGGGGAGAGGAGGGAGGTGAGGGGGCCACCCAACCCTGCCGTGCCTCAGTTTCCCCATGAGGTTTGGGTGCCATTACCTCGGCGATAGTCCAGGGCAGGTTCAGGAGGGGCTTCTTCTGCGTACACTTCATTGGTGTGACTCTCGGCTGCGTAGTAGCCAGACCCTAGGGAGGAGGAAGGAGACAAGGGGGCTGCGTGATGGCTCACGGATGCAGCGGCACCCAGGTGATGATGCCTCCCTGGGCAGCTGCACTGTCCTACCCCAAAACATCCTGCAGCACCCAGTAAGAGATCCGATCCCCAGGCATCCCCTGCCCTGCTGTCCTTGGGGCTGCCATCAAGGGTTAAGCCGGGCAGACAGTGAGCCCAGTCCCCAGCGACATGGTTGGTGTGCATTGGCACCAGCCCGCAGACTAAACAGTGGCAGGAGCAGCCGTGGTTATGGCAGGAAGCGGGTGCTGGCACACAGTGGGCTGGCACCGACCCCCGGCTTTGCGCTGCCGGGAAATCCTTCCACCCACTCCTGTGGCACTGTCCCTGCCACCGGGCATCCCGAGGGAAGGAAGAAAGCTGCCTTCTCCTGCCCATCCCAGCGGAGCCCCTGGCCCAGGCAAGGCAGGAGAGGCACGCTGCCCTGCTGGGGGGCTGGTGGGGATGCAGCCTCTCGCTTGTGTGCCAGAGAAGGATGCTGCTGCTGGGGGACGGTGCTGGAGGGGCTTGGCTGGAGCTGCTGGCCCCATGCCACCCATGCTGTGCAGAGGGTCCATGGCCAGGGGGAAGGACAGCCTTGTGCCATCCTTGCAGGCCACTCTCTGGCCCGCACCGCGTCCCCATGGGCAAGGGACCAGCCGGCGAGGAGGGAGCCATGCAGGGGGAGAGGGCTGGCATCCTTCCCCGTGGCCCCTCGGCGCCTCGGCCACGGCATTCCCCAGCACTGAGCTCACGTTTCCGCCGCGTTTCCGCAGGCCCCCGCCAGCGCTGCCCCCTCCTCGCTGCCAGCCCACCCCACCGCACTCCCCGCTCCCACATGGCGGGGATGCTCAGCCTGGGAAGGGACCCCAAGCAAAGCCACAGTCCCACTGCAGCTGCACCCATCTCCCCTTCCCCTTGCTCCGGGTTTTGGGAAGGGGATATCCGCCAAGGCCAATCCGAGGAGCAGCCCTGCCGTCACAGGGAGGAAACTCCATTACAAATCTTTCCAGCATGAACTTTACTACAGAGCGACTCCCCATTGCTTCCCACAAGCTTCATTAAGTCGCCCACACATTTCCACAAGCCTTTTATCCCAACGTCCTTCCCACGCTGCCACGGCTGCCCCAGGGAGTGGAGGGTCCCAGGGTTAGCACAGGGCTGGCATCTGTGGGGGTGGCAGTGGGGTTGTGTCAGTGAGCAGGGCTGCTTCCCGAGGGGGCTGCTGAGCGCCCCCCCCCCCCAGCTCCGGGGATGGAGTACACTGCGTTCCTGCAGGCAGATGTGCCATTTAATTTTGATGTTCCCTTTTTGTGCAGGCACAGCCTTTTGCTTCTCACCTGGGGCCAGCACGCAGCCCTGGCTGCCCTGGGCAGGAACATCCTCAGCCAGCCGTGCTGGCAGCGTGGCAAAGGGATGAGGATGGGAGCAGGGAAGGCCCTCCCCAAACAGGGCAAGAGCTTTTGATCCTTGGGCTGGCTGCAGTGGGGTTTGGGACTGCACACTCAGTCCAGGCAAACATCTGCTGCCGATGGCCCCCATGGGAGCAGGGAGTCAGCAGGAAGGCTGCGTTCGTGCAGGCAGGGGCGTGATAGAGAGGCTGGTTTTCTGCTCCTCTCCAGATGCCTCCCAGCACCCCATCCACTCCTCGTCCCCCACAGCATTCCCCTGCAGGCACCCCCTACCCTGTAGGCATCAATGCTCTCGCTGGCATCGCTGTACCAGGGCACCCCTCCCTCCTTCCCTGCCCGTCACCCCTTGATGGGAGCAGGACCCCGCAGGCTGCTGTCCCTGGGGGAGCCCCGCTGCGCCCGCATGCGCCAGCACTCACCTTCGTGCCACGTGGATGACACCAGCCTGGTGAGGACAACCAGCAAGATGGGGGCCGCCTCCTGTGCCATGCTGGGGGGCTGGGGACTGGCCAGCTCACCTGCCGTGCCTGAGCCAGGGGCAGCCGCGGGGATGGCGAGGGGCTGGGAGTGGGATGATGCCCCCCTCCGTCGCCTTGTCACAGCACAGACGCCAGACCCTCCTGCCTGGCCGTGCTGCCTGTGCTCAGCAAACCTACTTCTCCCCTCTGCTGCTCGTCCCAAACATTCAAAAGCCGTGAGTCAGGCCCAAAATGATGAGATTGTCAAAAATAATAAATCCCAGGATCGCCCGTTTTCCAGTGTACCTCCTGCTTCTCCGAGGCTTTAAAAGGCTGTCAGAGTTTTTTCTTTGCAAGCAGAAGAGCCAGGAGCCTGTGTTGACAGAGGAGAGAGCCAAGCCCAGCCTGTCCCAGCCCTGGCGGGCTCTGGGAACAGGGGGTCGGGGGGGAGGCGAGGACAGAACGGCGGGAGCTGAGACCCCTTTTCCAGCTCTTGCCAGGAGGGAGGGAGAGACAGACCTCACTGCAGACGGCGGGCTGGGAAGCGGGTCCTGAGGCAAGCGCTTCCAGCTAGGGGCTGCTGCCTCCCAGCTGAAGCGCAGCCCCCGCCGGGCAGGGCTCATGGAGCACGTTCGGTGGGACCCGCTGCCCCACGAGGTGGGGGGCGGGCGCCGGAGCCCCCCGGGGTTTAGGCGCTGGAGCACTGGACCGCGTGGGTGAGGGGAGGCGAGGGACGAGCCTGGCACTCACAGGTAGGAGAGCTGGCGTGGGGTGATGGGGGGGGACGTGCTGCCTGAATGCACTAATTATGTGGCGGCCAAACGGTGAGCACGCTAATTAATAACACAGCTGTCCCGAGCAGGAGAGGGCTGCCAGGAGGCGGCTGTGCAGGGCTGCAGGGCGCGGGGATGCCCGTCGCTTGCCGGCATGGTGGCCGTGCCATGTGCTGGGGGGCAGGATGGCCGGTCCCTGCTCTGCGGGGGGACACCCGGCCAGGCGGCAGGGGCTGCACCGCCAGCCGCTGGGGCAGGAGAGCGGGGACGGGCGGCCCGGTGTGGTCGCGGCCCGGCAGGGGGCGCCCCGCTGGGGAGGAGCGGCCCGCCTTCGGGCGCGCTCGGCCATTTCCGTGAGCGCTCGGCAACCTCCGCCGCCTCTCGGGCGCCGCCGGCGGTGCGGGGCGGGGCGGCGCGGCGGGGCCCGGCCGGCAGGAGAGGGCCCGCGTCGGCCATGGCGTCCCCGTCGCGGCGGCTGCAGACGAAGCCGGTGATCACCTGCCTCAAGAGCGTCCTGCTCACCTACACCTTCGTCTTCTGGGTGAGCGCCGAGCCGCGGCCGCCCCGGCCCTTCCTGTCCCCGCGATATATCGCCGCCGCGCTGCCCTGTCGCGACAGTCGCGAGCCACAGCAGCTTTCCCTTCTCCCCAGGTGTCGGGCATCGTGCTGCTGGCCGTGGGCGTGTGGGGCAGGGTGAGCCTGGCCGTCTACTTCTCCTTGCTGGACGAGAAGGCCACCAACGTCCCCTTCGTCCTGGTGGGCGCTGGCACTGTCGTTGTCCTCCTGGGCACCTTTGGCTGCTTTGCCACCTGCCGCGGCAGCACCTGGATGCTCAAGCTGGTGGGTGGTCCCGGACAGGGCAGGATGGGGTCCCATGCACTCCTGACCCATCCCGACCTGTCCTGACCCATCCTGGCACGTCCCATCCTTCCCCATGACTCCCTATGCAGTCCCCATCCCGACCCATCCTACCCCATCCCATCCATCCTACCCCATCCCATCCATCCCACCCCATCCTGACCTTCCCCATCTCATCCCATCCTGCCCCATCCCATCCACACTGTCCCATCCCGCCCTTTCTGCCTGCAGTACGCCATGCTCCTGTCCCTCATCTTCCTCATCGTCCTGGTGGCTGCCGTCGTGGGGTTCGTCTTCAGGCACGAGGTGAGCTGGGCACCCACTGCTGCTTCCCCATGCTGCAGGGCGAGTTTGATGCAGGCTTTAATGCAAGAGCAGTTGCAGGTGTCACTGGCGGG